>NC_057800.1:567201952-567569967 GCF_018294505.1 Triticum aestivum
GTGAGATGCGAGATGGATTTTTTGGCGCCGAGTTGGGCCCGCGCGGCAGGGCAGAGGAGTCGGAGATATGGAGATGCGGATCGATCTACGTACGCGTGGGTTTCCGACTTGCGTGCTGCTCGCGGGCTCCACCGCTCCAGTGATCGGCTTGTTGCCGTGGGTTTGAGTATTTTGGACGAGAAGAAAATGTACGTTATCTTTTAGAGTTTTTTTTTACTTTGGAAAAGAAAACGTACGTTGTCAATAGAGCGTTTTAAAACTTTTTTTTAAGAAAGCCTCCGATTTTTCATCATGCCATGATAGTACTGAAGGAAATATGCTCCAGAGAAAATAAGAAAGTTGTTCTTTTATATTTTCTTATTTATGATAAATGTTTATTATTCATGTTATAATTGTATTGATCGGAAACCTAAATACATATGTGAATACATAGACAAACACTGTGTCTCTAGTGAGCCTCTACTTAACTAGCTTGTTGATCAAAGATGGTTAAGGTTTTCTAATCATAGACATGAGTTGTCATTTGATAACGGGATCACATCATTTTATTGCTATTGTTTTCCTCATGTCAAATACATATTCTTTCGATTATGAGATTATGCAACTTCCGGATACCGGAGGAATGCCCTATGTGCTATCAAACGTCACAACGTAATTGGGTGATTATAAAGATGCTCTACAGGTATCTCCGATCGAGATTAGGATTTGTCCGAGTATCGGAGAGGTATCTATGAGCCCTCTCGGTAATACACATCATAAGAAGCCTTGCAAGCAAAGTGACTAATGAGTTAGTTACATGATGATGTATTACAGAACGAGTAAAAAGGCTTGCCGGTAACGAGATTGAACTAGGTATGAAGATACTGACAATCAAATCTCGGGCAAGTAACATACCGACAGACAAAGGGAATAACGTATGTTGTCATAACGGTTCGGCCAATAAAGATCTTCGTAGAATATGTAGGAGCCAATATGGGCATCCAGGTTCCGCTATTGGTTACTGACCTGAGAGGTGTCTTGGTCATGTCTACATAGTTCTTGAACCCGTAGGGTCCGCGCGCTTAACATTCGATGACGATATTGTATTATATGAGTTATGTGATTTGATGACCGAATATTGTTCGGAGTTCCGGATGAGATCACGAACACGACGAGGAGTCTCGAAATGGTCAAGAGGTAAAGATTGAGATATAGGTGATACGTCTCCAACGTCTCTATAAATTTTTATTGTTCCGTGCTATTATATTATCTGCTTTGGATGTTTTATATCCATTAATATGCTATTTTATATTATTTTTGGGACTAACCTATTAACCTAGAGCCCAGTGTCAGTTTCTATTTTTTTTCTTGTTTTTGAGTTTTGCAGAAAAGGAATACCAAACGGTGTTCAAATGGACTGAAACCTTCGCGATGATTTTTCTTGGACCAGAAGACACCCAGAGACTTGGAGATCAAGTCAGAAGAGCCGCGAGGATGCCACAAGGGGGGAGGGTGCGCCCCCCATCCTTGTGGGCCCCTCGTGACTCCCCTGGCCTAATTCCTTCGCCTATATATTCACATATATTCCCAAACCACCAGAGGCATCCACGAAAACACTTTTCCACCACCGCAACCTTCTGTATCCGTGAGATACCATCTAGGGACCTTTTTCGGCACCCTGCCAAAGGGGATTCAATCATGGAGGGCTTCTACATCAACTCTATTGCCCTTCTGATGAAGCGTGAGTAATTTACCTCATACCTACAGGTCCATAGCTAGTAGCTAGATAGCTTCTTCTCTCTCTTTGATTCTCAATACCATGTTCTCCTCGATGTTCTTGGAGACCTATTCGATGTAATCTTCTTTTGCGGTGTGTTTGTCGAGATCCGGTGAATTGTGGATTTATGATCAACTTATCTATGAATACTAGTTGAATCTTCCTTGAATTCTTATATGCATGATTTGTTATCTTTGTAATTGAAAATGTGTTATATCAACTAGAGGGGGGGTGAATAGGCGATTTTTATGAAATCTTCACTGAGGAATTTCAGGGTGGGGAAATTCCTGAGTGAAGAACTACTTGCAGCGGAATAAGTACTCAGAAGTAAACATAACAGAACATGAGCATGGTCTTCATGATGAAATGAAAAACAAGCACAGAGTACAGAAAGCGTAAACACAGGATGAAGACAAACAGACTGAAAGTGCGTTATATCGACTAGAGGGAGGGTGAATAGGCGATTTTTATGAAAGTCTTCGAAACATGGAAGTTTCGAAGACAAACGATAGAAATAGACCTATTACCATGCAGCGGAAGGTAGACTACACTAGGCAAACCATAGTCAAGTATTCAATGAAGTGAAAGCACTATGACCTATAGCAGCTAGGTAGTTAGGATCAGGTAGAAAGATATTATGAAGCCAAACAGAATACGCAGTCACTCAGTGAAGACAAAAGATAGTGCAATCATACAATGACTTCACAAGGACCAACAGTAAGTAAAGGGAAAGGAAGGATGAAACTAGTGACTCGTTGAAGACAATGATTTGTTAGACCAGTTCCAGTTGCTGTGACAACTGTACGTCTGGTTAGGGCGGCTAGGTGTTTAAACCTGAGGACACATAGTCCCGGACACCCAGTCCTGAACACGCAGCTCAGGACACCCAGTCCTCATCGTATTCCCCTTGAGCTAAGGTCACACAGACCTCGCCCAATCACTCCGGTAAGTCTTCAAGGTAGACTCCCAAACCTTCACAGACTTTGTTCACCGGTGATCCACAATGACTCTTGGATGCTCAGAACGCGACGCCTAACCAGCTAGAGGATTCACAGTCCTCAAGTGTAATAAGTCTTCAGATCACACAGATAGGAAGACTTAAATGATGCCTAACACTCTTTGACTGGGTGGTTAGGGCTTTATCCTCGCAAGGAATTCTCTCTCAAAGGCTTTGAGGTGGGTTGCTCTCAAGCGACAAAAGCCATACTTTAACTCTGAGCAGCCAACCGTTTATGGTTGTAGGGGGTGGGCTATTTATAGCCACTAGGCAACCCGACCTGATTTGTTCGAAATGACCCTGGGTCACTAAGGAACTGACACGTGTTCCAACAGTCAGATTTCAAACACACACGTCAACTTTACTTGGGCTACAAGCAAAGCTGACTTGTCCGACTCTGGACAAGATTCGCTCTCATAGTCTTCACTCGAAGACATAGGTTTTGGTTAAGCATCACTTCAATCATTCTGACTGGTTCTCTTGGACCCCACTTAACAGTACGATAGTTCCTATGACTCAATAAAGAAGAAAAAAGAACTACGAAAGATCTAAGTCTTCGAGCTCCATAGGCTTCATGCGATGTCTTCTCTTGTCATAGTCTTCAATGTGAGTATCTTCACATACCACCTTTGACATCAATGCCTTCATACATTTTTAGGGTTCATCTCTGTAGGAAAACCGAATCAATGAGGGACTTCTACCTGTGTTATCCTGCAATTCTCACAAACACATTAGTCCCTCAACTAGGTTTGTCGTCAATACTCCAAAACCAACTAGGGGTGGCACTAGATGCACTTACAATCTCCCCCTTTTTGGTGATTGATGACAAACTAGTTGAAGTTTTCAACAGGGAATATAATATGTGAAATTGTAAAGGATAAGGAATTGTCTTCATAAGTTGCAAGGGCTCCCCCTGAAGATGTGCATATAAGTAATTTGCTTTTGGAATGCAAATGCACATGGCAGGTTGTACTTGTGGAGATCCTCTTCAACTTATGATGACAATTCATTATGCTTGTGAAGGTATGTGAAGATAATGACATGCATAATGGAAAATGGACGTCTGCAAAATGATCTAAGTGCAGAGTTTATCGTCGCACATGCGGAATTTATCATCGCATCACAAAGTAGCAAATAAGTAGCAGACGACCATCGAGTTTAAGTGTTACAACTCAAAGAACCAAATGTATCAAAACGAGAGTTGTAAGCACTAGGAAAAATATAAAGCAACCGCCCATATGGACCCGCTTGAAGACTATCAAACTCATATGCTTCTCCCCCTTTTGTCAGTAAGGACCAAAAAGGTTTGAAGACATAGAGCATCTACTCGTTCCCATGAAGAGTAGGTGAAGCAGCAGGGTCGTCGGTGGTGTTCGGCGGTGCAGAAGAACTTGGAGCAGTGTCGAAGCGTGCTGAAGGAGGCGGCGGTGAAGTAGCATCGTCTTCGTCCTCGATCACTCTGGCATTCACAGTTGCCGCAGAGGAAGAGAACTCAGAGTCTTCAAGAGATGGAGTTCGTCGCAACACTGCCCTTCGAGGAGGTGTGGAGTCAAACTTGAAGCGTTCAGAGAAGCCATCCTCTTGAAGATCATCTTCAGAGCACATAAGCGTCAGCCCTTTCCATATGCGTCGAGAGGTTTCATGGGCAACAAAGACATTCTTGGTGGCAAGATTGCGAATGCGGTTGACATCCACCAAGAGGCTTTGCATTTGGCGCTTCAGGCAGTCATGATGCCTATCCTATTTTTGATGAAGAGCCACCAGAAGCTCTCGGTCATTGAGAACCTGATATCGCTTCTTGGGTCATTGGGCAATAGTGCTTTCGGTGGCTTCAGTAAAGGCACGATGAGGTGCACGTGTAGTTCCAGCCAGAGGATAAACACGAGTGACTGCTTCAACTCCTTCAATGTTCTGAGAGAAACTTTGATGCTCCGCATTCTGAAGACTAAGAGGCTCCTTGGAAAGCTCAGGATAAATGGCTTCAATGGACATATCCACATCAGGCAGAAAGATCTGATGATTGCGAGCAGATGGCTGATATGAGATAGCGGAGTGGAGTTTAATCAGCCGCATTATCCATGGAGCGTAGAACTTCAAGCCAAAAAGATTAGAGCCTGATGCAGCAAGTTGGCGGATGAAGAAGTCTTGTGCATTGAAGCATTTGCCATGAAGAATATAGAAGACCAAAGTCTTCATTGCACCTTCCAGCTTGGCATGTGGAGAATGTCCTTTGATGGGTCAGAGAGTTCGCCTTATGATGTGATAGATAGTCCTTGGCAGATACTCAAGGTCTTCAACAAAGAACTCCTTAGGATATGCAGCATCTTGTGGCAAGGGCTTCATCATACTGAGCATCTGACTCATGTTCGGTTCAGGCTTCTGAAAGATGTTCTCCATAGCTTCACTGTGAAGCTGACAGCCAGGTTCATAGAGGTCTCCAGGAGTGGGCAGACCAGTGAGCTCAATGATATCAAAGGCTTTGGCTTCGTGATGAACATTTTCTGTCATCCACTCCAGGACCCAAGTCTTCGGATCTCTGTTGTAGCCACGTATGTGAAGTGTGGCATAAAATTGGAGCAGCAACTCTTCGTTCCAGTGCTCTTGGTCGGTGACAAAAGGCAACAGTCCAACCTCTTTGAAGCAATCCAGAGCTTCTTCCAGACAGGGCAGACCAGCTATTGCTTCCGTGTCAAGACGCTTATGTGGGAAGATGCGACCTTGATTGTACAGAATGCAGGAGTAATAGCTTCGCTATGGATAGCTCTAGAACCGATCAGAAGATATTTGTTCCCTTGAGTAGGGGTTCTTGGAGCTGTTGAAGAAAGTGTTGTCTGCTTTGAAGCCGTTGACATTGAAGGATCCAGGTGCTGATGCAGGACCTGGAAACCTGGGCAACCTTGGAATTGGCTTCTGTACCTGAGGCCTGTGCTCAACATGATAGTCAAACTGAGGACCAGCAGCAGGCACAGGAACAAGAGCAGTAGCATCATTTGCTTCACTGACTTCTGGCTCATTGGTTGGTGCAGGCTCCACATTTGCTTCAGCCATGACAACGTCATTGGCTTCATTTGTTTTGATGGTGGCAGCCTCAAGATTCTCAACCTCCACTTGATGAGCTGGAGGGTCGGTTACAGTCACGTTCTCCTCGAGAACAGCTTCTTGGTGAGACGGGGGTGTAGCAACTCTTGGGGTTTCATCTTCATCGGCTGATACAGCCGGAACATCTTCAGCAGCTTTAGCTTCAGATTCAGAGACTGGAGGCCTTGGTCCTTTGCGAAGCCTGCGTAACGCTGGTGACGCTTTTGGAGAAGGAGTTGGCTGGGCCTCAAGGTCATCTTCTTCTTGTTCTTGTGGGTGATCAGCCCATGATGCATCCTGAGCAATTGGCGTCAGAGGACGACCAATGCTGATGAGTTCGCTATGCGTAAGCACAGGCGATGATACCTGTTGATGCTCGATCTGAGGAAGAACTGCATCATCTTCAACATGGTCATGGTGACCAATGTCTTTAGCAGCAGTGGGATTGGTTGCTGGAAAGTCTTCAGCTTCATGAGCCTCTGTGGAAGAAGGCTCATGGACAGTCAGTTGGCGCTCTTGATGTTCAGCGGCAGGGCGAACCATGGAGATGGGTTCAACAATTAAGGGCTCTGTGGGAGCAGCCTGTTCCTTCTTGATCTTCCGCTTCTTCTTGGAGGGAGCAGCATCAAAGACTTCAAAATGTTTCCTCTTTCTGGCTTCAGCCTCAGCAGTCCTTGTCTTCTTCAGTTCTGAAGTGGTAGACCTGGCTTTTGGCTTCGAGCCAGTCATGCTGGTTGGGAAGACAATGGGATGTGCTTCCTGCCTTGGTGCATCGGGTTCGGCCATAGCGGGCTTCTTCTTCTTTTGCTTTGCAGCCATCCTGGGGTCGATGCCAAAACGACCAAGGGCCGTGCGCTTCTCAGCCTCATTGTAGGCTTGCACACTCTTGTCAGCCAGGACCTTCATGCGCTCACGTGAACCTTGAGCTTCTGCATGTTTCTTGAGAAAGGCTTCTTTGAGCTCGTGCAGCATGATCTTGAAATTTTTCACCTCTTGCACGCTGAGCTTGGCCATATGCTTCTTGAACTGAGCTTTCTCAAAGTCAATCTTTTGCTTCAGTTTGACGATGCGCTGAGCTAGAGCTAGCTCTGAAGCAATGGCGCCGTGGAAGGCGACACTGAGGCCAATTGGAAGTTGCAGATCTTCGAAACTGAGGTTGGGCGTGTCAAACCACTCATCAATGAAGTTGTGGATGATTGCCACGTCAAAGAGAGGCAGATCATTGAAGATTTCTGCTTCTTCTTTGCTCCTGATCAGTTGCTCAAGAGCGTCATCTGCAAGATCTTCATCACTGGACAGATCAATGGCATCATTGTGCAGAATAGCAGCAGTAGTCAGTTCTTGGCTGGTGTGTGGCAGAGGCATCTTGACTTTCTGGGGCTTGGAGATGCGTGACAGATCTTCAGACTGCACACTGTCTTCAAGAGGTGCAGTAGCCAGTGGCTTCGCCCGTGAGATTTTTGGTGCTGAGGCAGGCTTTGAAGCTTTAGGCTGCTTCAATTTCTTTGGCTTCGGCGCTGCAGGCGCTTCATCTGATTCAGTGTCATCTGCAGGCTCATCCACGGCTGTCCCTTAAACCACGATATGAGTGATGAGACCTTTCAGGTTGTAGAAGGGCCCAACCAGATTGGGTTCAGCTTCGCGGGTGCCATCGGCACGGGGAGCAGAGGGACCAGGGTTGAAGTCTAGTCCCAAAGATTTCTTGTTCTGCTTCGCCGAATTCTGGGAAAACTGGAAGTTGCGCTTGAACAGATTGTCGTCTCGACACCATAGCAGTGACGATGGGTCAGCATCCGCAGGCTGTGGTCCACGGACCATGCAGGGATAGAAGCTTTGTTCAATGGCTTCATCTCTGGACCTGGGTTGAAGATTTTTGTATAGGATGTCTCCCCAAGGTCGCTTGATGGCATTTTTCTCAGCATATTCCTTTGTCACAAATCTGTACTTGAACCACTGTTCTGCCCAATATTGTCGAATCCATTGGATTCGTGTCTTGCGCTGATTGTAATCCTCTTCAGGATCTGTCTTGTAAAGCTCTGAGAGGTCATCAGGCAAATCTCTTGATGTTCCCTCACGACGCTGTCTGCCACCCTTCCTTGCTGATTTCTCTGCAGCCATGAATTTCAAACTGAATGGCTTCAACACGTTCAAAGGCTTTAAAGGCTTTTGCTTGCTGGACAAACAGGAACTTGCTTCGAGAGAATTTATATGATACTGTAAGAATTCTGCAAATGAATGCAGACTATGAGAATCAAGGGATTCTCCCACGGATATGTACCTGTGACAGCATTAAGGTGCGAGGGAAGGGGAAGAGGTCATATGCATTCTCAGAAGATTTTGAAGATAAATCAGTTTAGAAGACATTGACCTCATCATGTGAAGACATTCACTCATAGATAAGGAGTTGGTTCCAGATTTGTACGAATCCACGGATCAGTACAAGTGAGGAATCTAACTACTTTGTGAAGCATAAGTGAACATACTAGGCACAATATGAGATGCAGTATGAAGTGGATCCAACATGTGTGAACAAAAACCACTTGTGGTAGAAAGTGACGAATCTGTAGGATCAAAGGGGCCATAAAAAGGAGGTTTTTATTTACCACACAAGGAACTGCTAGACGGAGTGGAAGAGGAGGCCGAGAAGTTCAATCGTCCGTGCCCTAACTTGGCGACGAAGGACACCTACGGCGATGGCGGAGAGGACGATGTCCGCAGTTGGCGTGAAGACGGCGTCGGAGAGGTTGCAGCAGCTAAGCGCTTCATCGCTGACGTCATCGAGGGCTAGCGGTGGTGCTAGGGTTCGTGCGAGAGTGAAAGAAGAGATAATGACTGTGGTGTGGCGTGTATTTATAGGGACAGGGGCGGCTCAGTGTTATTACACAGGTGCCCCTGGCAATTCACATCTGAGGAACACGTGGCCATCATGCAGCATATCGGAGGTTGTTCCACGTCCCACGCACGCCTGGATTGTCGGGTGGTCGTTCCCACTTCTCCGGGTTTCAGGTGAAGGAATTAGCATTGAAAGCGAGCTTAATGTTTGTCTCTGTATCTCCTGCTGACAAGGACGCAGAGAAGACATTTGACAGTTTCAAAAGAATGCATATGATTTGGAGAGATAGAGTTTGAGATAGAAAGCATAGAGAGGTTAGGGTCCGATCACATTCACTTAGTTCAAAAGATTCAATAAGAAGACATAGCTATAAGTGAATGCTGTAGAGGACAGAACACTAGTATATATATATAATCAACATAGTGAATATAATCATGAAGACATGTTGAGATTGAAGCCAAACCAAATGTGAAGACATAGCAAATGTAACGCCATGAGTGAAACACTTCAAACAGAACATTTGGTGGTGGCGTTACCCACCGTATAGGAAGTATTAGACCCAGACACGGCGCATAATTATCGTGGTGCTCCGAAGTCAAATTCCTCATTAATGTATTCACACTTAGAATGCATGTCTTCATTGATTGAAGATATACTTTACTTCATGTGTTGCACATCTAAGTCATCAATATGCATAAGTGTTAGGATGTGTGCCTGATCACAGGACATTTGAGGATTCCAAGATATTTAGCTCACACCGTAACTTGCAAAATCTCTTCTCATCCAAGGGCTTGGTGAAGATATCTGCCAATTGCTCTTCAGTGTTGACGTGTATGATATCAATATCTTCCTTCACAACATGATCTCTGAGAAAGTGATGACGAATCTCAATGTGCTTTGTCTTCGAGTGCTGAACTGGGTTGTTGGCAATCTTGATGGCGCTTTCATTGTCGCAGTAGAGTGGCACTTGCTTCCGATGAATGCCATAGTCTTTGAGTGTTTGTTTCATCCATAGAAGCTGAGCGCAACAAGATCCAGCAGCAATGTATTCAGATTCAGCAGTGGAGAGAGATACACAATTCTGCTTCTTTGAAGACCAACATACAAGTGATCGTCCCAGAAAATGACATGTGCCTGATGTAGACTTGCGATCAATCTTGTCACTAGCATAATCAGCATCCGAGAATCCAACTAGATCAAACTCTGAGCCCTTTGGATACCATAATCCTAGAGTTGGGGTGTAAGCCAAATATCGAAGAATTCGCTTCACAGCTAAGTGATGCGATTCCTTTGGTGTGGCTTGGAATCGAGCACACATGCAAACACTAAGCATAATATCTGGCCTAGATGCACATAGATAAAGTAAAGAATCAATCATGGAGCGGTATACCTTTTGATCAAACTCTTTACCATTGTCGTCGGGACCCAGATGATGTTTGGCTGGCATTGGCGTCGTGAAGCCTTTGCAGTCTTGCATACCGAACTTCTTCAGGCAATCTTTGAGATACTTCTCTTGAGATATAAAGATGCCGTTACGTTGCTGTTGTATTTGAAGACCAATGAAGAACTTCAGCTCTCCCATCATGGACATCTGGTATTGCTCTTGCATCATATATCCAAATTCTTCACTGTATTTCTGATTGGTGCAGCCGAAGATAATGTCATCCACATATATTTGGCACACAAACAGTTCACCATCATATGTCTTCGTGAAGAGAGTGGGGTCGAGGGAACCAGGTGTGAAGCCTTTGCTCTTCAGGAAGTATTTGAGTGTGTCATACCAAGCCCGAGGGGCTTGTTTGAGGCCATATAGTGCCTTGTTGAGCTTGTATACCATGTCAAGATGTTTTGGATCTTCAAAGCCAGGAGGTTGTGCAACATACACTTCTTCTTCAATCTTGCCATTGAGAAAAGCGCTCTTCACATCCATTTGATATAGAAGTATGTTATGATGATTTGCATAGGCCAGCAGTATGCGTATGGCTTCAAGTCGAGCCACATGAGCAAACATTTCATCGAAGTCAATCCCTTCAACTTGAGTATATCCTTGAGCAACGAGACGAGCTTTGTTTTTGACAACTTGACCATGCTCATCTTGCTTGTTGCGGTATATCCATTTGGTGCCTATTATATTGTGCTTCCGAGGATCAGGACGCTTAACCAGTTCCCATACATTATTCAGCTCAAACAGTTGAAGCTCTTCTTGCATAGCTTGAATCCATTCAGGTTTCATGAAGGCTTCTTCAACTTTCTTGGGTTCTGTTATTGAGACGAATGTGAAGTGCCCACAAAAATTTGCTAGCTGTGTTGCCCTTGAATGAGTGAGCGGACCGGGTGCATTGATGCTATCAATTATTCTCTCAATCTGCACTTCATTGGCAACACGAGGATGTACAGGGCGAATATTTTGTTCTTGCTGATCATTGTCATTGTTAGAGGAATTGTCTTCAGGTTGATCAGGTGCGGATATGATAAGTTCCTCTTCAGGTTGAGCTTCAGAGGGTATGATTTCTCCAGTTCCCATAAGTTTGATTGATTCACTGGATGGAACTTCATCTAGCACATTTGGCAGGTGCTCTCTTTGTGAACCGTTAGTCTCATCGAACCGCACATCCACTGTTTCAACCACTTTATAATGAAAGAGATTGAAGACTTTGTAGGAGTGCGAATCCTTTCCATATCCAAGCATAAAACCCTCATGTGCTTTTGGTGCAAATATTGAAGTGTGATGTGGATCCTTGATCCAGCACCTGGCGCCAAATACTCTGAAGTAACTGACATTTGGCTTCTTGCCAGTAAGGAGCTCATAAGATGTCTTATTCAGAAGCTTGTGAAGATAAACATGGTTGATTGTATGGCATGCAATATCAATGGCTTCAGGCCAGAATTTTCTTGGAGTCTTGTATTCATCAAGCATCGTTCGGGCCATCTCAATGAGTGTTCTGTTCTTGCGTTCGACGACGCCATTCTGCTGTGGCGTGTACGGAGCTGAGAATTCATGTGTGACGCCCAAAGTATCAAGATATGTATCAAGGCCAGTGTTCTTGAATTCAGTGCCATTGTCACTTCTGATGTACTTTATCTTGGCGCCATAGTTGTTCATTGCTCGATTGGTGAAGCGTCTGAAGACATCCTGCACTTCAGTCTTGTAGAGGATTATGTGCACCCAAGTATATCTAGAATAATCATCAACAATGACAAAGCCATAGAGACAAGCAGTAGTAGTAAGAGTTGAGTAATGAGTGGGACCGAAAAGATCCATGTGGAGCAGTTCGAAGGGTCGAGTTGTTGTCATGATTGTCTTCGCGGGATGCTTGGCCCTCGTCATCTTTCCTCCTTCACAGGCACCGCATAAGTGATCTTTCTTGAACTTGACGCCCTCGATGCCTATGACATGCTTCTTCTTTGCAAGGGTGTGGAGGTTCCTCATGCCAGCATGCCCTAGCCTCCGATGCCAGAGCCAACATTCTGAAGCTTTTGCCAGAAGACATACGACAAGCTGTGGTCCTGCTGAGAAATCTACCACGTACAAATCATCTTTCCTATACCCTTCAAACACTAGAGACTTGTCAGATTCCATTAGAACAAGGCAACGATATTTTCCAAACATCACGATCATGTTTAAATCGCAAAGCATTGAGACAGACATTAAGTTGAAACCAAGGGATTCAACAAGCATGACTTTATCCATGTGTTGATCCTTTGAGATTGCAACTCTACCTAGACCCAATACCTTACTTTTACCAGTGTCAGCAAATGTGATGTGACTCTTGTCGGATGGACGTAAGGTTGAGTCCATAAGAAGGCTTCTCTTGCCAGTCATGTGATTGGTACACCCACTATCAATAATCCATTCTGAAGCTGCTGGTGTCGTACCCTACAGTGCAGTTAGGGGGATAGGCTTCACGAAGAGAATTGTGAAGCAAAAACATTTGACGAACCAGTGGGTTATGAAAGCTTAGATTGAGATTTGGACTGATAGGGCGAGTAGCAAGCGATTCAGGAACAAAGTACATAATAAGACCATTTGGGCATTTGATCTTGCGCCCTACAAGATGTTTAAGGTCCCCAGCAATAGCGTCAGACGATTTTGGTTTTCTGCTGGAGACCCTTCCCTGCAAAAGAGAGTTAAGCTTTCTTAGCCACCCACATCTTCAAGGGTGGCTTAGAAGCAATAAGTCTAAGTGCATCATCTGAGAACTTTGGCTTTGGAGCCCTAGCAAAAAGTCTTGCAGGAGGACAATAGTACTCATAAGAATAAGCAGAATAGTTCTTGGTCTTATGAACATGGCGGTTTGATGAACCGCGCTCATATTCATAGGCCTGAGTATGGCTTCCCTACAAAATATTTGCGTTAGTGCGACTCAGGTGAGTCCTCTGTCTGTATGAAGCCTTTGGACCGTATGAAGCCTGTGGTCTGGGGTTTATCTTCTTCACCTATGGTGTCATGATGACATTCACAAGAAGATTCTCCAAACACCTTTTCGGCACCCAGATTTTCTTCATAGGCGGTCCATTCCTGTAGTTAGTACCAATATACCTGGCAAACACTTCACTATTCTGATTCTTAAACAGTTTATAGTTTGCATCAAAGGATTCATCAATAATGATGGGATTAGCACAAGTGAAGCCAGATAGGGTGGATGGATCCGCTGAGGGTTCCTTTGCAGCAACCCATGTGGTTTTGGGGTACTGCTCAGGTTTCCAGTAAGAGCCATCAGCATTCATTTTCCTTTCGAACCCAACACCCTCTTTCCTAGGGTTTCGGTTCAGGATCTGCCTTTTGAGGACATCACATAGTGTCTGATGCCCTTTGAGACTTTTGTACATCCCTGTTTCAAGCAGTGTCTTCAACCTAGCATTCTCATCAGCAATAGCAGTGGTATCCTCAGCAGAGGGGTTAGTTACCACATCAATAGTTGAAGATATTGCAATAGTAGCAGCAGTAGAACATTCAACAACAAAGGTAGCGTTATCACGCTCAATGCATTTAAGACATGGTGGTTCAAATCCTTCCTGAGCGGAACTGATCTGTTTGGCGCGAAGTAACTCGTTTTCCTTTTGAAGATCTTCATGAGCTGCTCTCAATTTCTCAAGATCTTGCTTCCTTTGAAGATAATCATAGGAAAGCCTTTCATGAGTTGTTGTGAGCATTTCATGACGACTTTCAAGTTCCTCATACTTAACATGAAGATTTTTTATGTCTTCAATTAAGGACTGAGATCGAGTCATTTCAGCGTCTAACAGATCATCGCTTTTGTCTAATAGTTTTTGAATATGTTCCATAGCTTTTTGTTGTTCAGTTGTAATTTTAGCAAGTGTTTTGTAGCTGGGTTTGGAATCACAATCAGAGTCATCTTCACTAGATGTTTGATAGTGAGTAGTGTGTGTGTTTACCTTAGCACCGCGTGCCATGAAGCAGTAGGTAGGAGCAGAGTAGTCCTTGTCATTTGCATCGGTGTCAGTGATGAAGTCGTTGTCTTCAGTGTTGAAGATGGACTTGGCAACGTATGCTGTAGCCAGACTCGCAACGCCAGAATTGGACTCCTCCTCAGACTCTACCTCCGCCTCCTCAGAAGCAGACTCCTCCTCTGAATCCATTTCCTTGCCAACAAACGCACATGCCTTGCCAGATGAGCTCTTCTTGTGTGATGAAGACTTGGAGGAAGACTTGGAAGAAGACTTTGAGTATTTCTTCTTCTTCTTCTTGTCGTCAGAGTCATACTCCTTGCTCTTCTTCTTCTTCTTGTTCTCATTGTCCCACTACGGACACTCAGAGATGTAGTGGACAGGTTTCTTGCACTTGTGGCATGATCTTTTCTTGTAGTCATAAGCAGAAGCTTCATCATTCCTTGAGCTTGATCATGAAGACTTTCTGAAGCCTTTCTTCTTGGTGAATTTTTGGAACGTCTTCACAAGCATAGCAAGCTCCTTTCCAATGTCTTCAGGATCATCAGAACTGCTGTCGGATTCTTCTTCAGATGTGGAGACAGCTTTTGCCTTCAGGGCACGAGTTCGCCCATAGTTGGGACCGTAGATGTCTCTTTTCTCAGAAAGCTGAAACTCGTGTGTGTTGAGCCTCTCAAGTATGTCAGACGGATCGAGTGTCTTGAAGTCAGGACGTTCTTGAATCATCAGGGCTAGGGTGTCAAACGAGCTGTCAAGTGATCTCAGGAGTGTCTTGACGACTTCATGCTTGGTGATCTCAGTGGCGCCGAGAGCTTGAAGCTCATTTGTGATGTCAGTGAGTCGATCAAACGTGAGCTGGACATTCTCATTGTCATTTCTCTTGAAGCGGTTGAAGAGGTTGCGAAGGACACTGATTCTCTGATCTCTCTGGGTTGAGACGCCTTCATTGACCTTGGAGAGCCAGTCCCATACTAGCTTAGATGTTTCCAAAGAACTTACACGGCCATACTGTCCTTTGGTTAGATGACGACAGATGATGTTCTTGGCAGTGGAGTCCAGTTGAACGAACTTCTTGACATCCGTAGCGGTGACACCTTCACCAGCCTTGGGAACGCCATTCTTGACGACATACCATAGGTCGACATCAATGGCTTCAAGATGCATGCGCATCTTATTCTTCCAGTAAGGATATTCAGTTCCATCAAAGACGGGGCACGCAGCGGAGACTTTAATTATCCCTGCTGTCGACATAGATAAAACTCCAGGTGGTTAAACCGAATCACACAGAACAAGGGAGTACCTTGCTCTGATACCAATTGAAAGTGTGTTATATCGACTAGAGGGGGGTGAATAGGCGATTTTTATGGAAGTCTTCTAAACGTGGAAGTTTCGAAGACAAGCGATAGAAATAGACCTATTACCATGTAGCGGAAGGTAGACTACACTAGGCAAACCATAGTCAAGTATTCAATGAAGTGAAAGCACTATGACCTATAGTAGCTAGGTAGTTAGGATCAGGTAGGAAGATATTATGAAGCCAAACAAAATACACAGTCACTCAGTGAAGACAAAAGATAGTGCAATCATACAATGACTTCACAAGGACCAACAGTAAGTAAAGGGAAAGGAAGGATAATTGTCAAGTGAGATCCATCCACTACCATTATGTGAAGTCAACTCACAGCTGCATATCGAATGCCAACTACAACTACTGGAGTCAAGCTGTGGATTCAACCCCTGCCATGTCGTGCCATGCCAACCATGCAAGCCTAAACATGGTATAGAATATTGCGTGTTACCAACCTCCACGAGGACGCCATCGCCGCTGACGCAGACGATCCCGTCGTATCTCGCAAGGTCGAGAGAGGACGCCACCTCCTGGGCATGCCCCCGGTACCGGGTCTCTGAGACAAATTAACGAAACCACGGACCAGACGGATCAAAATAACCGCAAGAGCCAAGAATGTAGGAGAAGAAGATCGTTTCAAAAAACCATGGAGAACCTTGCCTTGCATTGTGACTTCGACGTCGGCGGCTTCGAACAGGGGCCTGATCTCTGCCTCGTAGATCTTGCTTGCCCGTCTTTTGCCGCCGTAGGGGTTGATGAGGACGAACAATCTCTTGGGCCGCCCTGTTATCGCATGTTCATCACGAAATATGAATCGTTTACGCTAATGGAGCATCGCATTCTAAACTACTAGAAACATCTGATATAATCCCGTAAAAAATTACTAGTTGATGAAACAGAGGAGCAGCTCGACACATCTAGATTGGAGAAGCACTGTGCATAATCAGAGGAATCGAAAAATCCGAGACAGTTTGGGCTGGTCGCGTGGTGACCGGCACGACGGACGGAGGCACCAAAGGCACGTACCTATCGAGTCCAAGCATCCCCGTAGTGTCTCGCCCCAGGCCGCGGCCGCGCCCTCACCGTCGGCCATCTCGAAGACGTACTCCCTCCTGCGCCTCTTCCCTCTCGCCTTGGCGCGCGACGGCGGTCTCGCGGCATCCTCCGCCACGAAGGCCCTGACGACGACCTCCTTGCCGCTCGCCTCGGCTCCGAGCACGTCGGCCTCCAGCGAGAGGCTCCTCTCCGCCGTGGCCCCAGCGCGGCGCCACCGGAGCTCAGGGCAGCCGCCTGTGGTGGAGAGTGTCGCTTCGTCCGTCGTGCCGTTCACGCGGACCTTGGTCGCAGCGCCGGTGCCGCCGGTGCCTTGCCGGTCTTCCATGGCATGGGGAGAGAGCTAGAAGAGCGTGAGATGCGAGATGGATTTTTTGGCGCCGAGTTGGGCCCGCGCGGTAGGGCAGAGGAGTCGGAGATATGGAGATGCGGATCGATCTACGTACGCGTGGGTTTCCGACTTACGTGCTGCTCGCGGGCTCCACCGCTCCAGTGGTCAGCTTGTTGCCGTGGGGTTGAGTATTTTGGACGAGAAGAAAATGTACGTTATCTTCTAGAGTATTTTTTTTACTTTGGAAAAGAAAACGTATGTTGTCAATAGAGCGTTTTAAAACTTTTTTTTAAGAAAGCCTCCGATTTTTCGTCATGCCATGATTGTACTGAAGGAAATATGCCCCAGAGGCAATAATAAAGTTGTTCTTTTATATTTTCTTATTTATGATAAATGTTTATTATTCATGCTAGAATTGTATTGATCGGAAACCTAAATACATATGTGAATACATAGACAAACACTGTGTCTCTAGTGAGCCTCTACTTGACTAGCTCGTTGATCAAAGATGGTTAAGGTTTTCTAATCATAGACATGAGTTGTCATTTGATAACGGGATCACATCATTTTATTGCTATTGTTTTCTTCATGTTAAATACATATTCTTTCGATTATGAGATTATGCAACTCCCGGATACCGGAGGAATGCCCTATGTGCTATCAAACGTCACAACGTAATTGGGTGATTATAAAGATGCTCTACAGGTATCTCCGAAGGTGTTTGTTGAGTTGGCATAGATCGAGATTAGGATTTGTCCGAGTATCGGAGAGGTATCTATGAGACCTCTCGGTAATACACATCATAAGAAGCCCTACAAGCAAAGTGACTAATGAGTTAGTTACATGATGATGTATTACGGAACGAGTAAAGAGGCTTGCCGGTAACGAGATTGAACTAGGTATGAAGATACCGACAATCGAATCTCGGGCAAGTAACATACCGACAGACAAAAGGAATAACGTATGTTGTCATAACGGTTCGGCCAATAAAGATCTTCATAGAATATGAAGGAGCCAATATGGGCATCCAGGTTCCTCTATTGGTTACTGACCTGAGAGGTGTCTCGGTCATGTCTACATAGTTCTTGAACCCGTAGGGTCCGCACGCTTAACATTCGATGATGATATTGTATTATATGAGTTATGTGATTTGATGACCGAATATTGTTCGGAGTCCCGGATGAGATCACGAACACGACGAGGAGTCTCGAAATGGTCAAGAGGTAAAGATTGAGATCTAGGTGATACGTCTCCAACGTATCTATAAATTTTTATTGTTCCGTGCTATTATATTATCTGCTTTGGATGTTTTATATCCATTAATATGCTATTTTATATTATTTTTGGGACTAACCTATTAACCTAGAGCCCAGTGTCAGTTTCTGTTTTTTTCTTGTTTTTGAGTTTTGCAGAAAAGGAATACCAAACGGTGTTCAAATGGACTGAAACCTTCGCGATGATTTTTCTTGGACCAGAAGACACCCAGAGACTTGGAGATCAAGTCGGAAGAGCCGCGAGGATGCCACAAGGGGGGAGGGCGCGCCCCCCATCCTTGTGGGCCCCTCATGACTCCCCTGGCCTAATTCCTTCGCCTATATATTCACATATATTCCCAAACCACCAGAGGCATCCATGAAAACACTTTTCCACCACCGCAACCTTCTGTATCCGTGAGATACCATCTAGGGACCTTTTTCGGCACCCTGCCGTAGGGGATTCGATCATGGAGGGCTTCTACATCAACTCTATTGCCCTTCTGATGAAGCGTGAGTAATTTACCTCATACCTACAGTTCCATAGCTAGTAGCTAGATAGCTTCTTCTCTCTCTTTGATTCTCAATACCATGTTCTCCTCGATGTTCTTGGAGATCTATTCGATGTAATCTTCTTTTGCGGTGTGTTTGTCGAGATCCGATGAATTGTGGATTTATGATCAACTTATCTATGAATACTATTTGAATCTTCCTTGAATTCTTATATGCATGATTTGTTATCTTTGTAATTGAAAGTGTGTTATATCAACTAGAGGGAGGGTGAATAGGCGATTTTTATGAAATCTTCACTGAGGAATTTCAGGGTGGGGAAATTCCTGAGTGAAGAACTACTTGCAGCGGAATAAGTACTCAGAAGTAAACATAACAGAACATGAGCATGGTCTTCATGATGAAATGAAAAACAAGCACAGAGTACAGAAAGCGTAAACACATGATGAAGACAAACAGACTGAAAGTGCATTATATCGACTAGAGGGAGGGTGATTAGGCGATTTTTATGAAAGTCTTCGAAACATGGTAAGTCTTCAGGTGACTTCCAAACCTTCATAGACTCGGTCACTCGGCGATCCACAATTTCCTCTTTGATGCACTAGACCATGACATCTAACCGTCTGGAAGATGCAGAGTCTTCAAAGGTAACAAGCGTCGGATCCACGCAGGATCAATCTCTTCAGTGATGCTCAATCACTTGGGGTTTGTAGGTGTTTGGGTTTAGGTTTTGCTCACTTGATGATTTTCACTCAAAGTCCTCGGAGGATGGGATGCTCTCAAATGACAAGTGTCAGTTTCTCTTGGAGCAGCTAACCAGCTAGTGGTTGTAGGGGGCGGCTATTTATAGCCTATGGAGCAGCCCGACATGATAAGACATAAATGCCCTTCAATGATATGACCGTTAGGTGGGTAGATATTTTGGGACAGCTGGCGCATAGCACAGCAACGGTCGGAATTTTGAGTATCAAATTCCTCAGGGCTATCATGTTCCTCACTGTGTAGTCAATCCGCACTGGCGAATTCCTAACTCCTCAGTCAGAAGAAATTCCTCAGAGACGAGAAGAACTTCGTCTCGATCACTGAAGAAATTGACTGAACTGTATGAGATTTCCAATGGCTTTACTCGAAGGGATTGGTAGGTGTAGGATTTGAGTTGAGCATCACTTGGAAATTTTTCCTTAGTATTTCCTCGACCCCCTTTAATAGTACGGTGTTTCCTATGACTCAAGAAAGAGAAAATGAAACTACGAAAACAAAAGTCTTCACGCTTCATGTTCCTTGAACGAATATCAAGTCTTCAGGATTACACCAATTTCTTCACTTTCAAAGTCTTCAGAAAGTCTTCAGACAAAGAACTTCATTTTAGGGATCGACTTTCTCTGTAAATATCAAACTCCTCATAGACTTATAGACCTGTGTACACTCACAAACGCATTAATCCCTTAACCTATAAGTCTTCAATACACCAAAATCACTAAGGGGCACTAGATGCACTTACAATCTCCCCTTTTTTGGTGATTGATGACAATATAGGTTAAGTTTTCAACGGGGATAAACATATGAAGTGTAAATACTGATATTGAGGATTTTGATTGCAAGATATTGAAGAACTCCCCCTGAAGATGTGCATAGTGAGGAATTTGCTTTTGAAGCAATGCACACTTGAAGAGTAGAATCATGGAGATCTCCCCCTATATCTTGTAATTCATACACGCATTTAACATATAATGTGAAAATTTTGAAATGCATGATGAAATATGGTGACTGATGTAATTCAGCATGCATGGATTAACATTAATGAGGAATAAGCATGCAGAAAAACTCAGCAAAAGTATCAGACCACCATAGGGTTTAAGTTTACAACTCGATCAAATAAAGTCTCAAAAGAACGAGAGTTGTAACTTCGAAAAAACGCCCATATAAGTAGACCTGCTTGAAGACTAACTCAAATTTCTCCCCCTTTGTCATCGAATGACCAAAAGGATCAAAAATGAGGACTAATGCCCCTGAAGAATATCAAGTTGATGGAGGAGCGTCAGCGTTGTTGGGGTCGTTTGTCATTGTAGGGCCTGCCATAGTGTCGTCCAAGTCTTCATACTCGTCGGTGTCGCTGGATGAAGAATAGGAGCTGGCCACCAAGGTAGGAACTTTGACCTTCTTGAATTTCTTCGGAGGAGGTGCAGACCAGTCAAAGTTCTCCTTGAGAACCATTTGCTTCAGATCTTCCTCGCCATACAGATGTGATAAGACAACCCAGGTGCGAGTGAAAATTTCATGGAGTTAGTAATGGTTTTTCTTCACTGCATTATGTGTAGCAGTCATGTTGTGAAGAATTGAACCAAACTGACGCATAACCCATTTATGGTTGTGATCCACCTTCTGGTGAAGACTAAGAAGCAGCTCACGGTCAGTCATCACTCTTGGAGCTGTGGCTTGAGGAGTAGACTTGGGTGCATTTGCAGTAGAGTCATGAGTGGCAGAGTCATCATTGGTGGAATAAGATGCAGCTTTGCGAAGCTGACCATCCAATGGACGAATGCCTTCATCAATGACGACAGGTGCCTTCCCTTTTTCATCAGTTGAGGTAAAGGCCTGCTTGAGGACTTCAATCGGGGGTAGGTAGCTGAGGTTATTCTAAAAATCAGCCTTGTAGTTGAGTGAAGACCTTGTTCTAAGGAATCTCGTAATCCAAGGAGCATAAGATTTCAACTCAAACGGAGAGAGTGTAACATTTGGCCAGAGTCCTCATGAAGAAATCATAGTAATTGACAGGAATGCTATGAATGATGTTGAATAGCAGATTCTTCATGATGCCAATAATTTCCTCATCAGATGAGTCGTGGCCTTTGATAGGACTTATTGTCCTCGTCAGAATGCGATAGACTGTTCTGGGCACATAGAGTAAGTCCTTCACAAGGAAGTTGGTCCTTGGGGCTTGACCGGACTTCAGAGGCTTCATTAGAACTTGCATGTAATGAGAAGTGAGTTCAGGTTCTTGGTACAGGCAGCGAGCTCCTTCACTGGGTGGACTGATGGGCAGGGCGTGAAGTAATTAAGAGGCTGGTGCCTTATAGTGAGTGTTATCGGTCATCCAGTCGAAGACCATGGTGTTGATATCTTCAGGATCACCTGTGATATGCAGTGTAGCATAGAATTGAAGAATAAGCTCTTCATTCCAATCAACAATGTCAGAGCAAAAGTTGAGGAGGCCTGCATCATGAAGCACACCGAGGACAGGAGAGAAACATGACAATGATTCCATGTCCATGTGAGGAATATGCTCATGGTAGAAGATTTTGTCCTTGTTGAAAAGCAGTGAAGAATAGAAGTTGGCCTAGCTTGCAGTCTAGAAACGCTTCCTCCTTAGATGAGCAGAGTCATAAGGATTGTAGTCAGTGAAGAATACATGCTCGCCAGAGAAGTCATCAGCCTTGAATTTTTGCTTCTTCGAGAAGGGAAACTTTGGCTTGGGGTGAGGAGTGTCAGTTAATTGCATCACAACCTCAGGGATCTCGATCTCAGGTTCTGCAGGCTGAGGAATTTCAGGTTCTTTTTCAGTGGGAGCCTGGGACTTCAATTCTTCATTTACATTTTCTTCAAAACTAGTGGCTGGAATTTCTTCATGAACAGATGGGGTTGCATGTGGTTCTTCAGATCCCATTTGTACTTAAGTAGCTACAGGGGACTGAGGAATTTGTTGAAGAGATGTGAACAAAGGAGAATTGGGATGCTGACTTTCCCAAAAGTCATCATTCATCACTGGAGTAGTGCTTCCAATGTCCACATCTTCTTCTTCATCCATTTCTTCAACACCGGCCTCTTCAGCAGTGAACTGAGGCATGGGCGATGAGATAAGTGAGGTTGAAGGGATTTCATCCACTTCAATTTCTTCATCCAACTGCTCTGACGAAGCAGCAGAAGGAATGTCATCATCTGATCTGCTTGGGATCACGTATTCTTCATCAAAAGGAACAAGGTCCTTTGATGGCATGGATGAGACATGAACAACATAAATTGGATTGTCATAGGAGCTTGTCAGTGGCTTCATTTTTTCTGAGCTGAAGAATCTGATGCAGTTGATGCCTTCCTTTTCTTCATAGCTGCATGCTCTGCAGCCTTGGTCTTCTTCACATGTGATGCAGATGGAGGAATAGGAGTTGGTGTAGTCGCAGGAGGAGCAGAGGAATTTGGTTCAAGATCTTCAGGCACAACTAATGCAGTCGCCCTGACTTCTTCATTTTCTTCAGGCGCAATACTAGAGGTTGCCCTGGCAATTTCTTCAGCAGCTGTAATGCAGTCATCAGCCCTAGAATTAGCATTTTCTTCAGCAGCCTGAGTGTCATCAGCGGTGCTGGCATTTTCTTCAGTAGGCTGAGCAGATGCAGTAGCCTGAGGAATTTCTTGTTGCGATTGGGCAACAACAGTGGAGGTGAAGTTGTCAGCGAGTCTCACAAAACGAACCTTGGCTCCCAGCCAATCAGCATGGTATGCATCAAATTCATCACTGAGTTTCTTGATCTCAGACTGCATATTGACAAGTTCTTCAGTTGTTATAGAGACAACGTTTTTCTTCAGGAAGCGCTCCTTTTTGTATTGTGCTTTCTTGATTTTTCTGGCCTTTTAAAATTTCCATTTCTCTTCTTGAATGAAGTGACTCAACATATGACTTTGGCCAGGAGTCAACTTGAAATCAGGCATGGGAGTGTTGGGGTCCTTGTGCCAGAGATCAATGTAATCAAGGATCAACTTTGGATCCAAAAGCAGAGGCACACTTGTGCCTTTGGCTCTAGCGGCCCTGACTTGTCTGTCCCTGATGATTTCAGCAAGTTCTTCATCATTAGCTTCGTCTTCATCAGACAGTACTTGAAAAGCGACCTGCTTCTTTTGAGGACTTGGTCGAGAGCCTCGTCTAGTAGTTGCCTTGGTCTTCAACAGAGTGGGACCAGTTGAAGAATGCAGTGGTGCTGAGGAACTAGCAGATGCTCCTGAGGTAATAGAGATGCCTGCTGTCCTTTGGCATGTGGCGAGATGCACATGTGCTGAGGATTTGGTCAGAGCAGCTGAGGACTTTGGAGGAGCAGGTGAGGGTTGAGGAATTTGTCGTGAGGGCTTTGAAGAACTGACCGCGAGGGCATAACTGAGGAACTTGGCCGAGAGAGCATTTGAGTAGAAGCACTTGGCTTATGAGCCGTCTTCTTTGGCATAGCCTTCTTGGGCTTACTTGTAGAGGCCTCAGCAGTGGCAGCAGCAGCAGAGTCTTCATTGAATTTCTTCACTGCTTCCTTAGCAACTCTGGCAAGCTTGGCCTGGCGCTTGGCCCATTCATCAGGATAATCCTCACCACGCTTGAGGCTGGTGGGATCAGCTACTTGGCCAGGTGCCAACGGAGGTCTTGGGCATGGAGGATGAAGAGCGAATTTCTTCATATACTTGGGAGTGACATATCTGTATCCCTCCATTCCCGTGCCCATCTCCTCTCTATTCTTTGGATGCGCACTTTGCGCTCATTCTTGGTTTCCTTTCCATGAGTGGCCTCATCAGGAGTGCAATAATCCTTGTATATGTCCTCAAGGATTTCAAACGCAGTGTTGACTTCCAGCCTCTTTCCTCCCTTCTGAGGTTTCTTGCCATCTGCCATTTTCTTCAGCTGAGGGTTTTTAACAATTGAGTTCTCTGAAGAGGTACGCAACTTTTCTTCGAGGAACACTACAAATGAGTTAAGTTGATGAGAACCTAATGATTCAGTAGCGGACATGAGTACCTGTGAACAGAGTATATGTGCGAAGAATTTGGAGAGGTCATATGCGTTCTCAGAAGTTTTTGCAAAAAGAACAAGTTTGAGGAAATTGACCAGATGAGTCTTGAAGAATTTCACTAAGCATTCTCTAACTTAGGTTCCAGAGTTGTACAGATTTGAAAATCCACACAATTGAGGAATCTTGAAAAAATGTTGCTTAGAGAAACAGATCAAGAACATATGATATGTGAGGTGTTTAGTGTGTGAAGAGTTGAGGAATAAACATCTTTTGAAGATTTGAAGAAAACATCAAAATCAACAAGGGCAGTAAAAGTAACTTTTAATTACCCTTGATGAAGAACACGACGAACTAGGAAGTGTAGATTCGAAGCTCGTCGGTTCAGATCTTCCACGCCCTAACTTGGCTGAGGAAGACAGCTACGGCGGCGCCGGAGTGAAGAAATCCACCTCCGATGTGAGTACGGCAGCGACGAGGTCGAGGCAGTGAAGCTCTTCCTCACCGGCGACGATGGAGGTAGCGGTGGTGCTAGGGTTGGGAAGCTCTAGCGAGGGAGTGAGATCGAGCGGAGTAAAAGTGAAGTGAGGAAGGGAGAGGGGTATTTATAGCCGAAGTGAAAAAACCGCTCGCCCGAGGAAATAGGACGAACGTGCCCCTGACCTTTCTCATTCGCTTGACATGTGTCACCCACGTATAGAGAGGTGAAGATCGTGTGCGATCGTGGGTGAATAGATAAACATCGCATAGAATGCGGAATGGTTTGAGCGGCAAAGCCGAAAATTTAGATAAGATAGGTTTTAAAGTTCCGTTCGCAATTTCTTTAGCTGACAAGAACACAGTGAAAATTTTGAACGAGATTCAAATAGAACGCACATGAAGAATTTGTGAATAGACTGGGTTGAGTTTAGCATAGAGGAAGGGTCCGATCACATTCACTTGTAGAACAAGCAACTTGAAGAAATAGCAATAAGTGAATGTGGTAGAGGACATAAACTCACACACACACACACACATATATATATATATATATATATATATATAGCCAATGAAGAATAACAACAGAAATGGTGAAGACAATGCAAGTTGAAAAACAACTGAGGAATTTCAAAGAACTGAGGAAAAACTCAATTGAAGATTTTCAACATTTTGTGGTGGCGTGACCCACCGTATAAGAATGATAATTTCAGACACCGCGTACAATTGTCGTAGGGTTCTGAGAATCAAAGTATTCGTTAATTTCTTCACACTTAGAGTATTATTCTTCATTGATTGAAGAAAAATGTTTCTTCATGTGTTGCACATCTAAGTCATCAATTTTGCATAAGTGTTAGGATGAGTGTCCTTTTCAAAGAACATTTGAAGATTCTAGGATATTTAGCTCACACCGCAACTTGCTAAATCTCTTCTCATCCAAGGGCTTAGTGAAGATATCGGCTAGCTGTTCTTCAGTCTTCACATGCTCAATAGAGATGTCGCCCTTCAATACATGATCACGAAGAAAATGATGAGGAATCTGAATGTGCTTTGTCTTCGAATGCTGAACTGGGTTATGAGCAATCTTGATGGCACTCTCATTGTCATAGTAGAGTGGCACATTCTTCACGTTGACGCCGTAGTCCTTGAGTGTTTGCTTCATCCATAGTAGTTGAGCACAACAAGAACCAGCAGCAATGTACTCAACTTCAGCAGTAGACAGTGATATGCAGTTCTGTTTCTTCAAGGACCAACAGACCAAAGATCGTCCGAGGAAATGGCATGTGCCAGATGTTGACTTGCGGTCCACACGATCACCAGCATAGTCAGAGTCTGAAAATCCAATGATATTAAAAGCCGAGCCCTTGGGGTACCACAATCCAAGTGTTGGTGTGTGAGCTAGATATCGAAGAATATGCTTCACAGCCTTATGGTGTGATTCCTTCGGTGTAGCTTGAAATCGGGCACACATGCAAACACTAAGCATAATATCTGGCCTAGATGCACATAAGTACAATAAATAACCAATCATGGAGCGGTATACCTTTTGATCGAAGTTAATACCATTATCATCAGTGCATAGATGACCATTTGTGGGCATAGAGATTTTGACTCCTTTGCAATCTTGCATGCTGAATTTCCTCAATACGTCCTTGAGGTATTTCTCCTGAGATATGAATGTGCCATTGTGTTGTTGACGAATCTGAAGACCTAAGAAGAATTTCAGTTCTCCCATCATAGACATTTGATATTCTTCACTCATCATATAGGCAAATTCATCACTGTAACATTGGTCAGTACAGCCGAAAATGATATCATCAACATAAATTTGGCACACAAACAATTCACCATCATAAGATTTAGTGAAAAGAGTTGGGTCAAGTGAACCGGGTTCGAAGCCTTTCTTCATGAGGAATTCCTTCAAAGTATCATACCATGCCCGTGGGGCCTGCTTGAGGCCATAGAGGGCCTTATTGAGTCTGAAGACTTTGTCAGGATGCTTTGGATCTTCAAAACCTGGGGGTTGAGTAACATATACTTCTTCCTCAAGCTTACCATTGAGGAATGCACTTTTCACATCCATTTGATATAAGATGATATCATGATGGTTAGCATAAGCAAGTAATATGCGAATAGCTTCAAGTCTAGCAACAGGTGCAAAAGTTTCATTGGAATCAATTCCTTCAACCTGCGTGTAGCCTTGAGCTACAAGTCGTTCCTTATTCCTCACCACAAGGCCATTTTCATCTTGCTTGTTGGGGTAGATCCACTTTGTGCTGATGATATTGTGCTTGCGAGGATCAGGATGTTTGACCAGTTCCCAGACGTTGTTGAGCTCAAATTGATGTAATTCCTCTTGCATAGCTTGAATCCACTCAGGCTCCAAAAATGCTTCATCCACCTTAGTGGGCTCTGTGATAGAGGCGAAAGCAAAGTGCCCACAAAAGTTAGATAAATGTGAAGCTCTTGAGCGTGTGAGAGGACCTGGAATGTTGATGTCGCTGATGATTTTCTCAATTTGCACTTCATTTGCAACGCGAGGATGAGCGGGTTGACGTTAAGGAATTTGATCAGCATTTTCTTCAGCACCATTTTCCTCGGGTGCATCAGCATGACTTTCTTCATGTTCTGGAATGACTTCTTCAGCAGATTCTTCGGTAGGAATGACATCCTCAGTAGCCTTGAACTTAATAGATTTCTCAGGAGATATTTCATCTGTCACAGGAGGTAGGTGCTCTCTTTGCGATCCATTAGTTTCATCGAACCGCACATCTACAGTTTCAACAACCTTGTGGTGAAAGGTGTTGAAGACTCTGTAGGTGTGCGAGTCCTTACCATAACCGAGCATAAAACCTTCATGTGCTTTCGGTGCAAATTTAGAATTGTGATGAGGATATCTAATCCAACATTTAGCACCGAAGACTTTGAAATAACTCACATTGGGTTTCTTGTCAGTGAGGAGTTCATATGTAGTCTTCTTGGAGAATTTGTGAAGATATACCCTGTTGATGATGTGGCACGCAGTGTCGATTGCCTCAGGCCAAAAGCGAGGAGGCGTCTTGTACGCATCAAGCATAGTGCAAGCCATCTCAACAAGAGTCCTGTTCTTGCGCTCCATGACGCCATTTTGCTGAGGAGTATAAGGAGGAGATAACTCATGAGTAATACCGAGTTCATCAAGATAGTCGTCAAGACCAGTGTTCTTGAACTCGGTTGCATTATCACTTCTGATGTGCTTGATCTTCACACCAAAGTTGGTTGAAGCCCTCGATGAAAATCGTTTGAAAACTTCCTGCACTTTAGTTTTGTAAGTGATGATATGGACCCATGTATATCGAGAATAATCATCAACAATAACAAAGCCATATAAGGATGCATCATTAGTAAATGTGGCATAGTGAGTAGGGCCAAAGAGATCCATGTGAAGTAATTCAAATGGTCGAGAAGTAGTCATGATGGTCTTTGCTGGATGCTTGGCCTTGGTCATCTTTCCAGCTTCACAGGCTCCGCACAAGTGATCCTTGAGGAATTTGACATTTTCAATGCTAATGACATGCTTCTTCTTCGCGAGCGTGTGCAAATTCTTCATGCCAGCATGACCAAGTCGACGATGCCATAGCCAGCCTTCTCAAGCTTTTACAAGTAGACATGTAGCAGGTTGTGGTCCTATAGAGAAATCAACAATATACAAATCTCCTCTCCTAAAGCCTTCAAAGACTTTGGAATTGTCAGCTTCCATGATCACAACACAACGATACTTGCCAAAGACAACAACCGTATCAAGATCACAAAGCATTGAGACAGACATGAGGTTGAACCCTAAGGACTCGACAAGCATGACTTTGTCCATGTGTCAATCCTTTGATATTGCAACCTTACCTAGACCCAATACCTTGCTTTTTCCTTTGTCAACGTAGGTGATATGCTTCAGAAGTGATGGAGATAAAGCAGAGTCCATCAATAAGCTCCTGTCACCAGTCATGTGATTTGTACATCCACTATCGAGGACCCACTCAGTGGCTTTGGGTTGATCATCCTGCAGATGAATTAGTGCAACTTACGAACTCATATACTTCAGCAGTGAAGAATATGGTATCAATTTCATCAGATCAATTTCATCAAGCAATAGAACATATAAAGCAGTATGAGGACGTAAGAAATGAAAATTCATTTCTTCATGATTAGCTTGCGTCCTTTCAAGCAAATTCATGTCTCTAGCAAATTCTTCAGATGATTAAGTTCGTTTGGAGACCTGACCCTGCATAAGAGGTTAGTTCTTTTTCTTCACCACCCACATCTGAAGGGGTGGCAAAGAGTTCATCATTCTGTGGGCCCCATAAGAGAAAGGTGGCATAGATGCCAATCCACTTCGTTTCACATAAGAGGGGTTAGGGTAAGCATAAGAATAAGCAGAGAAATTCTTCGAGGACTTATGGACATAATGATTTGAAGAATAATGCACATATCCATAATCCTTAGATCTTCCCTACAAAACAGATGGGTTAGCACGATGATGTTCATATGAGGACTTTGATCCTTTTGAGGAATTTGATCCATGTGAGGAGTTTGGTCCGTATGAGGACTTGGATCCATATGAAGATTTTGGTCCATATGAAGAATTTGATCTGGGGTTCCTATTCTTCATAGGTGGTGTCATGATGAAATTCACCTGAAGATTTTCAAGGCACCTTTTGGGAACCCAGATTTTCTTCATAGAAGGACCGTTCCTGCAGTTAGTGCCAACATATCTAGCAAATACTTCACCATTCTGTGTTTTGAACAGTTTATAATTGGAGTCAAATGACTCATCAGAAGAATATGAAGATTCACATGTAAAGCCAGATAGAGTAGATGGATCCACTGAAGGTCCCTTTGCATCAACCCATGAGGTTTTGGGATACTGCTCAGGTTTCTAGTAGGTCCCATCAGCATTGAGTTTCCTCTCAAAGGCAATACCCTCTTTCCTAGGGCTCCTGTTGAGGATCTGCTTTTTAAGCACGTCACAAAGAGCCTGATGCCCTTTGAGGCGTTTGTACATGCCTGTCATATACAATTCCTTCAGCCCTGCATCATTAGTGATACTAGCAATGTCCTCAGATGAGGAATTAGTGATAGCAGAGGCAGTTGAAGAATTTGCAGGAATGGAAGTATTTGAGCATTCAGGTGAAGAATTAGCAGTTTCGCGTTCAATGCACTTCAAACATGGAGGAACAAATTCATCTTGAGTAGTGCTGATCTGTTGAGCAAGTAATGAATCACACTCCTTCCGAAGATCTTCATAACTCATTCTTAACTGCTAAAGATCTTGCTTTCTTTGAAGAAATTCATAAGAAAGCTTCTCATGATCAGATAGGAGAGTGTTATGATGACCTTGAAGATTGTCAAACTTGGACTGAAGTCTCTGAAGATTTTCAGTCAAAATTTTAGTGCGATCCATTTCCTCGCCCAACATATCATCGCTTTTATCTAGCATGTTTTGAACCTTCTCAAGAGCCTTTTGTAGTTTCACAGCAATCTTAGCAAGTATAGAATAGCTGGGTTTGAGGTTTTCATCAGATTCATCCTCACTAGATTCAGAGGAGGGATATTTGAGTACCTTTGAGCCTTTTGCCATGAAGCAATAGGTGGGAGCGTAGTCCTCATCGCCGTCATCAGTAGTGTTGGGGAGGTCCTTTTCTTCAGAGTTGAAGATGGACTTGCTGACGAACGCGGTAGCGAGGGCTAGGCTCGCCACACTAGAGTCTAACTCCTCAGATTCCTCCTCTTCCCCATTTTCCTCAGATTCAGCCTCAGAGTCCATTTTCTTGCCAATGAACGCCTGAGCCTTCTTGGAGCTGCTCTTCTTGTGAGATGAGGACATTGAAGGTTTTGATGACGAGGACTTTGAAGATTTCTTCTTCTTCTTTGAATCATCAGAATTGTAATCCTTGTACTTCTTATTCTTTGATCCCTTTTCCCACTGAGGACAATCTTGAATGTAGTGTCCAGGCTTCTTGCATTTGTAGCAGAGTCTCTTCTTGTAATCATGGGATGAGGAATCTGTTCTCAAGTCACCACTTCTTGAGGATTTACCAAAGCGACCACGTCTTGAGAACTTTAGAAACTTCCTAACGAGCATAGCTAGCTCGTGGCTAAGTTCTTCAGGGTCACCAAGGCTGCTGTTAGAATCTTCACCATTAGATTCAGACACTGCCTTGGCCTTCAGAGCCCGTGATCTACCATAGCTTGGTCCATAGAGATTTATCTTCTCAGCAAGCTGGAACTCATGAGTGTTTAGTCTCTTGAGGATATCGGCGGGATCAAGTGACTTGTAGTCTCCATGTTCTTTTATCATCAATGCCAATGTATCAAATGAGGAATCAAGCGATGTCAACAATTTCTTCACCACCTCATGGTCGGTGATATCAGCGGCACCAAGTGCTTGAAGCTCATTTGAGATGTCAGTGAGGCGATCGAAGGTCTGCTGAACATTTTCATTGTCGAGTCTTTTGAAGCGGTTGAAGAGATTTCGAAGAACGTCAACTCGAGAGTCACGCTGTGTTGAGACTCCCTCATTACCCGTGGACAGCCTGTCCCAGATAAGATTAGTTGTCTCCAAAGCACTCACTCTGCCATACTGCCCTTTGCTCAAATGGCCACATATGATATTCTTCGCTTGAGAGTCGAGTTGCTTGAATCTCTTCACATCAGCAGCGTTGATGGTGGGAGTGACAGAGGGAACACCATTCTCCACAACGTAGCAGAGATCGTTATCAATTGCCTCAAGATGCATGCGCATCTTATTCTTCTAGTAAGGGTAGTCCGTCCCATCAAAGGTAGGACACCCAGCAGAGACCTTGATCATACCTGCAGTCGACATAACTAAAACTCCAGGCGGTTAAACCAAAATCACACAGAACAAGGGAGTACCTTGCTGTGATACCAATTGAAAGTGCGTTATAACGACTAAGGGGGTGAATAGGTGATTTTTATGAAATCTTCACTGAGGAATTTCAGGGTGAGGAAATTCCTGAGTGAAGAACTACTTGCAGCGGAATAAGTACTCAGAAGTAAACATAACAGAACATGAGCATGGTCTTCATGATGAAATGAAAAACAAGCACGGAGTACAGAAAGCGTAAACACAGGATAACACGGGATGAAGACAAACAGACTGAATAAATTGAACTAAGGAAATTTAGAAAGTCTTCGATCAAAGTCTTCAAACAGATATGAACAAGCTCACAACACAGAAATGAGGAAATGGAAGGGTTGAGGAAATGGAACCAGGTAGCTTGGTGAAGACAATGATTTGGTAGACCAGTTCCAACTGATGTGACAGTTGTACGTCTGGTTAGGGCGGCTAGGTATTTAATTCTGAGAATAGACAGTCCCGGACACCCAGTTCTGAACACGCAGTCCAGAACACTCAGTCCTCACAGTATTCCCCTTGAGCTAAGGTCACAGAGACCTCGCCCAATCACTCATGGTAAGTCTTCAGGTGACTTCCAAACCTTCACAGACTCGGTCACTCGGCGATCCACAATTTCCTCTTCGATGCTCTAGACCATGACGCCTAACCATTTGGAAGATGCGCAGTCTTCAAAGGTAACAAGCGTCAGATCCACGCAGGATCAATCTCTTCAGTGATGCTCAATCACTTGGGGTTTGTAGGTGTTTGGGTTTGGGTTTTCCTCACTTGATGATTTTCACTCAAAGTCCTCGGAGGATGGGATGCTCTCAAATGACAAGTGTCAGTTTCTCTTGGATCAGCCAACCAGCTAGTGGTTGTAGGGGGCGGCTATTTATAGCCTAGGGCACCGACATGATAAGAAATAAATGCCCTTCAATGATATGACCGTTAGGTGGGTAGATATTTTGGGACAGCTGGCGCATAGCACAGCAACGGTCGGAATTTTGAGTATCAAATTCCTCAGGGCTATCATGTTCCTCACTGTGTAGGCAATCCACACTGGCGAATTCCTAACTCCTCAGTCAGAACAAATTCCTCAGAGACCAGAAGAACTTCCTCTCTGTCACTAAAGAAATTGACCGAACTGTATGGGATTTCCAATGGCTTCACTCGAAGGGATTGGTAGGTGTAGGATTCGAGTTGAGCATCACTTGGAAATTTTTCCTTAGTATTTCCTCGACCCCCTTTAATAGTATGGTGTTTCCTATGACTCGAGAAAGAGAAAATGAAACTACGAAAACAAAATTCTTCACGCTTCATGTTCCTTGAACGAATACCAAGTCTTTAGGATTACACCAATTTCTTCACTTTCAAAGTCTTCAGAAAGTCTTCAGATGAAGAACTTCATTTTAGGGGTCGACTTTCTCCGTAAATATCAAACTCCTCATAGACTTATAGACCTGTGTACACTCACAAACGCATTAGTCCCTTAACCTATAAGTCTTCAATACACCAAAATCACTAAGGGGCACTAGATGCACTTATAGTAATTCTCTTTGAACTATCGGTTTAGTTTGGCCAACTAGATTGGTTTTTCTTGCAATGGGAGAAGTGCTTAGCTTTGGGTTCAATCTTGCAATGGGAGAAGTGCTTAGCTTTGGGTTCAATCTTGCAGTGTCATTTCCTAGTGACAATAGGGGCAGCAAGGCACGTATTGTATTGTTGCCATCGAGGATAAAAAGATGGGTTTTTCATCATATTGCTTGAGTTAATTCCTCTACATCATGTCATCTTACTTAATGTGTTACTCTATTCTTCATGAACTTAATACTCTAGATGCAGGCAGGAGTCGGTCGATGTGTGGACTAATAATAGTAGATGCAGAATCGTTTCGGTCTACTTGACATGGATGTGATGCCTATATTTCATAATCATTGCCTTAGATATCGTCATAACATTGTGCTTTTCTATCAATTGCTTGACAGTAATTTGTGCACCCACCGTATTATTTGCTATCTCAAGAGAAGCCTCTAGTGAAACCTATGGCCCCCGGGTCTATTTTCATTCGTATTAATTTCCGGTCTACTATTTTGCAATATTTTACTTTCCGATCTATAAACCAAAATACCAAAAATATTTACTTTATCATTTGTTTAGTTTATTCTATCTCTATCAGATCTCACTGTTGTAAGTGACGATGAAGGGATTGACAACCCCTTTATCACGTTGGGTGCAAGTTGTTTGATTGTTTGTGTAGGTATTAGGTAATTAGTGTGTCGTCTCCTACTGGATTGATACCTTGCTTCTCAAACTAAGGGAAATAGTTATCTCTACTTTGCTGCATCATCCTTTTGTTTTCAAGGGAAAAATCAATGCAAGCTCAAGAAGTAGCAGGAAGAATTTTTGGGGCCGTTGTCGGGGAGATCTATGCCAAGTCAAGACATACAAAGTGAAAGTGCATTATATCAACTAGAGGGGGGGTGAATAGGCGATTTTTATGAAAAATTCACTAAGGAATTTCAGGGTGAGGAAAATTCCTGAGTGAAGAACTACTTGCAGTGGAATAAGTACTCAGAAGTAAACATAACAGAACATGAGCATGGTCTTCATGATGAAATGAAAAACAAGCACAGAGTATAGAAAGCATAAACACAGGATGAAGACAAACAGACTGAAGAAATTGAACTGAGGAAATTGAGAAAGTCTTCAGTCAAAGTCTTCAAACAAATATGAACAAGCTCACAACACAGAAATGAGGAAATGAAAGGGTTGAGGAAATGGAACCAGGTAGCTTGGTGAAGATAATGATTTGGTAGACCAGTTCCAACTGTTGTGACAGTTGTACGTCTGGTTAGGGCGGCTAGGTATTTAAACCTGAGGACACACAGTCTTGGACACCCAGTTCTGAACACGCAGTCCAGAACACTCAGTCCTCACCGTATTCCCCTTGAGCTAAGGTCACACAGACCTCGCCCAATCACTCGTGGTAAGTCTTCAGGTGACTTCCAAACCTTCATAGACTCGGTCATTCGGCGATCCACAATTTCCTCTTTGATGCTCTAGACCATGACGCCTAACCGTCTGGAAGATGCATAGTCTTCAAAGGTAACAAGCGTCGGATCCATGCAGGATCAATCTCTTCAGTGATGCTCAATCACTTTGGGTTTGTAGGTGTTTGGGTTTGGGTTTTCCTCACTTGATGATTTTCACTCAAAGTCCTCGGAGGATGGGATGCTCTCAAATGACAAGTGTCAGTTTCTCTTGGAGGAGCCAACCAGCTAGTGGTTGTAGGGGCGGCTATTTATAGCCTAGGGAGCAGCCCAACATGATAAGACATAAATGCCCTTCAATGATATGACTGTTAGGTAGGTAGATATTTTGGGACAGCTAGCGCATAGCACAACAACAATCGGAATTTTGAGTATCAAATTCCTCAGGGCTATCATCTTCCTCGCTGTGTAGGCAATCCGCACCGGCGAATTCCTAACTCCTCAGTCAGAACAAATTCCTCAGAGACCAGAAGAACTTCGTCTCCGTCAATGAAGAAATTGACTAGCTGTATGAGATTTCCAATGGCTTCACTCGAAGGGATTGGTAGGTGTAGGATTTCAGTTGAGCATCACTTGGAAATTTTTCCTTAGTATTTCCTCGACCCCCTTTAACAGTACGGTGTTTCCTATGACTCAAGAAAGAGAAAATGAAACAACGAAAACAAAAGTATTCACGCTTCATGTTCCTTGAACAAATACCAAGTCTTCAGGATTACACCAATTTCTTCACTTTCAAAGTCTTCAGAAATACAAAGTCTTCAGACGAAGAACTTCATTTTTAGGGCTCGACTTTCTCTGTAAATAGCAAACTCCTCATAGACTTATAGACCTGTGTACACTCACAAACGCATTAGTCCCTTAACCTATAAGTCTTCAATGCACCAAAATCACTAAGGGGCACTATATGCACTTACAATCTCCCCCCATTTGGTGATTGATGACAATATAGGTTAAGTTTTCAACGGGGATAAACATATGAAGTGTAAATACTGATATTGAGGATTTTGATTGCAAGATATAGAAGAACTCCCCCTGAAGATGTGCATAGTGAGGAATTTTGCTTTTGAAGCAATGCACACTTGAAGAGTAGAATCATGGGGATCTCCCCCTATATCTTGTAATTCATACACGCATTTAACATATAATATGAAGAATTTGAAATGCATGATGAAATATGGTGACTGATGTAATTCAGCATGCATGCATTAACATTAATGAGGAATAAGCATGCAGAAAAACTCAGCAAAAGTATCAGACCACCATAGAGTTTAAGTTTACAACTCGATACAACAAAGTCTTCAAAAGAACGAGAGTTGTAACTTAGAAAAAAACGCCCATATAAGTAGACCCGCTTGAAGACTAACTCAAATTTCTCCCCGTTTGTCATCGAATGACCAAAAGGATCGAAAATGAGGACTAACGCCCCTGAAGAATATCAAGTTGATGGAGGAGCGCCGGCGTAGTTGGGGTCGTTTGTTGTTGTAGGACATGCCGCGGTGTCGTCCAAGTCTTCATACTCGTCGGTGTCGCGGGATGAAGAATATGAGCTGGCCACCAAGGTAGGAACTTTGACCTTCTTGAATTTCTTCGGAGGAGGTGCAGACCAGTCAAAGTTCTCCTTGAGACCCATTTACTTCAGATCTTCCTCGCCATACAAATGTGATAAGACAGCCCAGGTGCGACCGAAAACTTCATGGAGGTAGTAATGGTTTTTCTTCACTGCATTATGTGTAGCAGTCATGTTGTGAAGAACTGAACCAAACTGACACTTAACCCATTTATGGTTGCGATCCACCTTCTGGTGAAGACTAAGAAGCAGTGAAAGTGCGTTATATCGACTAGAGGGGGGGTGAATAGGCAATTTTTATGAATTCTTCATTGAGGAATTTGCGGGTGAGGAAATTCCTTAGCGAAGAACTACTAGAAGTGGAATAAGTACTCAAAAGTAAACATAACAGAGCACATGCATAGTCATCATGATGAAATGAAGACAAGCACAGAGTGCAGAATGCGTAAACACAGGGTAACACAGGATGAAGACAAACAGACTGAATAAATTGAACTAAGGAATTTGAGAAAGTCTTCAAACATAGATATGAACAAACACTCAGCACAGTTATGAGGAAATGAAAGAGTTGAGGAAATAGAACCAGTAAGCTTAGTGAAGACAATGATTTGGTAGACCAGTTCCAACTGCTGTCTCAGTTGTACATCTGGTTAGGGCAGTGTCGGTGTCAAAACCGGCGGATCTCGGTTAGGGGGTCCTAAACTGTGCGTCTAGGAGGATGGTAACAGGAGACGAGGGACACAATGTTTTACCCAGGTTCGGGCCCTCTTGATGGAGGTAAAACCCTACGTCCTACTTGATTAATATTGATGATATGTGTATTACAAGAGTAGATCTACCACGAGATCAAGGAGGCTAAACCCTAGAAGCTAGCCTATGGTATGATTGTTGTATGATGAAGTTGTCCTACGGACTAAAACCCTCCGGTTTATATAGACACCGGAGAGGGTTAGGGTTACACAAAGTCGGTTACAATGGTAGGAGATCTTGAATATCCGCATCGCCAAGCTTGCCTTCCACGCCAAGGAAAGTCCCATCCGGACACGGGACGAAGTCTTCAATCTTGTATCTTCATAGTCCTGGAGTTCGGCTGAAGGTATAGTCCGGCTACCCGAACACCCCCTAATCCAGGACTCCCTCAGTAGCCCCTGAACCAGGCTTCAATGACGACGAGTCCGGCGCGTAGATTGTCTTCGGCATTGCAAGGGGGGTTCCTCCTCCAAATTCTTCATAAAAGTTTGTAAACACCAAGAGTAGTGTCCAGCTCTGCAAAATAAGTTTCCACGTATTGCCACAGAGAGAATAATATTAACACAAATCTAATCTGCTGACGTATTCCGCAGCGTGACATCACACTACGGCCAAGCCTTTATTCGAATCGTTTTCACTTTTCCACCTCAGCGTGTATTGCGAGGCGGTTTCCTTGGCACGTCTTGTCAAAGCAGAGATCGTGTCCCCTTCATTTAAGGGATTCTCATCAATACGAACGTGGGTAACCCAATCATGCCCGTTAGCATGTCTTCCCGATTAAAGGCGAGTCCCAAACGGTTACGGGGAGGCCCCCTGGTATTCAACCTCTTATAAAGAGACCAGGGCCTTACTCCTTTTCTCCAATCTCAAAACAAGTTTGCCCGTCGCCTCGAGTTCCAACACACTAGGCTCCAGATTCCAAGCGCTTCGGACCTTCGACAATGTCCAGTTCCGACCTTCAAGGCCGAGGGATGCCCTCCTCTGTCACAGAGGAGGACGTGCTAAAGTTGAGGGAGGCTAAGTTCTTGACCGCCGAAATTTCGCATTGGTTGCCTGCTCAAAGGCAGGTTATTCCCAGTCCCCAGCCCGGTGATAGCTTAGTGTTCATGTCTCACTTCCTTCGGGGGTTAGGCTTCCCGATGGATCCCTTCGTGAGGGGGCTGATGTTCTATTATGGGCTGGAATTTCATGACTTAGCTCCGGAGTCCATCCTCCACATTTCCTCATTCATCGTTGTGTGCGAAGCGTTCCTCCGTGTTACTCCTCACTTCGGATTATGGCTCAAGACTTTTGGAGTGGAGCCAAAGATGATCGAGGGACGGCATGCAGAGTGCGGAGGCGCTGTCATAAGTAAGAATGCTGATGCTCCATGGCCCGAGGGCTCCTTTCAAGAGGAGCTCGGCTTGTGGCAACGAGAGTGGTTCTATATCACCGCTCCCAGGAGCACCAAGTGGGTGGCGCCCCCTGCCTTTCGCTCGGGTCCCCCACCACGGCTAGCGTCATGGGTCAACAAAGGATTAGATTGGGGGTTATCCAAAGACGTGCCCTTGTTGCAGGGCCGCATTAGGGATCTCTTAGAAAGAGACCTCAACCTGGTCAAGGTGACGCAGGTCATGCTGATTCGCCGAACACTGCCCGGCAAACGTCGCTCCCTTCGTCTGTGGGAGTTTAATCCGGAGGGACCACGAGCTCTCCAGCATTTTATGGGTGCAACGCTCGTGGAGATGTATCAAATGTTCTTCGAATCGCAAGCAATGTGTCCGGATTTGACCGAGGACGCAGGCTTAAGCTGCAATCGCTCGGATACTCAAGTAAGTAACCTTGTGCCCGGACTCGTTATCCGTAAAATTGTCATAAATTCGCCCCTAAAAGAGCTGTCCTTTTAAATAGGAGTGGATAGCGAAGGCAAAGCTGATCAGGTGTCCAGCTCCCCTTCCTGAGACCAGGCTGGATCCCGTGCTAGTCAGGATGTTGAGGGTCGTGCCTTTGGAGGGAAGTGATGGGGAGGACAAGGAAACTATGGCCTCCTCGAAGGAGGCTGCTCCGAAGGGAGGAACCGACAATTCCTCTCCTAAGGGGAAGAAGAGGGCCGCCTCTGACGACCCGGAGACCATGGCCTCAAAGCGGGGGGGAAAGTCCTTGTCAGAGGGTCCGACGCCGGGGAGATCCTCGGCCGAACTACGCCCTCAAAGGGATCAGCCCTCTAGCGAGCCGTAAGTAGAGAAAGATTTTCCTTTAGAGGGATGAGAGAAATCCTTGCTTTTTATCTGAGAAGATTAACCGAAATTTTACTTTGTAGCTCGGACCTCAACCCTTCTCAGCAGAGCTCGTCTTCAGGGGATCTTCTTCTGGAGATGATGGAGAGTGGAACGCCTCCCCCTGCCGTACCGCCTGGCGAGGCGGGCGACCCTGAGGTGTCGTTGCGGAGGGTTTCTCCGAATCCGGCGGGGGTGGAAGGTAGCCATATGTCCCCCCAAGGTTCTCCGTGTCCGGCCTTCGATGGAGGTCATAGGACAAGTCCGGCACCGTCCGATGCGCGGTCGGAGGAGCTGATGATTCTGCTGGGGCGAGCTTCTATCTCAGAGGAGCACCGTGCATTGATGGGTACGGTGATTGGAAGGATTTCGTCCGCGGAAAGCGGATTGCATGAGGCCGTCAGAAGTTTGCTGACGGGTTTTGAGGTACGTTTGATAATGTACTTCTTTGTCAGTTGCGCATAAACAAGATGCGCCATGTGTAGATAGTAGCCCCTGAGACTGTGCGTTGTCAAAATTGACGGCGCGCAGAGGATCATAATCCCAGGTCTAAAATGTCGCCTCTGTATATAGGTGGCGACGTGTCCGGAATCGAGCCGAACTGATGATTTTGCCGAACTAAAGCGGCAACTTGACGTGGCAGATGCCGACATCGCGCTCGTCAACGAGCGGCTTGATGAGGCTCAAGGTATGCAATTCCTCAGGCAGTATCTAGTAAGAGGAGCTTTATGCCAATATCTTACAATGTGTGTGCTTGACGCAGATGGTGCAGCCGCCGTGGAGGGTCTTCCGGCGGAACTTGCCCGAACTAAGGAACAAGCCAGAAAAAGTGATGCGGCTGCCGAGAAGGCCCTTGAAGAGCCGAGAGCCGAACAGGCTGCTCACTGCCGAAGCAAGAAGGAGATGGCCGATATGGCCGTGGAGTTAAAAAGCGCTGCTGACCGTTGCAAGCTTCTTGAGAAAGAGGATCGGGCGAGATAGACAGACTTAGAGAAGGCCGTTCTTGATGCCAAGGACGCTTGCTCTGCGATGAGAGCTGCGAAGGAGGAGCTGCATCAGGCCGGACAGATTGCGGCTGGAAAGCCCTTTATGCTGCGGAGGAAGTTTTGCGATCCGAAGTTTGCTCCATTGGACCGGATGTGGAGTGCGGAGGACACCTATCTAGATTTGGCAGAGAGTGCTGCTGATGCGACCGAATACTTTCGAGATCAAGAAGATCGCGAAGTGGAAAGGCTTTTCTGGTCGCAGTTCCACAATCCAGAGCGTCCACTAGCAGTGGACGATCGTCTGGCTCAATGGGCCGAACTGAATAGATTGTCCGGACTCGCCATGAAGTACGTCATGGGTCATCTGTGGCCGGGGAGATCGGAGCCGAAGAGTTATTTCAGCTTGGTGCAGCAATTCCTTGACGCGGTGCCACGTATCAATGCGATGAAGAGGTCAGCATGCATAGAGGGCGCACGGATGGCTCTTGCCCGTGTCAAGACATACTGGGCAGAGATGGAGACCACCGTTGTTGCATCCCGAGATTCGGACAAAAGCCGAGTACCCTCCGAGCACTATTTTCAGGAAGTCCTTGAAGGCGCTCGTGTAATAGAGACACAGTGCTCGAAGGATGCTATGTTCTGATAGCGTATGTAATTATAAAGCAATATTTTGATGAATTGTAGTAGCCCTTTTATACTTGTGCCTTCAAGTATTTGGAACACCTCCTGTGCGGCCGTTTTAAGATATATATACAAAATCTGAAAGATGGCAGTCGTTGGCTTTAGCCCCCACGCACATAGTGTGGGGATGCTCGCAGAAGGCGCATTTTCACACTTAATCCAACGTCTTGGTCCTACAAAGGAGGTGATAGCGCAGCGAGCTAGGCAACCGGACTATGATGCTTTAACACTTTCACTTAGCCATAGGATCTTGACAATGGGACTATTTAGGTAGCCCCTGGTGGCGACTGCGCTCGCCCGAATTCAGGGCGCGTATGTGCCTGGCCGGGAAACGGCCCTTCGTTAATGCGGAGGAATCCTACAGATTCCGGAGAGTCATTGAGTGGCTGACCAGTCTCACGCCATATCATGATAGTCGGTTTTCGGCTTTCTCTACTAAGGTGCTCGCCTGGCCGAACCAAGGCACAATCGCAGTAGTTCTCCTGGTGCCGCCTTAGCCGATAGAGCGGAACGTAAGGCGGCCGAACACAGGAGCCGGGCAACCCAACATTTGACCAAAATCATGACTCGGAGCTGATGCATATAAGGCCAAACTCGCGACGCCGAACACTCCCTAAGGTATTCGGTCTTTATGAGAGCGGGCGAGGTAACGCTCTGAGGTATAAGCCCCTAGTGTCCAGGTACGCGCAAGAATTCTGACATGGCCACATGCCAAGACGCCAGCCTCCTCCTTGGTCATAGAACCAGGGGATGTGTATCAACAAGAGACAGTAAAAAAGGTTTATGCAGGGTCTTAATCTGAAAAGAATCCTTGGAACAGGTCCCTACTGCACATCTGCGCCTGTGTCTCCGTTGTGCCATATCCTGGACGGGCGCAGCACGACGTTCATCTGTAAAAAGAGAGCAACTAAGTTGAAAAAGGGGCATGCCGAACAAAAGTTATATGAAATAAAAAAAGTGTAAATATGAAAAATTGAGGTTTACTGTCTCTTCTTTTATACGTGTGAAACCCCTAGTGCAGGGGTATATGGCTACTAAGCCTTTATCAATGATACTTTTGTGCCGGACTCGTCTATCCGTGTCCGTGGTCTTAATGACCTGTTCCGATTTTCTGGCTGGTGAAGCCATTGTATTGTGGGGCTGTTACAGCAGCCGCACAATCCTCCGCTTGGGGGAGGTGTTCTCACTGCTTCCCCTTTAAGGAGAAGATGTCGCGTGGACCGGGCATCTTAAGCGTAAGAGATGCGTAATGCGGTATTGCGTTAAAGCAGGCGAAAGCTTCGCGTCCTAGTAGTGCTTGGTAGCGACTTGAGAATGGGACGATGTGGAAAGTCAGCTTTTCGCGACGGAAGTTATTGGTAGAGCCGAAATTAACCTCGAGCCGGAGAAAACCCATGCAATGGGTGTCCGGACCTGGCGTTACTCCTTGAAAGGAGGTTTTGCTGTGGCGAATTCTTTTTGGGTCGATCCCCATGTGGCGGATTGAGTCCTGATATATCAGGTTGAGTCCGCTGCCACCGTCCATGAGGACATTTGAAAACTGGAGTCTGCCAATTATTGGATCGAGTACCAGGGCAGTCCAGCCTGGGTTCCTGATACTTCTAGAATAATCCAGATGATCGAAGATGATTGGTTTTGACAACCAGTGGCGGGATTCCTTTGGGATAGGCCATGGGGCGCGTACGTTTATGGGCGCCGCACGTTTTGTTATGTGGAGTAAGTTTACTGTTTTTACTTCTTGTGGGAAATTCTTTTGTTTCCTGGTACTCTGCTTTTGGGGTTCGTCCTCGTCTTCGCTTGGTGTGTCGAGCCCCTTGTATTCGGCGTTGAGTCTGCCAGATTGTTTGAAAACCCAACAATCTCTGTGAGTATGGTTAGCAGGCTTTCCGGGAGTGCTGTGTATTTGACATATCCTATCCAGGATTTTGTTTAGGTTGGATAGGTCGTCCCTGTTATCTTGGAGGGGCGGCTTTTTCTGATTCTGTCGTGAGCCTTTGAATCCGGCATTGACTGCCGTGCTCTTCGGACTTTTTTCCTTAGTCCGGCGACGGTCCTTATTGCGTCGCGGTTTTCCGTTTCCATCCCTAGTTTCGGATGTACTTGGGTCACTGGTGCTGCATCTTGCCAACCAGCTGTCCTCTCTTGCGCAAAAGCGGGTCATGAGGTTTGTTAGTGCGGCCATTGTTCTTGGCTTTTCTTGGCCGAGGTGTCTGGCAAGCCATTCGTCTCGGACATTATGCCTGAAAGCCGCTAAGGCTTCAGCGTCTGGACAGTCGACTATCTGATTCTTTTTACTAAGAAATCTATTCCAGAATTGCCGAGCTGACTCTCCGGGCTGTTGAGTTATGTGACTAAGATCGTCTGCATCCGGAGGGCAGACATAGGTCCCTTGAAAATTTGCTCGGAAAGCGTCCTCGAGCTCTTCCCAACTTCTGATTGTGTTTTCAGGAAGGCTTTTAAGCCAATGCCGGGCTGGCCCTTTAAGCTTGAGGGGTAAGCATTTTATGGCGTGGAGGTCATCTCCTCTAGACATATGTATGTGGAGGATATAATCCTCGATCCAGACTCCAGGGTCTGTTGTTCCATCATATGCCTCTATGTTTACGGGTTTGAATCCCGCTGGAAATTCATAATCCAGGACCTCATCAGTGAAACATAGGGGGTGTGCGGCACCCCTGTATTTGGGTGTGCCGGATTCTGATAATGGCTTTATTGCATTGCTTACGAGAGCTTGCTTTCTTGGTCCGTAAATGGACCTGGCTGGGCCATGATGCAAATCCTTAAGTGGGTTGCATGCCGGCTTAAGTGCGGCGCTGCTTGCCGCTTTATGCTGGCCATGGGGTCGTCTATCCGACTGTGTGGCTTTCTTACTTTTTGAATGCGAGGGCTCTAAGGCCTCCTCGTCGAATTCAAGTAGTAGCTTTCTCCTCGGATAGCTTTTAGTGTGGTGACTGTCGCCGTATTTGTCTGCGGTATTGATTACTTTACTCCATCTGATCCTGAGTGCATCTTCCGCAGTTTTTAGCTTCCGCTTCTGCTTTTTCAGGCTGCGTGCGGTTGTAATGAGCCGTTTGTGGAGGTTCTTCTGCTTCGTGGGCTTGTCCGGCGTAGGGTCGTCCGGAATGCCATTTTCGCCGGGGGAGGGATGTTCGATTTCTCTAGGTTGTCCTGTTCGGACGGTTTCTCTAAAGCATGCTCATTGTCTACCGGCTCATCCTGCTCTATGGCTGGGTCTTTATCGAGGCGGGGCTTGGGTCGGCATTTACGCCGACGCTTTGATTGTTTTTCGAGAGATTGATCCCTCTTTCCATCCCCATTTTCCTCGTTGTTTCTTCCTTTAGGAGTATCCACCATGTACACATCGTGAGATGAGGTGGCTGTCCAATGCCCTATAGGCATTGGTTCTTGGTTGTCTCCTGCATCGTCGTCCATACCGTCGATGTCTTCGGAGCCGAGGTCGAGTATGTCGGTTAAGTCATCGACAGTGGCTATGAAGTGCGTGGTGGGTGGGTTTTGAATGTCTTCGTCATCTGAATCCCATCCTTGCTGACCGTAGTCCGGCCAGGGCTCTCATGATAAAGAGAGAGACTTTAGTGAATTTAGGATGTCGCCGAAGGGCGAGTGCTGAAAGATGTCTGCGGCGGTGAACTCTATTATCGGCACCCAATCGGATTCGATCGGCAGGGGCGCGGGGGGCTCGGAGTTTGAAAAGGAATCCGGCTCCTCGGAGTCACGGGCCATGCGGAGTGCGGGGCTGGAGTTCGGCTCGATCGCCTTTGAGATCGCAGCCCCTGAGGCAGCGTCCAACCGCTGATCCTCGATCGGCGCAGTAGGCTCCGAATCAATGGTCGGAACCGATGCATGTGCGGCCTCCAAGGCGCTGTTCGGCGGCAGAGCCATATCATGCCCATCGAGACAGTGCTGCGCGCTTGGCTGTGGCTCGAATCCATCGAAGATCAAGTCCCCGCGGATGTCAGCTGAGTAGTTTAGGCTTCCAAACCTGACCTGATGGCCAGGGGCGTAGCTTTCGATCTACTCAAGGTGGCCAAGCGAATTGGCCCGCAGTGCGAAGCCGCCGAAGGCGAAGATCTGTCCGGGGAGAAAAGTCTCACCCTGGACTGCATCGTTGTTGATGATCGAAGGAGCCACTGGGCCTAAAAGCGACGACACAGAGGAACTCTCAATGAAAGCACCAATGTCGGTGTCAAAACCGGCGGATCTCGGGTAGGGGGTCCCGAACTGTGCGTCTAGGCGGATGGTAATAAGAGACGAGGGACACAATGTGTTACCCAAGTTCGGGCCCTCTTGATGGAGGTAAAACCCTACGTCCTGCTTGATTAATATTGATGATATGTGTATTACAAGAGTAGATCTACCACGAGATCAAGGAGGCTAAACCCTAGAAGCTAGCCTATGGTATGATTGTTGTATGATGAAGTTGTCCTACGAACTAAAACCCTCCGGTTTATATAGACACCGGAGAGGGTTAGGGTTACACAAAGTCGGTTACAATGGTAGGAGATCTTGAATATCCGCATCGCCAAGCTTGCCTTCCACTCCAAGGAAAGTCCCATCCGGACACGGGATGAAGTCTTCAATCTTGTATCTTCATAGTCCTGGAGTTCAGCTGAAGGTATAGTCTGGCTACCCGAACACCCCCTAATCCAGGACTCCCTCAGGCGGCTAGGTATTTAAACCTGAGGACACATAGTCCCAGGCACCTAGTTCTGAACATGCAGTCCAGAACACTCAGTCCTCACTGTATTCCCCTTGAGCTAAGGTCACACAGACCTCGCCCAATCACTCGTGGTAAGTCTTCAGGTGACTTCCGAACCTTCACAAACTTGGTCACTCGGCGATCCACAATTCCTCTTGGATTCTCTAGACCTTGATGCCTAACCGTCTGGAAGAAGCACAACCTTCAAAGGTAACAATCGTCGGATCCACGCAAGATCAATCTCTTCAGTAATGCTCAATCACTTTGGGTTTGTAGGTGTTTGGGTTTGGGTTTTCCTCACTTGATGATTTTCGCTCAAAGTCCTCGGAGGATGGGATGCTCTCAAATGAAAAGTGTCAGTTTCTCTTGGAGCAGCCAACCAGCTAGTGGTTGTAGGGGGCGGCTATTTATAGCCTAGGGAGCAGCCCGACATGATAAGACATAAATGCCCTTCAATGATATGACCGTTAGGTAGGTAGATATTTTGGGACAGCTGGCGCATAACACATCAACGGTCGGAATTTTGAGTAGCAAAATCCTCAGGGCTATCATGTTCCTCACTATGTAGGCAATCCGCACTGGCGAATTCCTAACTCCTCAGTCAGAACAAATTCCTCAGAAAACAGAAGAACTTTGTCTCTGTCACTGAAGAATATGACTGAACTGCATGCGATTTCCAATGGCTTCACAAGAAGGGATTGGTGGTTGTAGCATTTTGAGTTGAGCATCACTTGGAAATGTTTCCTTAGTATTTCCTCGACCCCCTTTAACAGTACAGTGTTTCCTAAGACTCAAGAAAGAGAAAATGAAACTGTAAAAACAAAAGTCTTCACGCTCCATGTTCCTCACATGAATACCGGGTCTTCAAGGTCACACCAATTTCTTCACTTTCAAAGTCTTCAGAAAGTCTTCAGAAATCCAAAGTCTTCAGTCGAAGAACTTCATTTTTAGGGGTCGACTTTCTTTGTAAATATCAAACTCATCATAGACTTATGGACCTGTGTACACTCACAAACACATTAGTCCCTTAACCTATAAGTCTTCAATACACCAAAATCACTAAGGGGCACTAGATGCACTTACAATCTCCCCCTTTTTGGTGATTGATGACAATATAGGTTAAGTTTTCAATGGGGATAAACATATGAAGTGTAAATGCTGATATTGAGGAATTTGATTGCAAGATATAGAAGAACTCCCCCTGAATATGTGCATGGTGGGGAGTTTGCTTTTGAAGCATTGCACACTTGAAGAGTAGAATCATGGAGATCTCCCCCTATATCTTGTAATTCATACACGCATTTGACATATCATAATGAAGAATTTGAAATGCATGATGAAATATGGTGACTCATGTAATTCAGCATGCGTGCATTAACATATATGAAGAATAAGCATGCAGAAAAAGCATCAAGAGTATCAGAGCACCATCGGGTTTAAGTTTACAACTCGATCCAATAAAGTTTCAGAAGACCAAGAGTTGTAACTTAGCAGAAAATGCCCATATAGACATACCCGCTTGAAGACTAACTCAAAATTCTCCCCCTTTGTCATCAAATGACCAAAAGGATCAAAAATGAGGACTAACACCCCTGAAGAATATCAAGTTGATGAAGGAGCGCCAGCATTGTTGGGGTCGTTTGTCGTGGAAGGGCCTGCTGCAGTGTCGTCCAAGTCTTCATGCTCATCGGTGTCGCGCGATGAAGAATATGAGCTGGCCACGAAGGAAGGAACCTTGACCTTCTTGAATTTCTTCGGTGGAGGTGCAGACCTATAAAAATCTTCCTTGAGACCCATGTTCTTGAGATCTTCTTCACCATATAGATGTGACAGAATGGCCCAGGTGCGACCGAAAACTTCATGGAGGTAGTAATGGTTTTTCTTCACTGCATTCTGTGTGGCAGTCATGTTGTGAAGAAATGAACCAAACTGACGCTTAACCCATGTATGGTTTCGATCCACCTTCTGATGAAGACTAAGCAGAAGCTCACGACGAGTCATCACACGAGGAGCAGTGGCTTGAGGAGTAGACTTGGGTGCATTGGCAGAGTCATGGGTGGCAGAGTCATCATTGGTGGAATAAGATGCAGCTTTGCGAAACTGACCATCCAATGGACGAATGCCTTCATCTATAATAGTTGGTGCCTTGCCCTTTTCATCAACTGAGGAATAGGTCCGCTTGAGGACTTCAATCGGGGGCAAGTAGCTGAGGTGATTCTGAAAATCAGCTTTGAAGTTGAGGTAAGTCCTTGTCCTGGGGAATCTCATGATCCAGGGTGCATAAGGCTTCAACTCAAACAGAGAAAGTGCAACATTTTCCAGAGTCCTCATGAAGAAATCGTGATAATTGACAGGAATGCCATGAACGATAATAGATACCAGATTCTTCATGATGCCAACAATTTCCTCATCAGATGAGTCATGGCCTTTGATGGGACTCATTGTCCTCATCAGAATGCGATAGACAATTCTGGGCACATATAGTAATTCCTTCATGAGGAATTTGGTTCGTGGGGCCTGACCTGGCTTCAAAGGCTTCATCAGAACTTGCATGTAGTGATTTGTAAGCTCAGGTTCACTATAGGCACAATGAGCAGCTTCAAGGGGAGGACTAAGTGGTAAGGCACGAAGCAATTCAGTGGCTGATGCCGTGTAGTGAGTGTTTTCAGACATCCAGTCCAGTACCCATGAATTCACATCTTCATAGTCTCCTGTGATGTGCAGCGTCGCATAAAATTGAAGAATGAGTTCTTCATTCCAATCACAGATGTCAGCGCAGAAATTTAATAGTCCAGCGTCGTGAAGAACACTGAGGACTGGCATGAAGCACGGCAGAGACTCCATATCCACGTGAGGAATGTGCTCATGGTAGAAGATTTTGTTTTTGTTGAACAACACTGAGGAATAGAAATTAGCCTGGCTGGCAGTCCAGAAATGCCTCTTCCTAATGCAAGCAGAGTCATAGGGGTTGTAGTCTGTGAAGAATATGTGCTCGCCGAAGAACTCATCAGCCTTGAATTTTTGCTTCTTGGAGAATGGATCCTTTGGCTTGGGTAGAGGAGTGTGTGTGAGTTGCATCACAACCTCAGGAATCGCAATCTCAGGTTCTTCGGGCTGAGGAATTTCTGGTTCCTCTTCATTGGCAGTGTGCGTCTTCAGATCAGCAGCAGCAGTTTCTTCAGCACTAGTGGCTGGAATTTCTTCACGTACAGATGAAGTGGGGTGAGTTTCTTCAGAGCCCATTTGAAAAATTTGTATAGGGGACTGAGGTATTTGCTGTAAAGGTGTGAACATTGGAGAGTTGGGATGCTGATTTTCCCAGAATTCATCATTCATCACTGGTGTGGAGCAGCCAACGTCCACATCTTCATCTTCCATTTCTTCAATGCCAGCCTCTTCAGCAGTGAACTGAGGCATAGGCGAGGAAATAACTAGTGTTAAAGGGATTTGATCCGCTTCAATTTCTTCATCCATCTGCTCTGACAAAGCAGTAGAAGGATTTTCTTCATCATATCCGCTAGGGATCACATATTCTTCATCAAAAGGAACATGGTCCTTTGATGGCATGGTAGAGATCGGAACAGCATCAATGGGATTTTCGAACGAACTTGGCATAGACTTCATTTTCTTCGAGGTTGAAGAATCTGAAGTAGCTGATGCTTTCCTTTTCTTCACAGCTGCATGCTCTGCAGCCTTGGTCTTCTTCACATCTGATGCAGATGGAAGGATCGGAGTTGGTGTAGGCGCAGGAGGAGCAGAGGAATCTGGTTGATTTTCTTCAGGCACAACTGATGTAGTTGCCCTGACTGCTTCATTTTCTTCAGGCGCACCACTAGTGGATGCCCTGGCAATTTCTTCAGTGGCTGGAATGCAGTCATCAGCCCTGGAACTCACATTTTCTTTAGCAGCCTAAAATTCATCAGCGGTGCTGGCATATTCTTCAGTTGGCTGAGCAGATGCTTCAGCCTGAGGAATTTCCTGTTGCGTTGGGGCTACAATATTTGAGGTGAAGTTATCAGCAAGTCTCACAAATCGAACCTTGGATCCAAGCCAATCAGCGCGGTATGCGTCAAATTCATCACTAAGTTTCTTGATCTCAGTTTGAACAGTGACAAGTTCTTCAGTTGTCATAGAGACAATGTTTTTCTTCAGATAGCGCTCCTTCTTGTACTGCGCTTTCTTGACCTGCCTGGCCTTCTCATATTTCCATTTTTCTTCTTGTATGAAGTGGGTTAGCATGTGACTTTGACCAGGAGTAAGCTTGAAGTCAGGCATGGGAGTGTTGGGGTCCTTCTGCCAAACATCAATATAATCAAGGATCAACTTTGGATCCAAAAGCAGTGGCACATTTCTACCTTTGGCTCTAGCGGCCCTGACTTGCATATCTCTGATGATCTCAGCAAGTTCTTCATCATCAGCCTCGTCTTCTTCAGACGGCACTTGGAAGGCGACCTGCTTCTTCTGAGGACTGGGGCGAGGACCTGTCCAGCAGTGGCCTTTGTCTTCAGCAGAGAGGGCCCCGTTGAAGAATTGGGTGCAGCTCAGGAACTAGCTGAAGCTCCTGAGGCAATTGAAACGCCTGTGGTCCTTTGGCACGTGGCAAGATGCACAGGTGTAGAGGACTTTGTCGGAGCAGCTGAGGACTTTGGAGGAGCTGAGGATTTGGGAGGAGCAGGAGCAGCATGAGGAATTGGCCTTGAGGGCTTTGAAGATTCTGGCTGTGAGGGCATTTTTGAGGAACTTGGCCTTGAGGGCACTGAAGGCGAAGCACTTGGCTTGTGCGCAGGCTTCTTTGACATGGCCTTCTTAGGCTTTACAGAGGCCTCAGCAGCAGCAGAGTCTTTGTTGAATTTCCTCACAGCTTCTTTGGCTTGTCTAGCCAACTTGGCCTGGCGCTTGGCCCATTCATCAGGATAATCCTCACCACGCTTGAGGCTGGTGGGATCAGCTATTTGGCCAGGTGCCAATGGAGGTCTTGGGCATGGAGGATTGAGTGTGAATTTCTTCATGTATTTGGGAGTGACATATCTGTACTCCCTCCACTCTCTAGCCCATCTCCTCTCTATTCTTTGAATGTGCACCTTGCGCTGATTTTTATCCTCTTTTCCAAACTTGGCCTCATCAGGAGTGCAGTAATCTTTGTATATGTCATCAGGGATTTCAAACACTGTGTTGACCTCAGGCCTCTTTCCTCCTTTCAGTGGTTTCTTACCATCAGCCATTTTCTTCAGTTGAGGAATTTGAACAATTGAATTCTCTGAGGAAGTATGCAACTTTTCTTCGAGGAATGCTACAAATGAGTTAAGTTGATGAGAACCTAGTGATTCAGCAGCGGACATGAGTACATGTGAACAAAGTATAGTTGCGAGGAATTTGGAGAGGTCATATGCGTTCTCAGAAGGTTTTGTAAAAAGAACAAGTTTGAGGAATTTGACCAGACGAGTCTTGAAGAATTTCACTAAGCGTTCTTTGTCTTAGGTTCCAGAGATGTGTAGATCAAAAATCCACACATTTGAGGAATCTTGAAGAAAAACATAGCTTAGAGAAACGAATCAAGAACATATGATATGTGACGTGTTTTAGTGTGTGAAGATATGAAGAAAAACACCTTTGAGGATTTTATAGAAATCATTTGAATCAACAAGGGCAGTAAAAGTAACTTTCAATTATCCTGGACGAAGAACACGACGAACTGGAGTGTGGAGATGTGAAGTTCGTCAATGCGGATCTTCCACGCCCTAACTTGGCGGAGGAAGACAGCTACGGCGGCGGTGGAGTGAAGATTTCCGCGGCCAGCGCGAGTACGGCGGCGACGAGGTCGAGGTAGTGAAGCTCTTTCTCACCGGCGATGATGAAGTAGCGGCGGCGCTAGGGTTTGAGAAGCTCGAACTGGAGAAGGAGGTAGAGCGGAGTAAAGGAAGTGAGGAAGGGGAAGGGGAGTATTTATAGCCATGGTGAAAAACCGTTCGCCCGAAGAATTTGGACGAATGTGCCCCTGACCCTTCTCATTCGCATGACATGTGTCACCCACGTACTGAGAAGTGGAGATCATGTTAGATCGTGGGTGAATAAATAAGTATCTCGTGGGATGTGGAACGGTTTGAGAGGCAAAGCCGAAAATTTGGATAAGATAGATTTTAAAGTTCCGTTCGCAATTTCTTCAGCTCACAAGGACACAGTGAAGATTTTGAACGAGTTTCAAATAGAACGCACATGAAGAATTTGTGAACAGATTGGGTTGAGTATAGCATAGACGGGAAGGGTCCGATCACATTCACTTAGTAGAAAAACCAACTTGAAGAAGTAGCCATAAGTGAATGTTGTAGAGGACATAAACTCATATATATATATATGAAGAATTTGAACAACTGAGGAATTTCAACTTTTGGTGGTGGCATGACCCACCGTATAAGAATGATGATTTCAGACACCGCGTACAATTGTCGTAGGGTTCTGAGAATCAAATTCTTCGTTAATTTCTTCACATTTAGAGTGTTATTCTTCATTGATTGAAGAAAAACGTTTCTTCATGTGTTGCACATCTAAGTCATCAATTTTGCATAAGTGTTAGGATGAGTGTCCTTGAGGGAGTCCTGGATTAGGGGGTGTTCGGATAGCCGAACTATACCTTTAGCCGGACTCCTAGACTATGAAGATACAAGATTAAAGACTTTGTCCTGTGTCCGGAAGGGACTTTCCTTGGCGTGGAAGGCAAGCTTGGCGATACGGATGTTCAGATCTCCTACCATTGTAACCGACTCTATGTAACCCTAACCCTCTCCGGTGTCTATATAAACCGGAGGGTTTTAGTCCGTAGGATAACATACACATCAACAATCATACCATAGGCTAGCTTCTAGGGTTTAGCCTCTCTGATCTCGTGGTAGATCTACTCTTGTACTACCCATATCATCAATATTAATCAAGTAGGACATAGGGTTTTACCTCCATCGAGAGGGCCCGAACCTGGGTAAAACTTCGTGTCCCTTGCCTCCTGTTACCATCCGACCTAGACGCACAGTTCGGGACCCCTACCTGAGATCCGCCGGTTTTGACACCGACATTGGTGCTTTCATTGAGAGTTCCTCTATGCCGTCGCCGTCAGGCCCGATGGCTCCTACGATCATCAATGGCGATGCAGTCCAGGGTGAGACCTTCCTCCCAGGATAGCTTCGTCTTTGGCGGCTTCGCACTGCGGGCCAATTCACCTGGCCATCTAGAGCATATCGAAAGCTACGCCCCTGGCCGTCAGGTCAGATTCGGAAGTTTAAACTACACGGCTGACATCCGCGGGGACTTGATCTTCGACGGATTCGAACCACTGCCGAGCGCGCTGTACTGTCATGACGAGCATGATCTAACTCTGCCGCCGAACGGTGCCCTAGAGGCCGCACCCGCACCGGCTCCGACCCTTAGTTCGGAGTCAACTGCGCCGATCGAGGATGGGCGGTTGGACACCACCTCGAGGGCCGCGATCCAAACGGAGATTGAGCCGAACACCAGCCCCGTACTCTACGAGGCTCGTGACTCCAAGGAGCTGGACTCCTGTTCGAACTCCGAGCCCTCCGCGCCCCTGCCAGTCGAATCGATTAGGCGCCGATCATGGAGTTCACTGCCGCAGACATCTTTCAGCACTCGCCTTTCGGCGATATCCTAAAGTCACTGAAGTCTCTCTCTTTATCAGGAGAGCCCTGGACGGACTACGGTCAGCAAGGTTGGGGTACGGACGATGAAGAAATTCAAAACCCACCACCACCCACTTTGTAGCCACTGTCGACGACTTAACCGACATGCTCGACTTCGACTCCGAAGACATTGATGGTATGGACGCCGATGAAGGAGATGATGAAGAACCAGCGCCTACTAGGCCCTAGAAAGCCACCTCGTCATATGACATATACATGGTGGACACCCCAAAAGAGGGAGAGGGCGATGGAACAGCGGAGGACGGCCCCTCCAAGAAACAGCCCAAGCGTCGGCGTCAGCGGCGCCACTCAAAATACCGCCAACACAAAAATGGTGATTCCAGCACGGGAGATAATAATACTCCGGAGAGTGCCAAAGAAAACCCCCTCCAGCAAGGTTTAGCACAAGAGGATGGAGAAACCAGCCCTCATGAGAGAGTGGCAGACAGAGAGGTCGAGGACGATAATTATACGCCTCCCTCCGAAGACGAGGCAAGCCTCGACGACGACGAATTCGTCGTGCCAGAGGATCCCGTTGAGCAAAAGCGTTTCCAACGCAGGCTTATGGCCACGGCAAGAAGCCTCAAGAAAAAACAGCAACAGCTCAGAGCTGATCAAGATTTGCTGGTTGACAGATGGACTGAAGTCCTTGCGGTCGAAGAGCATAAACTCGAACGCCCCTCCAAGAGTTACCAAAGCGCAAGTTGCTACCCCGATTAGAGGAGGAAGCACTTGATGCGGCCGAACGCCCACCTCGTGGCCGCGACAGAGAGGCCTCCCGGCCCTCCACTCAAGCCGCACCCCGTACCAAGGCACGGGAATATGCGCCGGACTTACGAGACATGTTGGAGGACAAGGCAAGGCAAACACGATCGATATACGGATCGCGTGGGCACCCCACGGCTCAAGACGGTAACCGTCACGCCGGCCACAAATTCGGCAGGGCCGAACACAGTAGACAAAGCTCATTGGAGCTACGTCATGATATCGCCCAGTACAGAGGCGCCGCACACCCACTGTGCTTTACAGATGAAATAATGGATCATCAAATCCCCGAGGGTTTCAAACCCGTAAACATCGAATCATATGATGGCACAACAGACGCTGCGGTATGGATCGAGGATTATCTCCTTCATATCCACATGGCCCGCGGCAACGATTTTCACGCCATCAAATACCTCCCACTCAAGCTTAAAGGACCAGCTCGGCATTGGCTCAACAGCTTGCCAACAGGATCAATCAGTTGTTGGGAGGACCTGGAAGCCGCATTCCTCGACAATTTTCAGGGCACTTATGTGCGACCCCCAGACGCCGATGACCTAAGTCACGTAATCCAGCAGCAAGAGGAATCGGCCAGACAATTCTGGACACGGTTCCTAACAAAGAAAAATCAAATAGTCGACTATCCGGATGCTGAGGCCCTAGCAGCCTTCAAGCACAATATCCGTGACGAGTGGCTGGCCCGGCACCTCGGACAGGAAAAGCCGAAATCTATGGCAGCACTCACGACACTCATGACCCGCTTTTGCGCGGGAGAAGACAGCTGGCTCGCTCGTAGCAACAATATGACCAAGAACCCTGGTAGTTCGGACACCAGGGACATTAGTGGCAGGTCGCGTCGCAACAAGCAGAAGCGCCGCATTAACGGCGACAATGCTGAGGATACGGCAGTTAATGTCGGATTCAGAGGCTCTAAATCCGGTCAGCGGAAGAAGCCATTCAAAAGGAATCCTAGGGGCCCGTCCAGCTTGGACCGAATACTCGACCGCTTGTGCCAAATACATGGCACCCCCGAAAAGCCGGCCAATCACACCAACATGGATTATTGGGTGTTCAAGCAGGCAAGCAAGTTAAGCGCCGACAATGAAGACAAGGGGCTGCATAGCGATGATGACGAGGAGCCCCGGCCGCCAAACAACAATGGACAGAAGGGTTTTCCCCCAAAAGTGCGAACGGTGAACATGATATACGCCACCCACGTCCCCAAAAGGGAGCGGAAGCGCGTGTTAAGGGATGTATACGCGGTAGAGCCAGTCGCCCCAAAGTTCAACCCATGGTCCTCCTGCCCGATCACCTTTGATCGAAGAGACCATCCCACTAGCATCCATCATGGCGGATATGCCGCATTGGTTCTAGACCCAATTATTGACGGATTTCATCTCACTAGAGTCCTCATGGACGGCGGCAGCAGCTTGAACCTGCTTTACCAGGATACAATGCGAAAAATGGGCATCAATCCCTCGAGGATTAAGCCCACCAAAACGACCTTTAAAGGCGTAATACCAGGTGTAGAGACCAACTGTACAGGCTCAGTCACACTTGAAGTGGTCTTCGGATCCCCGGATAATTTCTGAAGCGAGGAATTGATCTTCGACATAGTCCCATTCTACAGTGGCTATCATGCACTGCTCGGACGAACCGCATTCGCCAAATTCAATGTGGTACCGCACTACGCATACCTTAAGCTCAAGATGCCAGACCCTCGTGGAGTAATTACGGTCAATGGAAACACCGAACGCTCCCTCCGAACGGAGGAGCACACGGCGGCCCTTGCAGCGGAAGTACAAAGCAGCCTCTTCAGGCAGTTCTCCAGTCTAGCCATTAAACGTCCGGACACCGTCAAGCGCGCCCGGAGTAACCTACAACAAGACCGCATGGCATGTTCCGAGCAGGCGTAGCAATGCGGCCCCAACCCCAACCCTCGCAAAAAGGCGACGCCAATACTTCGCGTACATAACTACGCTCTAGAAATACCATGGGCATAGGGGGAGGGGCACCATCATGGCACGCCCAAAACACGGCTTAAACCGCACCAGGGGCTGCCAATTTTTTATTTTTCAGGACTCTACTCTTCAGAAGGCCTGTTCGGCAGTTCAATTACCGCACAAACGATGCAAGGACCAGGGAAGCACACAAGCCATGCCGCATTACGGAAATCCCAGGTGGTCTCTATCACGAGCAGTATACATGTTTCGCATACTATTCCGCAGCTTGCCCCTGGAGCAGACATGTTAAATAGTCCAACTTTTCATTTATCGCATTACTTGTATCGTTTTGCTTTGATCGCAGCTATTTTTAAACAATGCATAGCTTTTGTCTATTTTCGCATTATCTTTTTATAAATAAATGTTCCTTAACGACATGTTGCACCCGTACAACTTGGTACGGCCAAAATACGCCAGGGGCTTTTAGCACCCCTCAATATGGTGTGAGAAGTCCGAACACTTTCACAAGTGTGGCACCTCGAACTTATAGCACTATATGCATCGGCTCCGAATCATGTCTTGGGTCAATAGTTGGGTTTGCCCGGCTCCTATGTTTTGGTGCCTTACGTTCCGCTATATCGGCTAAGGTAGCACTAGGAGAACCACTGCGATTGTGCCCCAGTTGAGCTGGGCCGAGCACCTCAGTGGAGAAAACTAAAACTGACTGTCATGATGAAGCGAGAGCTAGTCGCTGTTCGAGAGGTTTTTTTCGAGTCCCTAAAGACTTATGCCGCTTAGGGCGAGGAGTCGGCTCTGTCCGGCCAAGGTGTGCATAGCGCCCCAAACTCGGTCTTCCGAATATTAGGGGCTTCCCCGAAATTTAAAATTATAGAATTCTATGGCTAAGTGAGAGTGTTCACACATTATAGTCCGATTGCTCATTCGTTGGGCTGAGCGCCTCCCTCGAAGGACCCAAATATGGGAAAAAGAGCGCCCAGGTTTATCCCCGAACACCCCAGCACTAGCGGCAAGGGGGCAGAAGCTGACGATTCGCCATCTCTCAGTATTGATAAACAGCCGCACAGAAGGTAATATTTTAAATTCAAGCAGCATTGCTCAGCGCATATGAACAAGTTTTCAGCGCACAGGACAAATACGAGCGAGTTTTACTCAAAAATTACATCCCTAGTACATTCATCCGCCACAAGGCGGGCACCCTTCAGAACATCCTTATAGTAATTTTCGGGCTTGCGATGCTCTTTCCCCGCTGGTGGCCCGTCCTTCACAAGCTTCTCCGCATCCAGCCTGCCCCAGTGCACCTTAGCACGGGCAAAGGCCCTACAGGCACCTTCAATATAGATGGAGCGCTTGATGACTTCGAGCCTTGGACGGGCCTCCACCAGCCGCTGCACCAGCCCGAAATAGCTCCCAGGCAGAGCCTCTCCAGGCCACAGCCGAACTAGGAGGCCCTTCATGGCATGTTCGGCCGCCTTGTGGAGCTCGACCAGTTGCTTCAGCTGGTCGCTCAGGGGCACGGGGTGTCCGGCCTGAGCATACTGAGACCAGAACACCTTCTCTGTCGATCTGCCCTCCTCGGCTCGATAGAATGCGGCGGCATCGGATACACTCCGGGGAAGATCTGCGAATGCCCCTGGAGAGCTCCGGATTCGGGTAAGTATCAAGTAACTCACGTTTACGTGTTTACTTTGCATAAAGAATGCCTTACCTGCCGCTATCTTCTTCACCTCATCCAACTCCTGGAGGGTCTTCTGGGATTCGGTCTTGGCAGACTTGGCATTTTCAATAGCCACCGCAAGCTCGGACGCTCGCGTCTTCGAGTCAAGCTCCAAACTCTCATGTTTCTTCATGAGAACCTGGAGCTCTTGCCACACCTTGCCAACCTCGGCCTCATACCGCTCCGCGGCCGCACTCTTCTCGGCCGCGAGAAGCGCTTGCTTAAGGGTCGCCACCTCAGATGTGGCCCCTACAATAGCCATGTTAATCCTGTCATTTCTTGCAATTGCACCTTTTTATATATACATATTCAACCAAGGTATTCCTTACCTTCATTGTCCTCGAGCTGCTTCTTGGCACGCTCGAGCTCTTGCTCGGACCTTTCAAGGTCCTGCTTTAGCGTGTCCACTTCCACAGTCGGTGCGGCGGACGCAAGCAGGGTAGCCTGCACATGCATATTGACTCATTTTTGTTAGACTCCTGTGAATTCTGTTTGATCCTCTATTTGGCTTTTCTTCCTGAATACCAAACAGAGCATCAGGGGCTACTGTCTATGCGGTACTATTATTTACACTTTCTTTACTTACCTCGAAGCCTGTCAAAAGGCTAGTACAAGCTTCAGTCAGTCCATTTTTTGTGGACTGAACCTTCTGGACCACCGCAGTCATAATAGTGCGGTGCTCCTCGTCAATGGAGGCGCCTTGGAGCGCCTCCAGCATATTGTCCGGCGCCTTCGGTTGGACGGAGGCCGCCGGCACGGTGGACTTGCTCCTCTTGGAAGGAGGTCCCCCGCCGGACTCCGGAACCTTTGAAGGTTCCGGAGCGGTGTCCAGCCTAGAGCCGGACTTGGAGCCCTGGGGGGTTTCATCCCCCTTACTCCTGGAGTCCGGGAGGTCGCCTTGCGGCGCCTCCGGGACCACCTCCTCCCTGCTTGCAACCTGTTGGGACAGCACCTCGGTGTCGTCCGTAGGGCGGGGGGAGGAAGCCGTCGGAAGCGAGTTCACATCCGACGAGTCCAGCGAGCCGCTCGACGATGCGTCAAGTCGGTCGTTGGGTGGGCTGCATAAGCAAATTCGACATAAGGGAAAGCTATGCAATAAACAAATACTATGAATTACTCCGGTATCCGGATACTTACGATTTTGCCAGGGGCTTGGCCCTGGGCTGCCACTCATCTCCGCCGTTGTCGGCGTCGGCGGAGTAGTCCGGAGGAAGGGTTTTCCCCTTCTTGGACCCTCCGGCCTCCTCAGAGAGGGCGGCCTTCCTTTTCTTCTCTCCTCCCGCTGGAGGGGGAGAGGTTTCTTCTTCTTCCTCCTCGTCTTCGCGAGAGGAAGGCGCTTCGGGACCGTCGGATGATGAATCCGACACCTCCTGGCGCTGGGCGCTCTTTCGAGTCCCCGTGGCCCTTTTCGTGGCCTTCTTCTCCGGCACCACATAGGGCGCCGGAACCAGCAGCCTCGCCAAGCGAGTGTCTGCTGGGCCTTTGGGCAAAGGGGCCGGACAGTTGATCTGTCCGGACGTCACCTGCCAATCCTGTCAGAGGAAAGGGAGCTTATATCCCGCATAGAGTCAAACTATGGAAAACTGATACCCTGTAAAAGGAAAAAACAGCTTACCGCAAGCGCGTGACGCTGCGCGCTGAATCCGCGATCCTCGGTAGCAGATGCAGGAGCCTCGGCGCCCTTGAAAAGCATCCTACAGGCATCTTCGTACATCATGTCGAAGAGCCTGTTTAGAGTTTGATGTTGCGCCGGGTCGAACTCCCATAGATTGAAGGCCCGTCGTTGACACAGGAGGATCAGGCAGATGAGCATAACCTGGACTACGTTAACAAGCTTGAGCTTCTTGTCCACCAGGGTTTGGATGCATGTTTGGAGTCCGGTCAGCTCTCTCCTTTTTTACCCCAAGACAGGTCTGTCTCCTTCCAGGAGGTGAGCCGCATAGGGGGGGCGGATCGAAACTCAGGGGGTGCGACCCATTCGGCGTCGCGCGGCTCGATGACGTAAAACCACCATGATTGCCACCCCTTCAGGGTCTCCACAAAGGAGCCCTCGAGCCATAGGATGTTGGCCATCTTGCCAACCATGGCGCCGCCGCACTCCGCCTGGCTGCCGCGCACCACCTTTGGCTTGACATTGAAAGTCTTAAGCCATAGGCCGAAATGGGGGCGGATGTGGAGGAACGCCTCGCACACGACGATGAACGCCGAGATGTTGAGGACGAAGTTCGGGGCCAGATCGTGGAAATCCAGACCGTAGTAGAACATGAGCCCCCGAACAAATGGATGCAGAGGGAAGCCCAGTCCGCGGAGGAAATGGGGGAGGAATACCACCCTCTCATGGGGCCTGGGAGTGGGGATGAGCTGCCCCGTTTTGGGAAGCCGATGTGCGATGTCGCTAGCCAGATATCCGGCCTTCCTCAGCTTTTTGATGTGTCCCTCCGTGACGGAGGAGACCATCCACTTGCCTCCCACTCCGGACATGACTGGAGAAGGTTGAGGTGGTAGTGCGGACTTGGGCGCTGGAGCTCGAGTGCGCAAGAATGGATAGGCAAAGGAGGAAGAAGGCGTAGGTGAAAAGGTGGATCCTTATCCCCTTATATGGGTGGATGCAACTATGTGTCCCCACCAGCCTGGTAAAACTCGCTTATCTCCAAGCGTCGTAATCAATGGCGTGGTTGGGTTACCCACGCCCGTATTGATGAGAATCCCGGAATAAGGGGACATGATCTCTGCTTTAACAAGACGTGCCAAGGAAACTGCCTCGCATAACGCGCTCAGATGGGACAGTAAAACGGTTCGAATAAAAGCTTGGTCGTGGTGTGATGTCACACTACGGAGTACGTCAGCAGATTAGATTTGTGTAAATATTATTCTCTCTGTGGCAATATGTGGAAACTTATTTTGCAGAGCCGGACACTATCTTTGTGTTCAAAATCTTCTATGAAGTACTTGGAGGAGGAACCCGCCTTGTAATGCCGAAGACAATCTGCGCGCCGGACTCGTCGTCATTGAAGCCTGGTTTAGGGGCTACTGAGGGAGTCCTGGATTTGGGGGTGTTCGGATAGCCAAACTATACCTTCAGCCGGACTCCTAGACTATGAAGATACAAGATTAAAGACTCTGTCCCGTGTCCAGAAGGGACTTTCCTTGGCGTGGAAGGCAAGCTTGGCGATACGGATGTTCAGATCTCCTACCATTGTAACCGACTCTATGTAACCCTAACCCTCTCTGGTGTCTATATAAACCGGAGGGTTTTAGTCCGTAGGACAACATACACATCAACAATCATACCATAGGCTAGCTTCTAGGGTTTAGCCTCTCTGATCTCGTGGTAGATCTACTCTTGTACTACCCATATCATCAATATTAATCAAGCAGGACGTAGGGTTTTACCTCCATCAAGAGGGCCCGAACCTGGGTAAAACTTCGTGTCCCTTGCCTCCTGTTACCATCCGGCCTAGACGCATAGTTCGGGACCCCCTACCCGAGATCCGCCGGTTTTGACACCGACAGTCCTTTTCAGAGAACATTCGAAGATTCTAGGATATTTAGCTCACACCGCAACTTGCTAAATCTCTTCTCATCCAAGGGCTTTGTGAAGATATCGGCTAGTTGTTCTTCAGTCTTCACATGCTCAATAGAAATGTCGCCCTTCAACACATGATCACGAAGAAAATTATGACGAATCTGAATGTGCTTTGTCTTCGAGTGCTGAACTGGGTTGTGAGCAATCTTGATGGCACTCTCATTGTCACAGAAGAGAGGCACATTCTTCATGTTGACGTTGTAGTCCTTGAGAGTTTGCTTCATCCATAGCAATTGAGCACAGCAAGAGCCAGCGGCAATGTACCCAGCTTCAGCAGTAGATAGTGATACGCAGTTCTGCTTCTTCGAGGACCAACAGACCAAAGATCGTCCGATGAAATTACATGTACTAGATGTTGACTTGCGGTCCACACGATCACCAGCATAGTTAGAGTCAGAATATCCAATGAGATCAAAAGCCGAGCCCTTGGGGTACCATAATCCAAGTGTTGGTGTGTGAGCTACATATCGAAGAATATGCTTCACAGCCTTATGGTGTGATTCCTTCGGTGTAGCTTGAAATTGGGCACACATGCAAACACTAAGCATTATATCTAGCCTAGATGCACACAAGTACAGTAAAGAACCAATCATGGGGTGGTATACCTTATGATCTAAGTCAATACCATTTTCATCAGTGCACAGATGGCCATTTGTGGGCATAGGAATTTTGACGCCTTTGCAATATTGCATGCCGAATTTCCTTAGTACATCCTTGAGGTATTTCTCCTGAGATATGAATATGCCATTGCGTTGTTGACGAATTTGAAGACCTAAGAAGAATTTCAACTCTCCCATCATAGACATTTGATATTCTTCACTCATCATACACTACAAAAAAAAGACACATCCGTGACATTTTGGGCCGAACGAAAAACTTTCTGTCATACATATGACACTTCTATGACGATAATTGTGACAAAACCCGGTATCATCATAGATGTGGTGGGATCCTACTTCTATGAAAAAAATCATGACAGAAAATGGGCTTTTCGTCCTGGGCGGGCCGGAGACGCAGCTGCATGACATTCTTTGGGCCGTCCATGACGGAAAAAACCGTGGTAGAAGCGAGGGGGAGGAAAATTTCGGGGAGTTCCCGGTTACGGTGGGAGGTCGAGGGCCAAGCGATGCGCGTTTCTCTCGTACACGTACGCTCGTGTGTGCGAGGCGTTGGCTCTAACTAAACCTGAGCGAGGCGTTGGGCTCTAACTGAACCCGAGCGATTGCACTGCAGGCTACGCATTACTGAACCCGAGCGATCGATCGATGGCTGTTAACTGAACCCGATCGAGCGATTCCTTCGCTACTGCTGCTAATTGAAGCCGATCGATGAGATGAACAGTGAGCATTGTGGGGGGTTTGGATGAACAATGAGCGGTGGCGTTGCCTCTGGATGAACAGGACCCCGTGGTGTGGTGGAGGGCTGGATGAACAGTAGACGATGGAGGGGTGCCCGTGGAGGGGTGGATGAACAGGACCCCGTGGTGTGGAGGGCTGGATGAACGGTAGACGGTGGAGTAGCGCGTGGTGGCCGTGGTGTGGAGGGTTGGATGAATAGTAGACGGTGGAGGGGTGGTTGAACAGTAGCCGGTGGAGTAGCGCGCGGTGGAGGCTGGATGAACAGGAGCCCGTGGAGGCTGGAGGAGGTCGACGGTGGAGATGAACAGTATCCCGTGGAGTCCCATTTTGCGGTACGCCACACCCCTCCCGATGAATAGGACCTCCATTTCGACCGAAGCGCTCCAACACAAGTCCGTTCCCTCCGTTTTGCTGTACACCACACCCCTCCCGATCAACAGGACCCCTGTTTCGACCGTAGGAGGCCCGTTTCCTCTGTTTTGCGATACGCCAGACCCCTCCCGATGAACATGATCCAGTTTCAAACGTGGCCGGTCGAACACAAGGCCGTTTCCTCTGTTCTGCGGTACGCCGGGCATCGTTTCCATCGCCTGTTCCGTCCAAGCCCTCCCGATGAACACGACACATTCTGTTGCCTCCCCATAAACACGAGCATTTTGTTGCCTCCCCATGAACACGACGACGACGATGTTTCTCCGTTCCGACCCAGCAATGTACACGAGCCCTGGCCGTACGTATGCGTGAGTAGGCATTTGAGACCCCGCCCGTATGTACACATACGTGGCCGTATTTTCTTTCTTGCACCCTGGCCGCTGTACGTACGTGTACATGCTACGTGCGCAACTCTACTACGACACGTGCGTGCCTCTACATCGACCAGTATGTACGTACACGTTCGCGACTAGAATGACAATGCTACGTACGCTTCGACCAGGTGGGTCCCGACTGTCGGGCACTTCCTTGCATACGAAGATGTAGCTGGTGGGTCCCAGCAGTCAGGGGGGCGAAATACGGTGGCCCGTCCGATGGTCCCCGCTGTCAGGTGGAGGAATAATTATTTTGCACGTAATAAGGAGGCACTTCCTTGCTGCGGCCGTGGACCCGGCTGTCGGCCTCTCCACGTACAGTCCACGTCCGATGGAAGCCGTTCCTTGACCACATTGACCACGCCGCGCCGAGAGCACCAGGGCAGTGGACGACGGCGAGGCCTAGGAAGGGGACGACGCGGAGCCGGGGAAGACGCGGCAGTGGATGCCCATGCGTAGAGGAGTACGAGGGCACTGGTTCCCTGCGGTGTGAGGCTGCCGTCGCCGCAGAGTAACAGGGGGTGTGGGTGAGTAGAGGGATGGCCTGGCCAGCGGTGGGAGTAGTAGGGTGTGGTGAGGCCTCTGCCGCATCGCAGCCGGCCATGGGAGGCAAGAGCACGAGGCACGACCGGCGCTGGTTTGGGCTGCTGGAGCAAGAAGACCAGAGGTTGAAGAAGCACTACGGCCGTTGGATGGACATCGTACGGTCACTGGAGCTAGAATCGTGCATATTGACTAAGTTGACAAAGCCCTCCGTCCCCGTCAACTTAGTAGGCCCACAAGTCAGCCTGCCACTATACTGGGTCCCAGCTAACAGGGGGAGTATTCATTTTTTTGTCCGTAATAAGGAGGCACTTCCTTGCGTGCGAAGATATAGCTGGTGGGTCCGAGCTGTCAGCGGCGGTAACATTTTTTTCGCAAAATACAGAGGCCCTTTCGGTGGGTCCCTGATGTCAGGTGGAGGAATCATTATTTTGCGCATAATAAGGAGGCATTTCCTTGCGTGCGGCCGTGGACCCAGCTGTCGGCCTCTCCACGTACAGTCCACTTTAGATGCATGTCGGTCGTTGACCACATTGACCAGGCCGCGCCGAGAGCACCACGGCGGTGGACGACGGCGAGGCCTAGGAAGGGAACGACACGGAGGCAGGGAAGACTCGGCAGTTGTTTCCCACGCGGAGAGGAGTACGACTGTACGAGGGTTTACTGGTTCGTCTGCCCTCGCCGGAGAATAACAGCAGGTGTGGGTGAGTAGAGGGATGGCTAGGCCAGCGATGGGAGTACGGTGGGGCGGTGAGGCCTGCACGGCAGCACAGCTGGCCGCGGGGAGGAGGGAGCAGGCAGTCCCGTCGGCGCTTGTTTGAGCGGCTGGAGCAGGAAGAGCAGAGATTGAAGAAGCACGACGGACGTTGGATGGACATCCAACAGTCACTGCTTGTGCGTCAACCTTTTTTTAGGAAAGCCTCAAATCTGTGGAAAATAGCATACAACCCATCTGCCATTATTTCTAATAATTTTCAGCCCATTTGCTAATTCTTAAGGTTTTTTTGAGCCCATATTCTTTTTGTTAGCATTACAGCCCAAATTGTGACCACAGTTAAAAAATTATACGAAATTTTGCATATTTCGGTGCGGTCCAAACTGTTTTTAATCCCAAAATTTTGACTCACATTCAAACTGATTTTAAAAATAAATGTATATCAATATAAAATCCAACAAATTCTCCATGCATAAAAATTAATGTAATTTAAAATCTTGAAATGAAAAAAAAGATATTTGAAACTAATTGCCGGTTTGATGTGTTTTAAAAATGTACAGCCCATTTCTCATTACTGATGGGCCATTTGCTCGGCCAGCCGAATGAAAGCTCTCCTCGTCTTGAAAGATTTGCAGCCCAATAGGCCTGACAAAGCGACTTACTTGGCAAATCACAAAAAAACTGGGATGTGGCCGTGGACCCAGCTGTCAGCCTCTCCACGTACAGTACTCTTCCGATGGAAGTCGTTCCTTGACCACGTTGACCATGCCGCGCGAAGAGCACCACGGCGGTGGACGACGGCGAGGCCTAGGAAGGGGACGATGCGGAGCCAGGGAAGACGCGGCAGTGGAAGCCCGCGCGGAGAGGAGTACGCGGGTTCTCTGGTTTGGCTGCGGTGTGAGGCTGCCGTCGCGCGCAGGGCCTGGCCAGCAGTGGGAATAGTAGGGGGCGGTGAGGCCTCCGCGGCAGCACAGCCGACCACGGGAGGCAGGAGCATGCGGCACGACCGGCGCTACTTTGGGCGGCTGGAGCAAGAAGACCAGAGGCTGAAGAAGCACTACGGCCGTTGGATGGACATCGTACAGTCACTGGAGCTAGAATCATTCATATTGACTAAGTTGACAAAGCCCTCCGTCCCCGTCAACTTTGTTGGCCCACAAGTCATCCTCCCGCTATGGTGGGTCCCAGCTAGCAGGGGGTATTCATTTTTTTGTGCGTAATAAGGAGGCACTTCCTTGCGTGCGAAGATATAGCTGGTGGGTCCGACATGTCAGCGGGGGGGACGTTTTTTTCGCGAAATACAGAGGCCCTTCCGGTGGGTCCCAGCTATCAGGTGGAGGAATCATTATTTTGCGCGTACAGTCCATGGCCGATGGATGTCGTTCGTTGACCAAGTTGACCAGGCCGCGTCGAGAGCACCATGGCGGTGGACGACGGCGAGGCCTACGAAGGGAACGACACGGAGCCGGGAAAGACTCGGCAATGGTTACCCACGCGGTGGGGAGTACGAGGGTTTACTGGTCCGGCTGCCGTCTCCAGAAAATAACAGGAGGTGTGGGTGGGTAGAGGAATGGCCTGGCCAGCAATGAAGTAGGGTGGGGCGGTGCGGCCTGTGCGGCAGCACAGCCGGCCATGGGAGGCGGGAGCAGGCAGTCCCACCGGAGCTGGTTTGGGCGGCTGGAGCAAGAAGATCAGATATTGAAGAAGCAGCACGACCGTTGGATTAACATCCAACGGTCACAGCTACTAGAATCGTTTGTGGACTAAGTTGACAAAGCCAAAGTACACGTCAACCTAGTAGACCCACAAGTCAGCCTCCAAATCTGTCCCAAACAGCATACGGCCCGAAATTTCTAGCCAGATTTAAATTAATTTTAAATCTAAATATACCTTAATTTAAATTCAATGAAATTTTACCTGCACAAAAACAATGAAATTTAAAATATCAAAATCTGAAAGAAAATGGTATTTTGGAACTAATTGTCTGTTTGCTGTATTTTTTCATTTTACAACCCATTTATTATTACTTATAGCCCATTTCTTATTACTTATAGCCCATTTTCTGGGCAAAATGCATCCCTTCTCATCTTGAAAGATTTCCGGCCCAGCAGAGCGTAGAAAAGCAAGTAGGCCTACGTTGGTTATTCTGCAAAAAACAAAATAGCTGGCTAGCAATTTTCAGAAAGGAAAAAAACAAACTGGGATGGCCATGTGCTAAACATATGAAATAAAAGCCTGGGCTAGACGGGCCACGGGTCCCGCACAACCCAGTTGATACCCTTCTTCGTCCCGAAAAAACAAAATTACTACGCGCGCTGCTGGGTCCCTACTGTCATCCTCACCATGTACAGTCATCTCCTTATTCCTCTCGGTTGTTGACCATGTTGACAACACCGGAGGGCGGCGCCACGGCGAGCGAACCAAGGCGGAGGACGATGGTGAGGCCTCGGACAGGAACGAACAGGAGCCGAGGTAGATCACAGCCAGACATGGGAGGCGGGAGCAGGCGGTCCCGCCGGCGCTGGTTTGGCTTTGGCGGCTCGAGGAAGAAGAGACTGAAAAAACACGACAAACATTGAATGTCAATCCAATGGTCAAGGTTGGCACAATCGTTTTGTTGACTAAGCGGACACCAAGTAGCATACTTTTTTATATATAGGAAGAAAATTGCGAGGAAATGTGTTCCTGTGCCGTCCTCCTCACAGGGAACGTTCGCCACATAAGTGACTAGCACCCTTGGTTTTCAACCGAGAGGTCTTGGGTTCGAGTCCCAGGAACTCTCAATTTTGTCCTCCTTCCTTCCTCGCAAAAAAAGGGAAAGAAAATCAAAGACTTGGGAAGGCATACAGAACAAGCTAGTGTACCAGTAATGAGACGTTGCCGAGTTTTAGAAAAAAGAAAGACGTGCTCCTGTAGCTGGTTCGAATCCAAACCTAGACTATGACTATATTTGGTGCTATGCTACTCTGCAAGTAATGAAACTGACATATCCAACGTTCGCTTCTCCTCTTCTCTACTTACTCTTCCTAGCATCAGAAGCTCTGGCAGCAGCAACCATGTTCGCTGGCTGCTCGTCCACCTGCTCTTCAGCAGGCAACAACCAGATATGCACCAAGTCACAACCCATACCATCACCTGTGGGTCTCATCACACCCTCGTCGGCACGCGCACCGCAGCCGATTGCTCATCGCAACCCGTTGTCGTTGGTGTGGTGCCACTGCTGCAAATCACACAGAGTCATCCGTCGGGTCTCAACCACAATCCGCAACCCTGGCTGAGTCTTCTACAAATGCCCAAATCATGGGGTAATAATATGTTTAAGTGTTGTTCTGCTGCTTTCAGTTGCTAATTTTTTAATAGTTTGGTTGATGATCTACCAATTTGATTCATGCAGAAAAGGGAAGATTCGTGTGATTTGTATTTCTGAGAAGTTGCTGATGTGGGGGAATGCAACTACGCTGATTATTTGGTTAGCCGAGGAATCCCAATACCAGCAGGTTGGGGTGTTGGACAAGTAACTGAGGGAACGACGGAAGAGGAAGATGCAGAGCAGAAGCTTAAAGATGCAGTTCCTCTGATCATGGCCAAGCAACAGCTGCTGAACGGCCTTGACATCAATGAGGAGATGAAAGAGCTTGTGAAGATAATGGGCAAAATCGATGTGCTCTGTAGGATGATTGTCTCTTTATTTGCAGTGTATGTAGCACTCGTGATGTATTCAGTGGCTACGACATGAGCACTTTGCTGAAACTAGTAATGAATGAAACATGTGTAGCAGGTTGGGCATAGTGTTGTGAACATCTAATGATTTCTATTAACGGAAATCAGGGGGTATCCCCTTTTGCTCATATAAATAAATAAATAGCAGAGGCCCTGTCGGGTCAGCTTTGTTCTCATTCGAAGACGTCGAGCAAATTGCAGTCCAACAGCAAACTATGTCATCAAATTCAAGTTTCACAGCCAAATATGAGTACAACTAAACAACAATGTCATCATGTTTAATTTGTCATACAATCACCAAACACAAATCAGCATACATAGCAAGTGATGTTCTCACAGCAAAATACTAAACAACATGTTCATCAGGTTTCAGTTGTCATAGCAAACACAATTTCACATAGTAGATAAAAAACGTCTTCTGATAGGAAAATACGACAAAAGCAATGTAATCATCATCCGCAGCAGCAGCGTCAACATCTTCGCCATGTGTATCAGTCTGAATCGTAATTCCCCATGGTGTCATCTTCTTCTTTGTCCTCAACATCCTCGAACGTTGGCTTCTTCTTGATCAACTCTTGTATGTCCACAGCACGACAGGCAATCTTTTCGCCGGCATCATTGACATGATGGTTCTCAAAGATATTAGGAACATCTGTGTTATCTTGTACATCAGGAGCAGTGTAAGCATCATCTTGTTGTGCAACTTCATTAAACGAATTCCTCTGCTCAAACCTTTGCAATACTCTCCAGTCATCGCTACGTGCAAATGTGTCTTCCAAGAAAAATATCTGTGTTGCTTGATTTGCCAAAATAAAAGGCTCGTTGGTCTAGTACGCCGCCTTGACATTGATGGATTTGAAATAATCATCAGCTCTGGGTTTTGCGATCCTGGAAGATAGGTTATACCAACGACAGCACAACAGAACCACACACCGATGATCAACTGGAGATATACTGCAACTGAATAATGTCTGTTATGTTAGCATACATTTCAGTTGTCTCTTTGTCATACGTATCCGTGCTCATGATGGCACTGTTTTGTGTCTTCCTGCCTCCGTCTCCAAATTCCTCGCAACTATACATATCCATGCGCACATCTCCAACAACGCAAGATTCATAATGTCTTACCTAAGTATCAGGACCCATTGCTAGTGAGTAAAGGGCATCATCAACTGCCTGCCCATCCTCCCGCATCTTCTTAACCTATGGTTAGAAAATAGACAAGCTGATCATCTTATGTACTCAATATATTAAAAAAACTGACAGTGCACTTCAAAAGCTTACATGGTTCTTGAACCATTTCGCAAATCCTGCCATAACCAGTTTGTCAATGTTTCTTGGATTTTGCTATAGTAACTCCTCTTTGTAGATGATGCACAACATAGTGATCGCGTCAAACATCTAAATATATAATAATGTGCTGCAAGTTTAGTAGATTACGATGTATAAGCTGCAGTACTGCACTTACTTGATATAAGGTAGTATCTCAGGACAGTTATTCAACACATACCAAACCATTTTGTCCAAATCTTTAGGTTTGTCCTCTTGTCGACTCTTCCCTATAACTTGAATAGAATAATCGAAAACATTGAGCCCGGGATTGTCTTCACCCACCTCTTTGCTAAGCTGATCAGCTGTTTCAATGTATTTTGAGCAGAATGTCAACGCTTCTGTAGCAATCTAGGCCTCTGCAATGGAACCCTCGGGTCTAGCTCTGTTCCTAACATAGACCTTGAAAGTGCCTAGCCGCCTTTGAATAGGGTACATCCAGCCATACTGTACTGGACCTGTAAGTAGTGCCTCATCAGGTAGATGAACAGCCAAATGCACCATCACATCAAAGAAGGCTGGAGAATATATCTTCTCAAGGTCGCATAGGATAGTTGGTATCTTGTCTCTAAGACGCTCCAAAGCATCTATCCTGATATTCCTACTGCAGAGTTCCCTGAAGAATTGTCCCAACTCTGCAACTGCTCTGTATAAGTCAGGGCGGCCCAATCCTCTAAGGATAACAGGTAAAACCCTTTGAAGTAGGACATGGCAGTCATGAGTTTTCAACCCTTGTACCTTGTTTCCATCTGCACTGACTCTCCTTTCAGGGTTGGAAGCAAATCCATGTGGGAATCTCACACGTGATAGGACCTTGCATAATTCTTTTCTTTTACCTTGTCCAAGACGTACACAGCTGGTGCCATATTCCGTGGTTTACCTTCATCTTGCACCTGCAAATCCTTTCTGATACCCAGGTGTGTCAAATCAATCCTAGATTTTAAGGTATCTTTCGTCTTGCCTTCAATATTAAGAAGTGTGCCGATAATGTTGTCACATATATTTTTCTCGATGTGCATCACATCAAGATTATGTCTTAGATCCAAATCTTTCCAATACTCCAAGTCCCACAAAGTGGATCTGTGGGTAAACAATAATCTCTCTTCTACCCTGCCATGCTTCCTTTTCCCGCTACCATTACCAAGATGGTTTCTTGGTGTAATATGCCTGACCTTCTCTAATTCCACTTGCAACTCATCGGCGGTGAGCCTCTTTGGCGCATCACGGTTTTCATGCTTTGCATTGAACATATGTCTTTGGTATTTTCTAGGATGTGGCTTGTCCTTGGCAAGGAATCAGCGGTGTCCAATGTAACAGATCTTGCTAAGTATTGCGTATGACAGCGGATTCCTGTCACAGCGAACACATGCATTGTAACCATGTGTCGTTCGCCCTGACATAGTGCCCAAAGCCGGATAATCATGGATGCACCAAATTATAATAGCACGCAGAAAGAAATCAGCTGGTGGGATGCTATATAGGTCTCGAGTGAGAACACCCTTCCATAGCTGTTGAAGTTCCTCCACAAGAGGCTCCATGAACAAATCAAAATCCTTTCCAGGACTTTTTGGACCTGGGATGAGCAAGGCCATCATGTAGTTTGATTCTTTGGTGCAGACATTTGGAGGCATGTTGTAAGGGATAACAAGCGATGGCCACATGCTATATGTGGCGCTCTGGTGGCCAAATGGGTTAAATCCTTCTGAAGCTAAGCCAAGTCTAATGTTTCTCGGGTCAACAGCAAACTCTTTGTGTTTATCATTGAAGCTTTTCCACTCACTACCATGAGATGGATGGCTCATTACATTCTGATCTCTGTACTCCGAGTTCCTAGAATGCCACAGTACATCCTCTCTTGTTTCAGCATCATGAAACAACCTCTGCAATCTTGGTGTAATTGGAAAATGTCTCAGAACATTATGAGGAATCCTCTTCACAGCATCGCCATCTTTCCATCTTGATGATTTGCATTTCGGGCATTCACTTAAGTTGGCATAATCCTTCCGGAACAGAACACAATTATTCTTACAAACATGGATCATATCATATCCAATTCCAACTGCACGAAGGAAATTCTTCATTTTACTGTAGGTGTGTGGCAGCTCAGACGCATCTGGGAAAGATTCACGGAAAGCAGCCAACATCGCATCGAATGATTTGTTGGTCATCCGCTCAGATGTCTTCACCTGAAGAAAGGTGACCATAGCTGAGAATACTGACAGCTTATTTCCTGGGGTGACAGCAACGTTGCATTGTTCCAACATGCGGGCCCACCATTTTTCTTCTGCAGGTGAAAGTTCACGGAATGCACAAGCATTTTGTAGCATTGTTTCAATGTTGGTCAAACTCACTGGCTCCGCCACCACCATCTCCTCCTCCTCTTCCACCTGAACATCAGGCAGATCAAGATGGTGATCTGCTGCTTCCACGTAGTCAATAACATTGACTTTCACAGCTTCACCATGATGAACCCACCTAGTATATGTGACTGACATCCCATACAAGTGTAGATGATTTTGCACAGTTGACTGGGGTCTTGTAACTGAATTCACACAACTGCTACACGGGCAGAGCACATATGATTTCGGACCACCGTACTCAGCTCTGATAAAGTTCATGAAGTTTTCAACCCCCTCGACATATGCAACGGAGAATCTTCGAGCAGAAGTTATCCAAGTCATGTCCATCTGTTAGACATACAAATTAGTTCTTCTACTAGATATTACAGGAAAAACATATATGCTTTTTTATGAAGTCCAGAAAAAAATGCCTAGGTCGATGTCTAAAGCTATGGCAAGATATTTGGACGAGCAGATCTAAGTAACGAAATATATGTAAAGCTAATTCAGCAAACAGATTTGAGTGCCAAATTATGGCAGGCTGTTTCAGCAGTCAATGAGGCCGAGCACACAGCCATCGAACTATCAAAGGCCATCGCAGCAACAAAGATCGAGTATAAAACGGTGTAGAGCTATTTCAGCTAACAGATTGGCTACTAGACCATGGTAATCTACGTCACAATAAATATATGGCAGGATATTTTAAATATATGGCAGGATATTTTAGCAACTAATCGGCCTTGGCATGCCATCTCAGCTAAGCAGATTGAGTGCAGAACAGGGCAAGGAAGCTTCTTAAGCAGAGCATATTGACAGTAAACTACTTCGGCAAACAGTGAGATTAACAACGTCTATCAGCTAACATTCAGTGCTACACTAACATGAACGGGGCCTCAGTCTAGAATGCACGTACTGTGGGAGAAGCTGACCGTCGTGCGTCTCCACACGAACATCACCAGTGGTGGCGGCGCTGGCCGCCGTGCGCCTCCACAAGAACGTAGCCAGAGGTGGCGGCGCGGCTAGAGGACGGCAGTCTACGAGAGCGTACTGTGGGAGCGAGAGGATCGCCGAACCGCGGTGCCGACATATCGGCGCGGTGGGGAGGGCGTCTTTGGCGGAGCGAATGGAGTGGAGGGGGACAGGGGGGAGGGGGTTTGGGGAATATTATTGGCTAGTTGGCCGAAGGGCGGTTGAATCGGATTTGGGGGAAATTTTTGGGTGTGGGGGGGTTCACGCGGTGGGCGGCGGGAGTTTGGCGCATGGTCGGTTCCTCCAAGTGCAGTCCCACGTGTCAGTGAAGAGGCAAGCCGAAGCGCGTTCAGTTTGCGTGAGCCGTGTGCAGGATCGAACGTGTGTGGGGTGCAATGCGACCGCGACAGGAGTGCTGTGAGTGTACCGCATTTTTTCCTTTTAAACTAGGTGCTGCGCCCCCTAAAAAATATGTTGCTTCGCGTGATCCATCAATACTACTACTAGTAATCTGGTAATCCCGACTAAAACGGCGCGGCTGGGTCTTTTCCCACGTGATATGCTAGGAGGTTGGCTTAGTTGGTTTTTTTAGGACGAGTAATGCTACACCTACGTAATCCCAGTTACGTAATTAACGCAATGTGAAACGTGTGAGCTGTTGATTGTAGATTGGGGGGAGAGGGGCCCACCACCATGAAAATCAGGGGAGGAGAGAGAGAGGCAATTTACGTTAACCCTTTCATAGGTTCCCGTAGATGTAGAAAGATGTGTCCAATCCTGCAATATAGGCCATCCGATCTATATCTAACGGATAGGAAGGAAACTATGACAATTTACCCGCACTCCTCTCCACATTTGCAGATAAGGCTTTCCCTCGTTCATCCTTTTCTCCCACAAGATCTTGATCTTCCGTGCAACACATGGGCATCTTGCTAGTACTCCTACAATATGTATATTATTGTGAAAGTTCATATACACCGGCCAAGATTAATGCAAACACGGCAGATTTTCATTACATTTCGAACTTTTACAGGACAAAAAAATAAAAGAAACCCGACCCTAAACCTATTCTACGGCGGCGACCGACGTTCTCCATCTGTGATCTCCATGTATGGGGGCGGGGTTCAAGACCCCTGAAGTGAAGGTGCGGTCTCCGGCGAGGAAAAGTAGAACACGGGAGACGGACCGGCCAGTTGGCACACCATGCCCTGCCGCCTCCCATGCCCTACTCATCCTCGGATGAGTCCCCAACCTCGGCGGTGCTGGACATTGGACGACAGCAAGTAGGACGCGTGGCTGATGGTGCTCCCGTCGTCGGCCGCCAGCGTGGCCACCGCTTGTGCGGCGACTTGAGCGAGGGCCGCGACCTTGATCTCCATCCCTGAAGACAAGCTCTCCCGCACAGCGTTCGCGCTTGCGGTCATGGCGGATGTGGTTCCAGGTACAAGGACGATGCGCTATGGTGTGGAGGTTAGCTGGGCGTTGCCGCTTTAAGTAGCGCATTCCGGTGAGGCCAAGCGTCCGGGTGCGTCATTAAGTCACCGGAGTTGGTTCCGCGGGCACCGAGTCTCTTAATGACGACATACAAACGGATGGCATGAATGCTGGTAGCTGGCGCCGGCTAGGAACGCACCGCGCGACGGCGCGAGGGACAAGGGTTTTGGTGTGCCAGGGTAGTCAGCTGCGGTCGTGGCAACGTTGGAGATGCCTTTGCTCACATGCGATCCCCGCATGTCATTGGAAAAGCAAGACGACCCGGCATGGTCTCAGGTCTAGAGGATGCAGTTGGCCACGCTACACCACTCCGCAGACGCGCCGCGGTGCCCCGTGCATCCTCGATGAGCTGGGTGTTGGGGTGTGTTTGGATTGTGGCCAAAGTGCACCTTGCCAAAATTTTGGTCATGACCAAAAGATTGGTCTTTGTTTGGATGGTTGCCATTTTTTGGCATGCCAATGAACTCTAGCCAACTCTAGTTCATTTTTCTTGCCAATGTCGGCCAAATCATGGGCAACCAATACCTCAACCAAAATTTTGGTCATGACCCAAAGATTGGTCTTTGTTTGGACGGTTGCCATTTCTTTGGCATGCCAATGAACTCTAGCCAGCTCAAGTTCATTTTTCTTGCCAATGTCGGCCAAATCATGGGCAACCAATACCTCAACCAAATTTTTGGCTACCCAATGCTTTGATGGGGCAACCTTGGGCACAAACCAAACATACCGTTGGTCGTGCCATAGCACTAATGCCACCCTCGGCAAACTGAAACCGACCGTGTCTAGCGACGATATGAGCGTGTCGCTCACCATAGTCGCCGTGTCCAGAGGCGGTGCTGGAGCTGCGCCCCGTTGTTGGCCCCAACGACCCACATGAATGGTTGTTGGTGGCGAGGAGGTCGTGGGCCAGCTCCTCCATTGGACTAGTCTGCGCTACATCGTCCCGACGGGTGTGCCCCACATGTCTGTTTCCCTGTATTCCCGGCCATATTCGAGCGTCGGTGCTCCATGTTGTGCATTAGGCCTTTCACTATGTAGGCCAAGCGAGACAACTCATTGTTTATTTGAGCCGTTCAAGTATAATCATGTGGCGTTTGCTTATTTCTCATTCCTCTCCAACCCTCTTCTCCATCGATCATGTCGCCCTCCAGTCGAGCCCATCCTCCTGCATGCCTCATTTGAACATTCCGCCAAGTATCATTCGCATGTACCCACCCTAGTCCTCTTTCAATAGATCTCCGGACCACGAGATGAATTCGAGAGGGAAGGAGTGGGGGCACGTGATACCTAAGGCGGATTCAAAATTTTGAACCGGTGATCATAGCATCCGCAAATCATATATAAAGGGTATTCAATGTTCGTTTCGTTTTTGAACGTACAATATACTCCCTCCTATCCTTTCTAGTTTACATATAAGTTTTATGTGTGGTCAAAGTATATCTACTTTGATCAAAAAGGTATCAACATTCAACAACGCCAATCAATATTGTTAGATTTGTACGTACTCCTAGATTTGTACTTGAGATGGTTTCCAATTTGACTACTGACAAGATTAATAGTACATGAGATGTATAATGTGAAAATTATATCATTGGAAGCTCCTTTCACATACGAATTTGACCGTATGCTTTGTGTAAGTTGCATGTCATATATTATTATTACTCTAACATTTGGTCAAAGTTAGCCTCGAAAAACGCATTAGACCCTGTATGCTTTGTGTAAGTTGCATGTCATATAGGAATATTATTACTCTAACATTTGTACAAGTTGCATGTCATATATTATTACTCTAACATTTGGTCAAAGTAGTATAGTGGAAGTGGATCCTCTGACATAGGTATCCCTGCCTTACCCTCCCTTTCGGTCACTTACTGGCGGACCCCATGCTTGCTAGGCCCCGCATGTCAGTTACTCAATGGGTTCGGCCACGTCAGGGGATCCTCATCTGTAGTATACTCCCTCTATTTTTATTTACTCCGTATAAAACGGAGGCTGGGGGTATAATAAATGACACGGGCGGGGGAGGGGGAGGGACATCGGTTTACTCTCAACTGCGGCCCCACAAGTGAGCGAAAACACAAGATGAAGCGCGTTCCATTCGGTGAGCGACGTGGAGGGTCCAGCGTGCCGGGCTACAACGCGAATGCGACAAGAGCGATGTACAGTCAAAACCGATTGACCGGTCGTCACCGGAACCACTATTCACACCAGAACCTTCACTGCTTGGCCTACGCTAGCTACTGCCCTAAAACCACACCAAATCTCCAGCCCATTCCCCCACCTTTTGATCCCCTAGCCCGCATCAAGCGTCCCCTAGTTCGCCAGAAAGCCATGGTGCGCCGCAAGATCACTTACTACAAGATGCTGACGCCGAAGTGCCGCGCAGAAATCGCGGCGGTGGTCGGCGCCACAGACCTCCGTTCCCAAGCTCTCTTTGCGGCGGGCCAATCCCTGAGTTCTCTGGAGCCAAGCTACAAGGAGGAGGAAGCCGATCCAATGTTCATGGCGGAGGTCGCGGCGCAGAAGGCCCCTGATGGGTATGAGACGATGGACATCGACTTCGTGCCGGCGTCCAAGTCCCCCATGGTGCAGGCGGACCAGCGGTTCAACATGGCGATACTAAAGGAGGACCAGGAGGCAGAGGCTCAACTCGACGCGGAGCGCGCGCATGCCGCTGCCATCGAGGCTCTCCTGCAGGCGGCACCGGATGTCGTGGATGTGAACCGGGCGGCGGAGGCTCAACTTGAGGCGGGGCGCGTGGATGCCGCTGCCATCGAGGCCCTCCTGCAGGCGGAACCAAACGTCCTGGACTTGAACCGGGCGGCAGAGGCTCGACTCGACGTAGAGCGCACGGATGCCGCTCTCATCGACGCCCTCTTGCAGGCGGAACCGGATGTCCTAGACTTGAACCGGGCGGCGGAGGCTTGACTCGACGCGGAGCGCATGGATGCCGCTGCCATCGAGGCCCTCCTGCAGGTGGAACCGGACGTCCTCGACTTGAACTGGGTTGTGCTCTCGTCCGTGCAGAGCGCCCGCATGCTCCGCTTGAGTGAGTAGCTGGAGGCCGAGGACAACCACGGTGCGGATACACACGTCGGCAGCGACGGCTGGTTCGTGCCGGCAGCCAAAGATGACGAGGTCGTCTCTTTCCACGAGCAGTGATAGTTTTTCTTTATGTTGTTGTTTTTATGGATCTTTTGTTGTGTAAAAACATATATTTGTTATGCAAGTCGCCTGACTTGGGTCAGTCTACCATTTCAGGCGGTTGGATGAATATCCTACGTCTCCTAACCCTTCTTTCCTTCTTCCTCACCTCTTCTTCTTCCCCAACAGACCACCGCACGGGCCGTACGGATACTCCCCAACATGCGATTGGATAAACATACTCTATGAACAAAAATTATGTGTCAGCGATAGGATGGCTGAGTTTGATGTGTTCCCATGCGACAGCACGTGTCAGTGAGGGTGTGTTCCCTTGGTTGGGTTTGCGGCGTGCAAGAGCAACCGTGTGAGGGTGCGGTGCGACCGCGGCGTGCAGGAGCGACCGTGTGAGGATGCGGTGCGACCGTGATAGCCATGCGCAAGTGTACCTCCTTCTCATTTTGAAAACTTTAGGCAAGCTTGGAAAAAATGTGTGGCAAAGTTTGGCAATGCAAGGCCTAGACCCAAACAGGATAAGTACGTACGTACTAGGAATACTAGTGTTAAAAAATAAAGAATGGGTTTTCCTTCGCGGGATTTAATTGATACAAATCCTCGTTTCATGTGTCAATTAATCCGTATTTTTTCTCCAAAGACCAAAGAGCTAACCATCTCACTCCACATTGCTTGATTAATGCAGCGCCATGCAAACCAACATTCTCACTTCCGCATGCATGCAGGGGATATTAATGTCCTTGGTTGCCAACCCCATCAATTTTGCCTCGATTAGTGTTAGTGGCCCTTTGCAAATTGTAATTTTGATATACTGGCCTTGTGTACAGAAAAATGGAGGTAGTAACTATATTTGACTTCCTTCCCCATTGTGGTGACGTCGACGATATTTTTTGGTGGTTTGGCAAAGTGTGTTCGACGGAGACCACCATTGAGGGAGACCATGGTAAGTCGTTCGCAAGTGCCGCCTGCAAGCCGAGACAACCGCCTTATATGCATCCAGGAAGTCCTTTACTAGTACTACTATAACTAATGCGGTGAGATGGCTTCTCGAAGAAGACGATGGAGAAGCGGAGTCAGCGAAGAGTGAAATGATGGTTGCTTCGTCCGTGCTTTTGTGATTTGATGCCTCACTGCTTTGTGATTTGTGATAGAAGGGACAGGGGAGTAGACTATGTGTTCTATATTGTACTACATGCGTCCAAGCATGGGAGAAAGAGGAGAGACGTTGCATTTTTCTATTCCTTCAATCAATCAATTAGGGAGCTTCGGTTCCATCTTTTTGGCTTTGGTAACACCGTCCACAATGGTTCCCACGATGCCAAAAGCTATTTTCACATTTGGCTACACATTGTGGATGCCCTTAACCGTACCACTTGGTTTTGCTCCTGTGTGCTATCTATACAAATCTCAATTATATTGATCTAAAAATTATAGAATCGAGATTAGTAAAAAGGAGGTGATTTTGTCGCGCGGATGGCGGGGGAGGTTTCTTATTTTCGGAGGACGTTGTCCTGGCGGTTTGCTAACATGCGGTCCCACGTGTTAGTGCTTTACCAAGCCGATCCGCGTCCCACATGAGGCAGAACAACGGCAGAAGCAACACGTGGTTAAGTTGAAGAAGATGAGGGAGAAGCGGATTCAGCAACGAGTGAAATGATGGTTGCTTCGTCCCTCCAACTTAACTGCGGGAAAGGTGCAGCTTTGTGATTTGATGCCTCATTGCTCATTACTACGCCAGCGCCATGACTGGGGTGCTTCACCCCGGCTGCTCTGCACTGTATTCCGGTATGGCACGTGGACCCGGTAGCTTGATGTCCCACATGTCGGTGAAAGGGACTAGAAGATTTATGAAAGCGAGCGCTCCACTCTTACGATGGAGGATTAGATGACACGACGGCCCAGTGAACTGTCACTTGTACTGTATAGTACTATAGTTTTGCTGTTTCGCATGATCCATCGATACAAACCCGATTAAACAGGAAAGGGCGAGATTTTTCCCGCGCGGTAGATGATACTGGCCATACATTTCAAAGGCAATTTTAATGTATGCAAACTGAATAATTATAAGTAACAATATGATATCTAGTAAAACTAAAAACACATATGATTATTGTGTTAGAGTGTAGTAGTAGTGTTGTATTGCATAGTTGTTAGATGTAACATGCGAGAACGTGTAGAGATGTAGTTTTGGAGGGCCTACAGAGAGAAAAGCGTAATACGGTCACCGAACTTCAGAATAAGCTGATTACGGTCACTATATACGTTTTGCGGTGATTATACAGTCACTTGCTCACAGCTCAGCATCGGATTGCACTCTATTGACCGGCCAAATAGTCTGCGTGGCGCCATGTTGACTAGTTAAATTGACCATGTTCGTTGTGGGTCCCACCTGTCAGTTCGCATAGGCAAAAGGTCAGATAAACACAAATTTACGCAGGCGCGACAAGGCTCCAACCCGTGCGCGGGAATCACCTGGTTGTGTATGTGTCTATCAGGGCCTGATGTGTGTGCATGCACGTGTAGGTTGAGCACTTGAGCATGAGAGTGTGTGTTGGTCGTGTGGTGTACTGGTGTGTGCATGTATGCGTGCGTGTGTGCGTGTGAGTGTTGCGTGTGTGTGTGTACGTGTGAGTGTTGCGTGCGTGCGTGGGTGCATGTGTTTGTGTGAGTGTTGCATGGATGCAGTTTGTGTGCATGCGTGCGTGTGTGTATAATCACCACACCAGCTCCTGTGTGTTAAAACAGACGTCTCAGCATACTAATACAAGGCCACCTTGTCCGCTGTGCCCGCGGTCATGACTTCGAACCACCGTCCAAATATTTTTTTGTCGTTTGTTTTCATTCTTACTAGCAAGATGCCCGTGCATTGCATGTAACATCAAGATGCATTTGTATGACTTGTTTATCTTGTGAGAGAAAAGGATGAACGAGGGAAGGCCTTATTTGCAAATGTGGAGAGGTGTGTGGGTAACTTTTTGCAAAATTGCCATAGTTTCTTTCCTATCTGTCAGATATAAATCGGACGACCTATATTGCAGGATGGTAGGCACACCATCATCACCAACTCTGTTTTTTATAAGAGTGTATTTTATGTATTTTATAAGAGTGTAGATGTAGAGTAGATACAAGTCGACAGGTGGGCACGATGGTAGTGAGATAATGTGATGCAACACTAGAGGTGCCACGTGGAGCGTTTAACTGGTCAACTAGTCATGTCATGAGCAAATACAGAGTTGTATGGTGAGCCCGTGACTGCATAATAACCACTAAACATAAATGGTGACCGTAATGAGTGGATTCTGAAGTCCAATGAACGTATCGTGCTTTCGCTTCAAATACAATGATCATCATTGCATATATCGCGAGAGAAAGATGAAACATGCGTGAATTTTCTGGGGGCTTACTTTTAGAGGACCTGGAGATAGTTTTGTGTGCATACGTGAAAGGGGCGTATAGGGGGGTATGCGATGGAGAGAGAGATGCTCTTTGTTTCTCTTTGTTATGACTAACTTTGTACATAGTATAAAAATATACAAATTCACAGTGTGGAATAAATATCATTGTGGGCACCATGCAATGCAAATTAGCGTTCGTACTCCTCCATATAACTTTGTAATGTTGTATATATGTAGAAACTCTAAAATAATTTTTTGGCCACACTTTATTCAAAAGGAATGTTGTATGCGAAATAAACGTGAAGAGAGGGCTTTTTAGATCAATGGGGTATGTGATGTAACATGTGTGAATGTGTAGTTGATGCATTTGGCGGGGCCTAGAGAGGTATGTGTGTGTATTACGTATTTCGAGAGAGGCATGGATAGAGGGGCTGACGGGGGGCGTGGGAGAGATAGCACGAGAAATGAGAGTGGTCTAGAGAGAGAGACGAATATGACATCATGACAAGAGATTCCATTCCCTTGAGTGTGTATATGCAATGGGGGAGGGAATAGAGGCACCAGGAGAAATTTTCTCTGTGTGTGGTGTTTGTGTTGGTATGTGTGGGTGTGAGAAGATAATGAGACGTGGGGGCAGAGGGTGTGTCATCGTGTGAGGTCCGGTGGGTCGAGGTGAGGCCCATCGTTCTGTTCCTTCCTGCGCCACATTGGTCGGCCCGTGATGCATTTAGGAAGACCCATGGATGACTAGTCGTACAAGACAAAGATAGCAGAATTGAGGACTCTGTGTCCACTGACAAAGCCGGCTAGGATTTGTAACCCTAGGTTCTCGGACTAAGGTAACCCCTTTATCTCTGATATTACTATTCATCCAACCTAACTTTAAGGGGCATCCTACAGAATGCTCTACTAGAATCATACTCGTCCATTAGGAAGAGAGGTGTGAGACAATGCGTGAGAGATAGGCGTAAAGATAATGTGCGTCTTTGAGACACATAGGCAGGTCCATGTATATAGAAAGGGTCGATGAGGATTGTGCGTGTGTATGTTTGCGAGAGGAAGAGTGCTTGTGATAAAGGTTAGTGAAAACAGTTGTAAATGGTTATGAGAGGGAGGGAGGGTTATATCTAGAGCATGTGTGCGAGAAAGATACCTCGGGAGAGAGTGTGTGAGCATGTGTGAGAGACCACCGATGGAGAGTGAAACTACACGTAAAAGACTGCTCTACACATTGATTAAAGATATAAATTGTATCCAAATATTAGGATGGGATCATGATATTTGCATTTCGCGTAAGGAGTGGTCATTGATCCATCAGACATCTAGATTCTATCGAATTTGAGCATGTCTATGTTATTATTCGACACAATTGATCCACATAGTTAGTATTTTGAACTCCAGACAATGCATCGCTTTAGCAATCGAATATAAATGTGAGTATAGTTCATGTTGTGTGTGTAAAGCACATTATACATACGAAAGTTACACAATGGACATTATAAATAGCTACTACCTATGAACTAGCATACATTTGAATTCAACTTAAGGTGGTTTAAAAAAATCGAATTCAACATGAAGTCCATTCAACTATTTGAATTTGATATCATGGCATTTGTAAACCATACCTAAATTATGGGGGCACCAATCTTTGCTTTGATTTTGTACATAATAGCATATGTAGTCGTGTACAAAATAGATTCAAATTTAGCTCCTCCATTCCAAAATAATCGTAGTTATAGGATTTTCAAGTGTCAGAATTTCAAAAAGAAGCGGATAATTTAATGAGGTTTTCAAACATACATGGTCAAATATAACGTTGTACATTTAGGTCAATCCTCATAGTTCAGAAGTACTCTAAACGTGAATGCTTGTGTTTCAAAATTTTGAACGAAGCACCAAAAGAGCCTCTACTCGCCCGAAACCGCGTGAGACCAATGTTTGGTAGTACAAGGAAATTACTTTCCTAATAACTCCGACCCGTGAAACCTACCGGCCCGACGTCCAAAGGTCTAAATCGGGGTAGGTTTGTAGCTTCATCTAGACGCCACGCAACCGCATCCGAAAAACATTCATACACAATGGCCGCCTAAGCACACATGCACGCGGCCGAAATCGCTCCCGCCCACTATTTGGGACACCTGGGATTACCATCCTACCCCCGACCCGCAGTAGGTCCGAAATTTAAGAGGGGGCAAAGTTTGTACTTTCCCTAAATTTCAAACAAGCGCGTCCCATTTCTGTTCAAAAAAGCAAAAAACAAGCGCGTCCCAGACCGAAACATGGTTCCCCCCCACCCGTCTGATTCCCCATTCGTACTCCGTGGGCGCCAAAACTACCTCTCCACCAGCCGCGAAACCCCGGCGTCCTCCGTCCGCCACCCCATCCCACCCATCAACCGCCGCCCTCCTCCATCACGCCGGAGCCGATACCCCAACATCGTCGTCCACCGCAACCTCAACCGCAACACCCTCCACGGCTAGTAGTTGAAGCCGAGGCCGAGCCGTCCATACCCGAGCCAATTCAACCATGCCGTCCTGCGCCTAACCGCTGCCGCTCCAACTTCGCCACCCTCCACCGCACCAGAGTTGTTCCTGCTACGTCGTCCTTCGCCGCCTCGGATCTGCTTCCCCTCTGCCGACAAACGGCCACGGCAACACAGTCAACAATTTGGCCATGGGTTCGTCCAAGCCTGCACCCTCCAGAACATCGGTTTCCCCAGTAAAAAGAAGAAAATTGGCGCGACTTGTGGAGGTGACCACACCGGCAACCGAAAAAGGTACTCCTCTTCCCTTATTCGTGCAAATCTTACGTCTCCGCTTGCACGGTATTCATCCCACAGAAGACACTAGTTGACCACTTCTTCTTGATACTAGATGTTCCTAGTAACTCGCGATGCACAAGGTTTCTCCTCATATACTATTTCACCTTAGCTAGAGGTCCGTCGCCCCCCTGAATTTCAATTTCTGGCCACTTGATTCCCAATTAACAGAAGCATTCCCCGGCGTAACAGGCGCTAGTACGCCTATTACGCCGGGGAAGCAGCGCCTTGGTGTTTATCTTAGGGGCGTGTACGACCTAGAGCTACTGGCGCCCGATCTGGAGGTCGGTCGGGATTAAAGGGATGGCCTGGGGGCGCTGCCAAGCACGGCGGTGGTGTGAGGTCGATGGGAGGGCGGGGCGGCAGAGGCAGGGGTCTGGGCCGGTGGTCGCTTGCGGTTCGAGAAAGATCGTCAACAGTGACTGGCGGGAGGTAGACGAAGGCCATCTGCCCATTCCTTATAGATCGGATGGTTCATTAAAAAATCGACTGACCTATTTATTTTCAGTCGACTGTTATCTTAGATATGACCACATGTGGTGGTGTGCTGGAGGAATACCTGCATTTCCTGTGCTCATATATTACAAAATCATACAGAGTAGAATCTAATTTTGTTTGCCATGCAATGTTGTAGAGCTATCATATGTCTCATGTCATTTATTTTTCAGCCACCTACTATCTGCTACTTTTATAGTGCACTAGTTCTACACACACTTCACCCTTACTCTCACTGTTGTGTTTTTATGCAAGGGTATTTCACACTCTGCTGCCATGAGAGAAGCCAAAAAGAAAAGAGAGAAGTCGCTCCAGTTTGGTGTGCGGGTAGGCAAGACACGTTTCAGCGCTATAATGGGTGCAATGTCAGCAGATGGAGACAGTAAACGTAGCTCTGGAGTTGATGACCTCGCTCGCAATGAACCACCATCCCAGGTGCTTGCTTTAACTTCGCGGTGTCATATGTGGTTGCATGTTCCATATGCTGTCTAGCTTGTATTCGAAAGGCCGAAGTCGGTAAGATAAGGAAAGATTTTTTTTACATGAACCACCATCCCGTGAGCACCAGAAGACAAATAGCTAGTCAGGGCACTGGCCGAGCCAGTGAAAGGCCCAACAAAGATAGGCATCACCTGGAAGCCAACTAAAAAGCTGCGATGGTGGCGAAGCAGCCCACCTCCCACCAGGCTCTCAGGTCCTAGATGATCATGCTCACCACTCCAGCCGGATGTCTAGCTTGTATTGCTTCCAATTTGGTTAAATTGCATCTGCTTAGCTTACACATTATACCTTTGAATATGGCATGCCTTTCTGTTTTTGGTACATACTAGTACATCTGTGTATTAACCATGTTCTTACATCAAACTAATGTTCTTGTGTATCCCTCATCAATCACTTATGATGAGGCAGGCAGGCAAGGGGACTACTCCTCATTTAAAGAATGCAGCGTCAGCGTCCCGACATGATTCTCAAGAAACAGAAATGCTAGATGAAGATAGTGAACGTAGCCCTGTAGTTGATTACAGCATTTCCCCTACAGTAGCATCGCAGGTGCTTGCTCTAACTTGGCAGCGTGATATGTGGTTGCATGTTGCATATGGTGTCTAGATTGTAATTCTTCCAATCTGGTTAAACTGCATGTGCTAGTCTGCATAGCTTATACATTATACCTGTTAATGTGAGATGCCTTCCTGTATTTAGTACATAGTACATCTGTCTATTAAGCATGTCCTTACATAAAACTATTGTTTTTTTGTATCCCGCGTCAATCAACATGACGAGACACCTTTAGTATATGCAGTGCGATATTAGTTGCATCTTTCATATGATTTATAGCATGCGCTGCTTCTAATTTGTTGAAATTCCATTTATGATGGGACGCTTTTAACTTGGCAGAGTCATATTGGTTGCATCTTTCATGTGGTGTCTAGCTTGCATTGCTTCTTATTTGCTGGAATGGTTTCTGCTTAGTTTACACAAACAGTTGTGAACATGACATGTCGTCCTGTTTTTCGTACATATTCCATCCTGGTATCATGTGTTTGCCTTAAATCAAAGTAGTGATTGTCAGTATCATGCATGAATGAGTTCTGAAGAGAGAATTTTATTGCTTTTTCTTGTCGGTTTTACTTGACAATTCAAAATCAATAAAGCGGAAGGAAGTTAGCAAGGCAGCGGATAAAGGTGCTCCTTCCGAACGGAGGGCCTCTACAGTTTCTACTCCTCCACACCCCCAAGATGATTTCCAAGACAACACATGCATAGACACTCAACAAAGTTGTGTTTATGATGAGCACGTCTCCCCTAGTGCAGCATCACTGGTGCTCCCTCTAACTTGGCACTGTTATATGTGGTTGCATGCTATGTGTGATGTCTAGCTTGTATTGCTTCTAATTTTGTTGAACTCCATCTGCTTACTTTACACATTATACTTGAATAAGACGCGTGTTCCTGTTTCTAGAACATACAATATTTGTCTATCACACCATGTTCTTACATCAAATTACTACTGTTGTGTAACCTGCAACAATCACTTATCATAAGACATGTTTGACTTCGGAGTGTGATATAGGTTACATCTCACATTCTTTTCTAGCTTGTATTACTAATTTGTTGAAATGGCACTTATGACGAGACAGTTTTAACTTGGTAGAGTGATATTCGTTGCATCTTTCATATGGTGTCTAGCTTTCATTGCTTCTAATTTGTTGAAATGTCTTCTCCTTAGTTTACACATCATAAGCTGTGAATATGCAATGCTGTGAATATGCAATGGCACTAATGACAAGAGACCTCTAACATGGTAGTGTGATGTTGTTTGCATCTTGCATATGATCTATTTCTTGTACTGCTTCACATTTGTTTAAACACCATTTATGATGAGACACTGTTAACTTGGCAGAGCGATATTTGTAGCATCTTTCATATGGTGTCTACCTTCCATTGCATTGCTTCTAATTTGGTGAAATGTCTTCTTCTTAGTTTACACATCATAGTTCCGGTTATCTCTTCCGTCCTGTTTTTCATACATATTACATCCTCCTATCATGTGGTTGTCTAACATCAAAGTTCAGTTTGTCTGCATCACGCATCAATTTGTTCTGAAGAACTAAATTGTTATTCGTTTTTCTTGTCAGCTTGACTTAACATGGCACAAAGAAAGAGGAAGAAACATAGAATGGCAGGGAATGAGAAGCGGATGAATCCTGCAGATTCTGCCGGTACTGATGGTGCAATAGAAGGTCAAAGTCCAGCAGAAAATTCGACAAACACGGCATCCCATGCTACACGAGTTGCAAAAAAAGACAAACAGAAACAAATAGCTGCCACCAAACAAGCAGAGACAACCCTAGTTCTTGCAACACCTACCACAGTACTACCAGCTGCACGACGTACTCGTGCGTCAACTGAGCTAGCAGCACGTTCCCAAGCTCCCTTGCCACCTGACACTACTTCCCAAGCACTCTTGACACAAGACGAGTTGGCAATATCAGATGAACCTTGTGAGCTTCAACGGCAAGAAGGTAGTTGCTGGAATCAAGTTGCAGTTGCATGCTTCTTTATATGTAGTCTCACAGTTTGATGTACACTAACACTTCCTATGTTTGTTGTTGGACTAGCACCTAGGCACAAGAGGAAACAAACATCAGGGATAATGCTTGATAGGTTAACTAAATCTAGAGGAGGAGGAATGGAGATCCGTTTTGAGGCAGGTTTAAAAAGGCCACGTGATGCTACAGAGTCAGCCAAGTTAGTATCAGAGGCAGCGGTTGCTGTTAGGTGTCATGTACGTATCCTCCCAACATGGATTCAGTACAGGAATGACAAAGACAAAACCCAGTTCAACATCTTCCTCGACCATTTATCTGTAAGTATGGTTATGTATGGAAACTAGTAACATCGTCTTGCTCTGTCCAATACTTTCTAGGTTGCTGATAATGAGACTCCCATAATTTTCAACAGATGAGGTTCAAGTTGGATAGCCAAGATGATGCAACCAGACAAGCTTGCAACCATGTTTTCAAGTCTGCTCTGCGACAGTATCGGTATAACTTGAGAAAAACTCACTTTGAAGGCAAGGCTAACAGTGAACTTGCCCAAACATCTCCAATGGAAAATATATCTGATGAAGACTGGAGAGGCCTCGTTAAACACTGGTCCGATCCGAAGTATCAGGTACATTATATATATATGTCATCAGATCACATGTTGAAGTCCTATTTACGCATGTGCCACACAAATCTATCTTCTTGTAGGTGAATTGTTCAAAGAACAAGGCCAACCGTACGAAAGTGAAATTCCAACAGACGACATGATCTCGTAGCTATATTGCACACTGCGAGGCTCTTGTAATTAGCTGTTGTTTCACTCTTTTCGTTGTACCATATTATCAGATCTATATTGACTTGTTCCAAATGCAGAGGAAAGCCTGCAAGGACCAAAAAGTACCTGAACCAAATGCTGTGGAAATCTTCAAGGACTGTCACACCAGCAAGAAGAAGGGCATGACTACACCAGTCAAAGCCGCTGTTGTAAGTCCTTAATCCTCATGCCTTTTAACTACTACTTACTCTGACTTGTGCTTTGAACTGCATGGTTTGCAGCCAATGTCTATTACTCTTTTCAATTTTATACACAATTGTCTTAGCGTATCATTGCACCTTACAAGGTTTAAAATAGAGGAGTGATGTTCCTTTGATCTTGACCCGTAATCTAGTTCCGTGCTGGACTTTCCCACACAACGTTACAATTGCATGTTTGTCTGTTCTCAGTTGTTTTGTGATATGAATGACGTCATACTATGTTTACCGTATTATAAACTTCGTCTCTTTATCCTTAGCCCTCAATACAATGTGAAGAAATAGACAATACATTGGCGATGGTACATGGTCATATGTTTGGAACCTGGTTTTATTATGTACTTTGCAATAAAATATAACTAATATTTTACATGGGTTCACCAGAATAAGTTCTGTATATAGACCAAAGCTATTTTGTTTGGTTTTGCTGCCTCCTTAGTATCTTCTGTTCTGGTACTACTAATGTAAAACCTCAACTTTTCAGCGAGCTATGGAAAAAATGGTGGAACCGCCACCTTCTGAAGGTGGCGAGGCAACTATAACCGCAATGTGAGCTCTTGTTGCAGTGGGTCAGTTCCTGTCCACTAACAGTGCCAAAAGCACATTCCTGCGTAATACTGGGTTGGTTGTTAAGGCAATATCGTCCAAACTGCCTCATGATCAAGATATGCAAGCTCAAAGCAATGTTATATCTGCGCTCCAGACACAAGTCCATTCCCTAACAGAGACCCTTTGTGAAACAAGGAGAAACATTGCTCAATGTCGTCAAGATATGCATGGTTTTGAAACCAGACTATCAGACATTTGCTATGTTGTTCAGGAGCCTAGGGGAAATGAAGGCGAGGGTTATGGTGCTCCATCGGACAATACAGCATGAAAACGTAACAGTCAGGTCAAATGAACTGAGCTTTTGAACTTCTGGTGGTGCATTTATCTGCTAGACTGTTAAGTTTTACGCCAACCTTCCTTTTGTTATATAGTTGTAATTTGTTTTGGTGCGATACAAAATTTATTCTTAACGTGCAGCCACCGCCTGAAGAAAACAGCAAGCCATTTTTGTATAGTGTAGGGTGTTCCCTATATTTGCACTGGTGGCGATCTTTGATGCCGAGTGGATGTAATATGTGCAATCGCCTTAATAGCCTAGCGTTAGTTTCGGCCTTATTTATTTCCTAGTCTTCTTTTTCCCTGGTTTGCTAGTGGCCGCAACTACCATGGGCCATATACGGGTCGTAGGATCCATGGGTCTCCTACGGGCCGTCGATAAATGGGCCTGTAATCGGTGGGCCTCGGGTCGTCGGATAAATGGGTCTACATGGGCCATAATCGGGCGTAATTGGTATCGGCCCAGCACGGTAACAGGCCGTTAACAGGCCGTAGGACAGCAAAGGCTTAATTCTGTCACAGGCATAATGAGTCGCTAATGGGCCAGAATATAGGACGGGCTGGAAACGGCGCAACGGGTTAATAGGCCAGAAACGGGCCGACTCTTGCCATGGGCCGAATTTGGCCCATCAGGGTAACAGGCCAGTAATGGGCCGACTCTTACCATGGGCCGAATTTGGCCCATTAGTGGAACAAGCCAGTAACGGGCCGACTCTTGCCATGGGCCAACTTTGGCCCATTAGGGGAACAGGCCAGTAATGGGCCGGAAGTAATCGAGGGCCGAAAAGGAGCCCAAGAACGTATGGGCCATCAATAGGCCGAAAGCTAACACAGGCTAGAAACAGCCCATGTAAATCACGGCCCGTTAACGTGTATAAAGAAAATTACTGTTCATTATGGGCTAGAGTCACCGTGGGCCTTTACCTGGGCCGGCCTATTATGGCACACGAAAATCTTGTGGGCCTTTACCCGGGCCGGCCCATTATGGCTCGTGAAATCTTGTGGGCCTTTAGCTGGGTCAACCCATTATGGTCCGCAAAATCTCGTGGGCCTTTAGCTGGGCCGGCCCATTATGGTCCACAAAATCTAGTGGACCTTTAGTTGGGCCGGCCCATTTAAACTTGTTGGGCCGTGCCACGTGTCGACGTATCATAGGCACCTTTTGTCCAGTGAGTGGATGACATCTGTCCCGACGATGAGCCGACACATGTTTCCTCTAGCCAATGATGATTTTACACGTGGAAAATCCCCATTGGTCGGGGCTGTTAACGGGTTATCGGATCCAAAACCCGACCCGATAGCTTAACGGCGTTCCGTTACAGTGGATGCCATGTGTCGGTCACCCTTGACGAAAGCACTTCTGTGATTTATCGTCATGGAAGTGGACACTTCCGTGATGATAATTTTGGTAATGTCATGGAACACTTCTACGACAGCACAGGTATGACTATCTTGATTCTGTCATAAATTTGTCATGGATGTACATGCATGACAAAAAAAGCGACCTACTACGACAAACACGTATCATCACAGAAGTGTATTGTTTTGTAGTGATATAGGCAAATTCATCACTATAACGTTGGTCAGTAGAACCAAAAATAATATCATCAACATATATTTGGCACACAAACAGTTCACCATCATAAGATTTAGTGAAAAGAGTAGGGTCGAGTGAACCGAGTTTGAAGCCTTTCTTCATGAGGAATTCCTTCAAAGTATCATACCACGCCCGAGGGGCCTTCTTGAGGCCATAGAGGGCCTTGTTGAGTCTGAAGACTTTGTCAGGATTCTTTGGATCTTCAAAACCTGGGGGTTGAGCAACATATACTTCTTCCTCAAGCTTTTCATTGAGGAATGCACTTTTCACATCCATTTGATATAGAGTGATATCATGATGGTTAGCATAAGCAAGTAATATGCGAATAGCCTCAAGTCTAGCAACAGGTGCAAAAGTTTCATCAAAATCAATTCCTTCAACCTGTGTGTAGCCTTGAGCTACAAGTCGTGCCTTATTCCTTACCACAAGGCCATTTTCATCTTGCTTGTTGCGATAGATCCATTTTGTGCCAATGATATTGTGCTTGCGAGGATCTGGACGTTTGACCAGTTCCCATACGTTGTTGAGCTCGAACTGATGTAATTCTTCTTGCATGGCCTGAATCCACTCAGGCTCCAGAAATGCTTCATCTACCTCAGTGGGCTCTTTGATGGAGACAAAAGCATAATGCCCACAAAAGTTAGATAAATGTGAAGCTTTTGAGCGTGTGAGAGGACTTGGTGCTTTAATGTCATTGATGATCTTTTCAACTTGCACTTCTTTTGCAACGCGAGGATGAGCTGGTTGTCATCGAGGAATTTGATCAGCATTTTCTTCAGCACCATTTTCTTCAGTATTTTCTTCAGGTGCATTAGCTCACCGTTCTTCATGTTCTGGAATGAATTCTTCAGCAGATTCTTTAGTAGGAATGACATCCTCGGTAGCCTTGAACTTAATAGTTTCCTTAGGTGATGGTCATCTATCACAGTAGGTAGGTGCTCTCTTTACGAGCCATTAGTTTCATCGAACCACACATCTACAGTTTCAACAACCTTGTGAAGAACATTGTTGAAGACTGTGTAGGTGTGCGAGTCCTTTCCGTAACCAAGAACAAAACCTTCATGTGCTTTCGGTGCAAATTTTGAGTTGTGATGAGGATCTCTAATCCAACATTTAGCACCGAAGACTTTGAAATAACTTACATTGGGTTTCTTATCAGTGAGGAGTTCATAGGCAGTCTTCTTGAAGAATTTGTGAAGATATACTCTGTTGATGATGTGGCACGCAGTATCAATTGCCTCAATCCAGAAGCGATGAGGAGTTTTGTATTCATCAAGCATAGTGCAAGCCATCTCAGCAAGAGTCCTGTTCTTGCACTCCATGACGCCGTTCTGCTGAGGAGTATAAGGAGCAGATAACTCATGAGTAATACCAAGTTCATCAAGATAGTCACCAAGACCAGAATTCTTGAACTCGGTTCCATTGACACTTCTGATTTGCTTGATCTTCACACTAAAGTTGGTTGAAGCCCTCGAGGAAAATTGTTTGAAGACTTCCTGCACTTCATGTTTGTAAGTATCAATGTGTACCCATGTGTATCGAGAGTAATCATCAACAATAACAAAGCCATATTGAGATGCCTCATTTGAGACTGGTGAATAATGGTTAGGACCAAAGAGATCCATGTGAAGCAATTCAAATGGACGAGTGGTGGTCATGATAGTCTTCGCTGGATGCTTAGCCTTTGTCATCTTCCCAGCTTCACAGGCTCCACATAAGTGATCTTTGAGGAATTTGACATTATCGATGCCAATGACATGCTTCTTCTTCGCAAGCGTGTGAAAACTCCTCATGCCTGCATGGCCAAGTTGTCGATGCTAGAGCCAGCCTTCTGAAGCTTTTGCAAGTAGGCACACGGCTGGTTGTGGTCCTGTAGAGAAATCAACAATATACAGGTCTCCTCTCCTAAAGCCTTCGAAGACTTCAGAATTGTCAGCTTCCATAACCACAACACAACGGTACTTGCCAAAGACAACAACCATATCAAGATCACAAAGCATTGAGACAGACATGAGGTTGTATCCTAAGGACTCGACAAGCATGACTTTGTCCATGTGTCGATCATTTGTGATCGCAACCTTACCTAGACCCAATACCTGACTTTTGCCTTTGTCAGCAAGGATGATATGCTTCAGATGCGACGGAGATAATGGAGCATCCATCAATAGATTCTTGTCACTAGTCATGTGATTTGTACATCCACTATCAAGGACCCACTCAGTGGCTTTGGGTTGATCATCTTGCAGATGAATTAGTGCAGCTTACGAACTCATATACTTCATCAGTGAAAAACATGACATCAATTCATCAGATCAGTTTCATCAAGCAATAGAACAGATAAAGCCGTATGAGGACGTGAGAAATGAAAGTTCATTTCTTCATGGTTAGCCTGCGTCCTATCAGGCATATTCAGGTCTCCAGCAAATTCTTCAGACGATTACGTACGTTTGGAGACCTGACCCTATAGAAGAGATTAGTTCTTTTTCTTCACCACCCACATCTGAAGGGGTGGCAAAGAGTTCATCACTCTGCGAGCTCCATACGAGAAAGGTGGCATAGAAGCCAGTCCATTTCGTTTCACATAAGAAGAGTTAGGATAAGCATATAAATAAGTAGAGAAATTCTTCAAGGACTTATGAACATGATGATTATAAGAATAATGCTCATATTCATAGCCCTTAGCTCTTCCCTAAGAAACAGAGTTGTTAGCACGATGATATTCATATGCGGACTTTGATCCTTTTGAGGAATTTGGTCCATATGAAGAATTTGATCTGGGGTTCCTATTCTTCACAGGTGGTGTCCGAAGGACAGTCACCTGAAGACTTTTAAGGCACCTTTTGGGAACCCAGATTTTCTTCATAGGGGGACCGTTCCTGCAGTTAGTGCCAACATATCTAGCAAATACTTCACCATTCTGATTTTTGAACAGTTTATAGTTGGAGTCAAATGACTCATCATCAGAATGAGGAGATTCACATGCATATCCAGATAAGTTAGATGGATCAACTGGAGGTCCCTTTGCAGCAACCCATGAGGTTTTGGGGTACTGCTCAGGCTTCCAATATGTACCATCAGCATTGAGTTTCCTCTCAAAGGCAATACCCTCTTTCCTAGGGTTCCTGTTGAGGATCTGCTTTTTAAGCACATCACAAAGAGTCTGATGCCCTTTGAGGCTTTTGTACATGCCTGTCATGTACAATTCCTTCAGCCCTGCATCGTTAGTGATACTAGCAATGTCCTCAGATGAGGAATTAGTGATAGCAGAGGCATGTGAAGAATTTGAAACATTAGCAGCATTTGAACATTCAGGTGAAGAATTAGCAGATTAACATTCAATGCACTTCAAGCATGGAGGAACAAATTCTTCCTGAGAAGCGCTGAATTGTTGAGCAAGCAATGAATCGTGCTCCTTCTGAAGATCTTCATAACTCACTCTTAGCTTCTCAAGGTCTTGCTTTCTTTGAAGAAATTCATAAGAAAGCTTCTCATGATCAGATAAGAGAGTGTTATGATGACCTTGAAGGTTGTCAAACCTAGTCTGAAGTCTCTGAAGATTTTCATTCAAGGCTTTAGTGCGATCCATTTCTTCACCCAACATATCATCACTTTTGTCTAGCATGTTTTGAACCTTTTCAAAATCCCTTTGTTATTTTACAGCAATCTTAGCAAGTTTAGAATAGCTGGGCTTGAGGTTTTCATCAGATTCATTCTCACTTGATTCAGAGGAGGTATATTTGAGTACCATGGCACCCTTTGCCATGAAGCAATAGGTGGGAGCGTAGTCATCATTGCCTTCATCAGCCTTGTTGGTGAGGTCATTTTGTTCAGTGTTGAAGATAGACTTGCTGACGAATGCAGTAGCGAGGGCTAGGCTTGCCACACCGGATTCAGACTCCTCAGATGCCTCCTCTTCCTCATTTTCTTCAGATGCAGCTTCAGAGCCAATTTCCTTGCCAATGAATGCCCGAGCCTTCTTGGAGCTGCTCTTCTTGTGAGATAAAGACTTTGAGGATTTTGATGATGAAGATTTTGAGGATTTCTTCCTTTTCTTTGCATCATCAGAACTGTAATCCTTGTATTTCTTCTTCTTTGATTCCTTTTCCCACTAAGGACAGTCTTGAATGTAATTCCAAGTTTCTTGCATTTGTGACAAAGCCTCTTCTTGTAGTCACTGGATGAGGAATCATTGCTCCTTGAGGGTCTTCCAAAGCGACCACGTCTTGAGAACTTCTGGAATTTCTTCACGAGCAGTGCTAGCTCATGTCTTAGTTCTTCAAGATCACCAAGGCTGCTACCAGAGTCTTCATCTTCGTACTCAGATACTGCCTTGGCCTTCAGTGCACGTGATCTGCCATAGCTCGAACCATAGAGATCTCTCTTTTCAGCAAGCTAGAACTCATGAGTATTTAGCCTCTCGAGGATATCAGCGGGATCAAGTGACTTTTAATCAACACATTCTTGTATCATCAATACCAGAGTATCAAATAAGGAATCAAGCGATCTCAGCAATTTCTTCACCACTTCATGGTCGGTGACGTCAGTGGCACCAAGTGCTTGAAGCTCATTTGAGATGTCAGTGAGGCAATCGAAGGTTTGTTGAACATTTCCATTTTCGAGTCTTTTGAAGTGGTTGAAGGGATTGCGAAGAACATCAACTCGATAGTCATGCTGTGTTGATACTCCTTCATTCACTTTGGACAGCCTATCCCAGATAAGCTTAGCAGTTTCCAAAGCACTCACTCTTCCATACTGTCCTTTACTCAGATGGCCACATATGATATTCTTCGCTTGAGAATCGAGTTGCTTGAATCTCTTCACATCAGCAGCATTCAGAGAAGGTGTGAGTGAGGGAACACCATTTTCCACAACATACCCCGCCTGCCTTCATTGAATCCATGCGTGTGCTGGCAACACGTCCTTCCGCGAGCCGACGGGCATTTTAGAACACAAAAAATGACTAAAATATAATTAATTTACGCATGGTCTTGACTTGTTGTGCTCGTACTGGTAGCAAGAACTAGTAGAGGATTTTCTTTATTAATAACTCTCCTCACATTTTTTTGGCTTTGAAGTGAATCATGGTTGTGGACATTATGTATGAATGTGCAGATATCTGTGAACATGAGTTTGATGTGGAAGTTGAACTTGGAATGTCGGGCTTGCGCGTGAACTATACCATGTCCAATGCTTCGTCTATTATTGTTTGGAAAGTAATTGTTGTTATTACATGACCCGAAAAAAACATTTTGTGCCACATCAGTAGATGCACGGACATCACAACAGGCATGCTGACTGGATAAACATTTGAACCTAGCTATTATGAAGGAAATTTTGTATTGACAATAGTTTTAGATAGCAGGAGACGCCTAGCCTGCTCTGCCTCTGCTAGCTTATTTCTGGCTTCTTCCATCTCTTCTTTGGCTTGGGTGAAGAGAGCATCTGATTGCTCTTTTCGCTTCTTCAGGAACTTAGCTACATTCTCAAGGGCTGTTGCATGCTTTCTTTCAGCCTTTACTAATGCCACGAGGACACGAACAGCTGATGACTCCACCAGCCTTGTGTGTAATCCAGCATCATCTGGGAATTTGCACCTTGTGTCTAATCCAGCATCATTAGGGAACTGACACCTTGTGTGTAATCCAGGCTCATTTTGGAAACATGATCTCGAGGTTGACCATACTTCCCTCCTCACAGGAACTGCATCCTGACATGAAGTTACTTCTTTTTTAGATCAATACTCAGAGCAACCTAGATCCATTTAGTAGAAGCCAGATAAATAGAACTCGGAGAAGTGAATTCAAAAGGAAAAAAATAAAAACAGACTACAAGGTGAGAACACCCACTTCCTACATCAAGCTAAAAACGAAAGCATTAGGATGATTAAGACTCTTCTTATTACACATCAAAGAACACCACGCTTAAGAGAAACAGAAACTACAACATATACACATCAAAGAACACGAGGCTACATGAAAGTAATTGAAAGGGTGTTACTTACCAAAGCTCGTTTTACAGGTTCGGTGCAGCTCCTCTTTAACTTGGCACGCTCCTTGAAGATGTCCCGAATATACCGTGTTTGGTCTTCATTGCTCCTCTGCATGTTCGCACTCGTGGTTTTAAAATCTCAACATGGCAAGAAAAAATACTACTAGTAATACTCGCGCATCTTGTGGGCAACATTAAAGCACTCGTCTGCCATGTTAGAGCATCTCCAACAGAATCGCAACGCGTGGCGCTTTAAAAATCTCAAACATGCTATCTCTACTCCCTTCTCTACTGTTATATTTATTTTATATATTATATTTAATATTTATCTCTACTTCCTTTACTGTCTACTTTTTTTCTCTATACTTTTTTTCTTGCAATATAGGCCGTCCGATTTATATCTGACAGATAGGAAGGAAACAAATGGGAATTTTGCAAAAAGATACCCATACCCCTCTCCAGATTTGCAAATAAGGCCTTCCCTCATTCATCCTTTTCTCCCACAAGATAAACTACTCATACAAATGCATCTTGATGCGTGCAATGCATGGGCATCTTGCTAGTTCTAAAAACATTTCCATCATTTGCCACACTACTGGTTGCAGATGAAAAACCTACCCAAGCACAGTGCGATACAGGAGCGACGCACAATTACAAGATGATATTATGTTGGACAATGGAGGCTATAACCAATTACTTTTACGGGAACAATAGCACCCAGGAAATTTGAAGGGTAGGTATGAACAAAATTGGAACTGCACATGTACTGCTAAGTGATTCAATACACACATTACCAATCGAGGAGGAGAACAATGGTCGCGTCGGCCTCTGTGAGTCATGGTTGGCAACGGGAGTCAGTTCATTGTCCACGACGGTGGTACTTCTGCGCTTGGCGTCGGCTTCCGGGAAGCAGATCCGAGATCGTGGAAGACGATGTCGGGGAAGAGGCTCCGTGTACGACGACGATGGTGGACCGGCTCCAGTGCGGCGTACGAGGTCGTCGATGAGGCAGATGCACTGCGGTGGATGAGTGCGCCAATGTAAAGGGGAGGAGCACGAAGGTTGCGGTGCCGTGGAGAAGTCTATTTTGCGGTGGGGATAGAAAATGGGGAGTATTCATGTGTACTACTCTGGGTGCCGTGGTGGGGTTGGCTGGGTAGGGTGAACCTGAAGTTACGAAAATAGCCCCCTACCAAGCGTCATCTGTAGGCCTGTTCCGAGGGCTATGATGGTAACTTCCCACTACTCAAATCAGGGTCGCGGGAGATTTTCCCGCCGACCTCAAAATTTTGTGACACTGGACTCCCCGTGTGGCGTGTTGAGTGATTCGGCTAAGCAACTAGCGAGTAGTAGTAGTAAACTCTGCATATTAGGTTTGACCAAAGTCAAACTTCCTAAAGTTTGACCAAGTTTACAGAAAAATATAAACATTTACCATAACAAATATGTATGATGTGAAAGTACATTCAATAATGAATCTAATGGTATTTATTTGTTATCGTATATGTTAATATTTTTTGTTATAAGCTTTCTGAGAGTTTACAAAACTTGACTTTGACCAATGCTAATACACGGACTTAAATAAAAACGGAGGGAGTACACATTTGTTTTCTTAGTTTGTAGTGAACTAATCATTTGTTGAAAGTGTGAAATAAATATATTAGGCTATTGACTTCGAATGTAATGGCCTATACAATTCAATAGTTACAATCATTGTCGAATCCCAGGATGTATGCAAGGTCTATAGTACTTCACAACATGCTCAAACTCACATAATCCCAGTCAAATGAGAATCTAAATGCATTTCATATTTATTACTTTGTAGGATGCAACAAAAACAACCATAACTCTACATCAGCCATTATAGAAGCAACATTTTGACATATCCCAATGTGTGAATGAAACATGCAGAGAGAGCTTTTGAAGATGGAGCAGATAGGGCGGGAAAGATTCTATGTATGTGGACGAGAGAGTAGGAGACAAACCTAACAAGACAGAGAGAGAGAGAGAGGGAGAAAGAGAGAGGAAGAAGTTAGGTCTGTGAGAAAGATGGATACATGTAATATACATGAGATGCATGTGCATCTGGATTCTGTATACGTGGAAGGAGAAGAGACAACATGTTTGATGAGAGAGCTGGAAAAACATGGACGAGAGGGGAAGGATCTCATGGGTTGAGGGATTGACAATTTTGTGCGGGGGAGAGAGGGATTGGTAATTTTGTGCAAGAGAGAGAGAGAGAGAGGGTGGGGGAGGAGTCAGTCAGCCGTCGTCACATCACCTTGCTTCCAAATGACCCCGCATTCTCTAGCGTGGTGTGGTCGCCGTCTTCGATCTGCTCGATGCCCTCTTTGAAGATTGAGGTGTTGTGCATGTTGGGGTGCAAAGAAGCACAAGCGAGAGTGGTCGCCGTATAACCTTGGATGGGGATGAATTGTTTGCTCGGGGGAGTGTGTGTGTGTGTGTGTGTGTGTTGTGCTGCGTGTGTCTCTGTGTGTGTGTGTGTGTGTCAGATATTGAGAGAAAACAAACCTAAGGAGAGAAATGGGTATTCACGAAGAGATTGTGCGGGCCTTGAGGTGGGCAGGGGCCGGGTGAGGGTGTCAAAATGTGCGCGTTGATGCATGTGTTGCATGCGACCGTGCGAGGGACGGACGAATCGAGAGAGATGGTTGTTGTGTTACGGATGCTCCTCTCTCTGTCTCTCTCTCTCTCACACACACACACACACACAAGTAAACTAGAAGACCATTCTCTCATGTATACACAATGTATCGGCATCTGTCTATGTCTCACTCATGCATGATCATTTGCACATTCACACCTTTCTATGTCTGTATCACACGCACACCGTCTCCACATTGCCCTTCCGCCACAACATACATATGGACACATACACACGTTCTCTCTCAGTCACACACACAAAATCAGTATTAAAAAAACTAGGGCGCACCTAAAACATCCAAATCCAAATAAACACGAACTGGAGCTAAATTCAAATATATGGAAATACTGCAGCGCCAAGAACTTTCATAGGAAAAAAAGTTGAGTAATATTTGAGGACTGTTTTCACACACACAAAAAGGTTCGGTGGATGTCCTTCGAGCGCGACACAGTAACGCACCGTTTGATCGACTGCACGGCCACGGTTCACGCGCTTGCACAGGATTCCGTATCATGGTTGTGGTACTAACTAATAAAAGTGCTGCCTAAGTCTAATGTTTACGTGTACTAGTACGATTTTCTTTTTAAGTTTGACCAACCTTATATATAAAACTAAAGTAAGCTCCCACACGCGCACTCATCAATATGCCGCGCCGTTGTTGCGCATGTCGGCGCCTGCCTGCTCCGGCCAACAATTTCTCGCCCATCACCGTCGTGTCGTCGCCATCCCTGTGCCATGAAGCCAAAGGCTCACCCGCTCACGTCGCCTGCAGTCCCTCCTCGCGATGCCGCCGCACTGCCAAGCACGCGAGCAGCTGGTGGAGCCGCGTCTATGCACGCAGCGTACGAAGAGGAGGACGAGCACGTGCTCCAGCACGCCGGCGAGGAGGAACTAGCGTGTCATTGTCATCTCCGCTCGCGCGGAGGAGGCGCGCATGGTGGCTGTCGCGGCGGAAGCCGGTCGCGTGCGCGTCGAGCCCGCAAACCGGGTGCGGATGCGGAATCTACCTTCGAGACCTTGAATGCCACGTGGATCCTGCAATCTGAAGGAGCAATTTGGGTCAGTCGACTCATGTGAGCCGTTTGATGCAACATGGATGGCTGGAAGGGCTTCTTCCACCTCTTCTATCGTCTTCTTCCTTCGCTCCGTCGAACTTCTTTGACAAATCAACTGACCCAAATTAAACTACTAGTACGAACGTATTAAGTACAGTAGGAACACGAAGATACGAGCAGTAGTACCAACTGCAAGAAGAACAATAGTAAGACCTAGTACTAGTACTACTGTACGTACTAAAGAGTTCAAATAACGAGAAAGAACATAAACATAGTTCTGTTGGGGCCTCAGCATAACACACCCTTGAAAATAAACTAAGCAACTAGCCCGCTTGACACTGCAGTAGAACCAGCATGAGCGACGACACTGCCACCTACTCGGAGTCCGAGTCCACATCCTCGACTTTGTCCTCGTCCCTCTTCCTCTTCCTCTTCGCTGACGCTTCTTTGCTTGAACCAGACACTGGGCTCTGCTTCTTCATCCAACCCTTGTAGATATTTAAACAAAGGTAGGCATCCATTGCTGCGTACAGGATGTGATCTTCATCTAATGTCTTTGACTCCCATGCATGATGAAACTCATGATGAGGTTTCTTCAGTTTAGCGTACGAAGGATCAAGCATGGCTGCTGCCAGGGTCAGCATTGAAGTTTGAGAGGAGGATACCAGGCTTGCCTTCTGGAGATTGAAGGGCTGGCCTACAACGAGACCTATCCGACGCAGGACATCCCTATCGTTCTTAAAGCCTACAGTAGCGAATTTCACTCTTTTGTCCTTGAGGAAGTTCTTAAAATCCTGGCACCCAACATCGGCATGGCATATGTGGTAGACCAAGCAAACGTTATGTATGCAAACTTGGATCACGGCGGGCTTCTCCCTCTCTTCGTCCTTTAGATCCTTCTCTCGTCCCAGGACTGTGGTGTACTCAACATCTAGCCCAGCGACCCACTCATCCGTTGAACTGTTGAACATGCGTAGGAAGCGAGCAAGCCATGCTTTCACCATCTCGGATCCATGTGTTTAGATGATGATGAACTGATCGCCGGTGATGGCTCTAACCTGGTACTCAGCGGCGACCATGGAGATTTGGGAGGCCATGGATTTTGGAGGAGCATTAGGAGAAGTTGAACTGTTGTACCCCGCAAAAAAACTGGGAGCGAACTAATGTGAAAGGACGGGACGACTGGGAGCGAACTATTGTAAGGTAGAAGACGAGGACGAGTAGGGCGTGCGAACGGCGTGGGGTTGCTGGCTTGCCCGGTGGATAAACGGCTGCAAGCCCCCAAAGAGTTCTCGAGAACTATGCGGGACCCACTAGATGTCATGTCTACTAGACCCATATCATAGGCCTGACGGTATAGCTTCTGCCTATTCGCACTGAAGGAAATATGCCCTAGAGGCAATAATAAAGTTATTATTTATTTCCTTATATCATGATAAATGTTTATTATTCATGCTAGAATTGTATTAACCGGAAACATAATACATGTGTGAATACATAGACAAACAGAGTGTCACTAGTATGCCTCTACTTGACTAGCTCATTGATCAAAGATGGTTAAGTTTCCTAGTCATTGACATGGGTTGTCATTTGATTAACGGGATCACATCATTAGGAGAATGATGTGATTGACATGACCCATTCCGTTAGCTTAGCACACGATCGTTAGTATGTTGCTATTGCTTTCTTCATGACTTATAAATGTTCCTATGACTATGAGATTATGCAATTCCCATTTACCGGAGGAACACTTTGTGTGCTACCAAACGTCACAACGTAACTGGGTGATTATAAAGGTGCTCTACAGGTGTCTTCGAAGGTACTTGTTGGGTTGGCGTATTTCGAGATTAGGATTTGTCACTCCGATTGTCAGAGAAGTATCTCTGGGCCCTCTCGGTAATGCACATCACTTAAGCCTTGCAATCATTCCAACTAATGAGTTAGTTGCAGGATGATGTATTATGGGACAAGTAAAGAGACTTGCCGGTAATGAGATTGAACTAGGTATTGAGATACCGACGATCGAATCTCGGGCAAGTAACATACCGATGACAAAGGGAACAACGTATGTTCTTATGCGGTCTGACCGATAAAGATCTTCGTAGAATATGTAGGAGCCAATATGATCATCCAGGTTCCGCTATTGGTTATTGACCGGAGACGTGTCTCGGTCATGTCTACATAGTTCTCGAACCCGTAGGGTCCGCACGCTTAACATTACGATGATAGTTATATTATGAGTTTATATGTTTTGATGTACCTAAGGTTGTTTGGAGTCCCGGATGTGATCACGGACATGACAAGGAGTCTCGAAATGGTCGAGACATGAAGATTGATATATTGGAAGCCTATGTTTGGATATCGGAAGTGTTTCGGGTAAAATCGGGATTTTACCGGAGTACCGGGAGGTTACCGGAACCCCCCGGGAATCAAATGGGCCTTAGTGGGCCTAGGTGGAAGAGAGCAAAGGAGGCAAGGGCTGGCCGCGCGCCCCTTCCCCCCCCCCCCCCGTAGTCCGAATAGGACAAGGAGAGGGGGGCGCCCCCCCCTTCCTTCCTTCTCCTCCACTCCTTCCCCTTCAAGTCCTAATCCAACTAGGAAAGGGGGGAGTCCTACTCCCAGTGGGAGTAGGACTCCTCCTGGCGCGCCCTCTCCCTTGGCCGGCCACACCCCCCCTTGCTCCTTTATATACGGGGGCAAGGGGACACCCTAGAGACACAACAATTGATCATTGATCTCTTAGCCGTGTGTGGTGCCCCCCTCCACCATAGTCCACCTCGATAATACTATAGCGGTGCTTAGGCGAAGCCCTGCGTCGGTAGAACATCAACATCGTCACCACGCCATCGTGCTGACAAAACTCTCCCTCAACATTCGGCTGGATCGGAGTTCGAGGGACGTCATTGGGCTGAACGTGTGCTGAACTCGGAGGTGCCGTACGTTCGGTACTTGATCGGTCGGATCGTGAAGATGTACGACTACATCAACCGCGTTGTGCTAACGCTTCCGCTTTTGGTCTACGAGGGTACGTAGACAACACTCTCCCCTCTCGTTGCTATGCATCACCATGATCTTGCGTGTGCGTAGGAATTTTTTTGAAATCACTACGTTCCCCAACAATGGTATCAGAGCCAGGTTTTATGCGTTGATGTTATATGCACGAGTAGAACACAAGTGAGTTGTGGGTGATATAAGTCATACTGCTTACCAACATGTCATACTTTGGTTCGGCGGTATTGTTGGATGAAGCGGCTCGGACTGACATTACGCGTACGCTTACGCGAGACTGGTTCTACCGACGTGCTTTGCACATAGGTGGCTGGCGGGTGTCAGTTTCTCCAACTTTAGTTGAACCAAGTGTGGCTACGCCCGGTCCTTGCGAAGGTTAAAACAGCACCAACTTGACAAACTATCATTGTGGTTTTGATGCGTAGGTAAGAATGGTTCTTGCTAAGCCCGTAGCAGCCACGTAAAACTTGCAACAACAAAGTAGAGGATGTCTAACTTGTTTTTGCAGGGCATGTTGTGATGTGATATGGTCAAGACATGATGCTAAATTTTATTGTATGAGATGATCATGTTTTGTAACCGAGTTATCGGCAACTGGCAGGAGCCATATGGTTGTCTCTTTATTGTATGCAATGCAATCGCCCTGTAATGCTTTACTGTATCACTAAGCGGTAGCGATAGTCGTGGAAGCATAAGATTGGCGAGACGACAATGATGCTACGATGGAGATCAAGGTGTGGCGCCGGTGACGATGGTGATCATGACGGTGCTTCGGAGATGGAGATCACAAGCACAAGATGATGATGGCCATATCATATCACTTATATTGATTGCATGTGATGTTTATCTTTTATGCATCTTATCTTGCTTTGATTGACGGTAGCATTATAAGATGATCTCTCACTAAATTTCAAGATAGAAGTGTTCTCCCTGAGTATGCACCATTGCCAAAGTTCGTCGTGCCCAGACACCACGTGATGATCGGGTGTGATAAGCTCTACGTCCATCTACAACGGCTGCAAGCCAGTTTTGCACACGCAGAATACTCAGGTTAAACTCGACGAGCCTAGCATATGCATATATGGCCTCGGAACACTGAGACTGAAAGGTCGAGCATGAATCATATAGTAGATATGATCAACATAGTGATGTTCACCATTAAAAGCTACTCCATTTCACGTGATGATCGGTTATGGTTTAGTTGATTTGGATCACGTGATCACTTAGAGGATCAGAGGGATGTCTTTCTAAGTGGGAGTTCTTAAGTAATATGATTAATTGAACTTAAATTTATCATGAACTTAGTACCTGATAGTATCTTGCTTGTCTATGTTTGATTGTAGATAGATGGCCCATGTTGTTGTTCCATTGAATTTTAATGCGTTCCTTGAGAAAGCAAAGTTGAAAGATGATGGTAGCAATTACACGGACTGGGTCCCTAACTTGAGGATTATCCTCATTGCTGCATAGAAGAATTACGTCCTGGAAGCACCGCTGAGTGCCAGGCCTACTGTTGATGCAACTGACAGCGTTAAGAACGTCTGGCAGAGCAAAGCTGATGACTACTCAATAGTTCAGTGTGCCATGCTTTACGGCTTGGAACCGGGACTTCAACGACGTTTTGAACATCATGGAGCATATGAGATGTTCCAGGAGTTGAAGTTAATATTTCAAGCAAATTCCCGGATTGAGAGATATGAAGTCTCCAATAAGTTCTATAGCTGCAAGATGGAGGAGAATAGTTATGTCAGTGAACATATATTCAAAATGTCTGGGTACCATAATCACTTGACTCAGCTGGGAGTTGATCTTCCAGTTGATAGTGTCATTGACAGAGTTCTTCAATCACTGCCACCAAGCTACAAGAGCTATGTGATGAACTATAATATGCGAGGAATGAATAAGACAATTCTCGAGCTCTTCGCAATGCTAAAAGCTGCAGAGGTAGAAATCAAGAAGGAGCATCAAGTGTTGATGGTCAACAAGACCACTAGTTTCAAGAAAAAGGGCAAAGGGAAGAAGAAGGGGAACTTCAAGAAGAACAGCAAGCAAGTTGTTGCTCAGGAGAAGAAACCCAAGTCTGGACCTAAGCCTGAAACTGAGTGCTTCTACTTCAAGCAGACTGGTCACTGGAAGCGAAACTGCCCCAAGTATTTGGCGGATAAGAAGGATGGCAAGGTGAACAAAGGTATATGTGATATACATGTTATTGATGTGTACCTTACTAGAGCTCGCAGTAGCACCTGGGTATTTGATATTGGTTCTGTTGCTAATATTTGCAACTCGAAACAGGGACTATGGATTAAGCGAACACTGGCAAAGGACGAGGTGACGATGCGCGTGGGAAACGGTTCCAAAGTCGATGTGATCGCGGTCGGCACGCTACCTCTACATCTACCTTCGGGATTAGTATTAGACCTAAATAATTGTTATTTGGTGCCAGCGTAGAGCATGAACATTATATCTGGATCTTGTTTGATGTGAGACGGTTGTTCATTTAAATCAGAGAATAATGGTTGTTCTATTTATATGAGTAATATCTTTTATGGTCATGCACCCTTGAAGAGTGGTCTGTTTTTGATGAATCTCGATAGTAGTGATACACATATTCATAATGTTGAAGCCAAAAGATGCAGAGTTGATAATGATAGTGCAACTTATTTGTGGCACTGCCGTTTAGGTCATATTGGTATAAAGTGCATGAAGAAACTCCATACTGATGGACTTTTGGAACCACTTGATTATGAATCACTTGGTACTTGCGAACCGTGCCTCATGGGCAAGATGACTAAAACGCTGTTCTCCGGTACTATGGAGAGCAACATATTTGTTGGAAATCATACATACAGATGTATGTGGTCCGATGAATGTTGAGGCTCGTGGCGGATATCGTTAATTTCTCACCTTCACAGATGATTTAAGCAGATATGGGTATATCTACTTAATGAAGCATAAGTCTGAAACATTTGAAAAGTTCAAAGAATTTCAGAGTGAAGTTGAAAATCATCGTAACAAGAAAATAAAGTTTCTAGGATCTGATCGTGGAGGAGAATATTTGAGTTACGAGTTTGGTCTACATTTGAAACAATGAGGAATAGTTTCACAACTCACGCCACCCGGAACACCGCAACGTAATGGTGTGTCCGAATGTCGTAATCGCACTTTACTTGATATGGTGCGATCTATGATGTCTCTTATAGATTTACCGCTATCGTTTTGGGGTTATGCTTTAGAGACGGCAGCATTCATGTTAAATAGGGCACCATCAAAATCCGTTGAGACGACACCTTATGAACTGTGGTTTGGCAAGAAACCAAAGTTGTCGTTTCTTAAAGTTTGGGGCTGCGATGCTTATGTGAAAAAGCTTCAACCTGATAAGCTCGAACCCAAATCGAAGAAATGTGTCTTCATAGGATACCCAAAGGAGACTGTTGGGTACACCTTCTATCACAGATCCGAAGGCAAGACATTCATTGCCAAGAATGGATCCTTTCTAGAGAAGGAGTTTCTCTCGAAAGAAGTGAGTGGGAGGAAAGTAGAACTTGATGAGGTGACTGTACCTGCTCCCTTATTGGAAAGTAGTACATCACAGAAATCGGTTTCTGTGACACCTACACCAACTAGTGAGGAAGTTAATGATGATGATCATGAAACATCAGATCAAGTTGCTACTGATCTTCGTAGATCAACTAGAGTAAGATACGCACCAGAGTGGTACGGTAATCCTGTTTTGGAAGTCATGCTACTAGATCATGATGAACATACGAACTATGAAGAAGCGATGGTGAGCCCAGATTCCGCAAAATGGCTTGAAGCCATGAAATCTGAGATGGGATTCATGTTTGAGAACAAAGTGTGGACTTTGGTTGACTTGCCCGTTGATCGGCAAGCAATTGAGAATAAATGGATCTTCAAGAAGAAGACTGGCGCTGACAGTAATGTTACTGTCTACAAAGCTCGACTTGTTGCGGAAGGTTTTCGACAAGTTCAAGGGATTGACTACGATGAGACCTTCTCACTCGTAGCGATGCTTAAGTCTGTCCGAATCATGTTAGCAATTGCCGCGTTTTATGATTATGAAATATGGCAGATGGATGTCAAAACTGCATTCTTGAATGGATTTCTGGAAGAAGAGTTGTATATGATGCAACCGGAAGGTTTTGTCGATCCAAAGGGAGCTAGCAAAATGTGCAAGCTCCAGCGATCCATTTATGGACTGGTGCAAGCCTCTCGGAGTTGGAATAAATGCTTTGATAGTGTGATCAAAGCATTTGGGTTTATACAGACTTCTGGAGAACCTGTATTTACAAGAAAGTGAGTGGGAGCTCTGTAGCATTTCTGATATTATATGTGGATGACATATTGCCGATTGGAAATGATATAGAATTTCTGGATAGCATAAAGGGATACTTGAATAAGAGTTTTTCAATGAAAGACCTCGGTGAAGCTGCTTACATATTGGGCATTAAGATCTACAGAGATAGATCAAGACGCTTAATTGGACTTTCACAAAGCACATACCTTGACAAAGTTCTGAAGAAGTTCAAAATGGATCAAGCAAAGAAAGGGTTCTTGCCTGTGTTACAAGGTGTGAAGTTTAGTAAGACTCAATGCCCGACCGCTGCAGAAGATAGAGAGAAAATGAAATATGTTCCCTATGCTTCAGCCATAGGCTCTATCATGTATGCAATGCTGTGTACCAGACCTGATGTGTGCCTTGCTATAAGTCTAGAAGGGAGGTACCAAAGTAATCCAGGAGTGGATCACTAGACAACGGTCAAGAACATCCTGAAATACCTGAAAAGGACTAAGGATATGTTTCTCGTTTATGGAGGTGACAAAGAGCTCATCGTAAATGGTTACGTTGATGCAAGCTTTGACACTGATCCGGATGATTCTAAATCGCAAACTGGATATGTGTTTACATTGAACGGAGGAGCTGTCAGTTGGTGCGGTTCTAAACAAAGCGTCGTGGCGGGGTCTACATGTGAAGCGGAGTACATAGCTACTTCGGAAGCAACAAATGAAGGAGTCTGGATGAAGGAGTTCATATCCGATCTAGGTGTCATACCTAGTGCATCGGGTCCAATGAAAATCTTTTGTGACAATACTGGTGCAATTGCCTTGGCCAAGGAATCCAGATTTCACAAGAGAACCAAGCACATCAAGAGACGCTTCAATTCCATCCGGGATCTAGTCCAGATGGGAGACATAGAAATTTGCAAGATACATACGGATCTGAATGTTGCAGACCCGCTGACTAAGCCTCTTCCACGAGCAAAACATGATCAGCACCAAGGCTCCATGGGTGTTAGAATCATTACTGTGTAATCTAGATTATTGACTCTAGTGCAAGTGGGAGACTGAAGGAAATATGCCCTAGAGGCAATAATAAAGTTATTCTTTATTTCCTTATATCATGATAAATGTTTATTATTCATGCTAGAATTGTATTAACCGGAAACATAATACATGTGTGAATACATAGAAAAACAGTGTCACTAGTATGCCTCTACTTGACTAGCTCGTTGATCAAAGATGGTTAAGTTTCCTAGCCATTGACATGAGTTGTCATTTGATTAATGGGATCACATCATTAGGAGAATGATGTGATTGACATGACCCATTCCATTAGCTTAGCACACAATCGTTTAGTATGTTGCTATTGATTTCTTCATGACTTATACATGTTCCTATGACTATGAGATTATGCAACTCCCGTTTATCAAAGGAACACTTTGTGTGCTACCAAACGTCACAACGTAATTGGGTAATTATAAAGGTGCTCTACAGGTGTCTCCGAAGGTACTTGTTGGGTTGGCGTATTTTGAGATTAGGATTTGTCACTCCGATTGTCAGAGAAGTATCTCTGGGCCCTCTCGGTAATGCACATCACTTAAGCCTTGCAAGCATTGCAACTAATGAGTTAGTTGCGGGATGATGTATTACAGAACGAGTAAAGAGACTTGCCGGTAACGAGATTGAACTAGGTATTGAGATACCGATGATCGAATCTCGGGCAAGTAACATACCGATGACAAAGGGAACAACGTATGTTGTTATGCGGTTTGATCGATAAAGATCTTCGTAGAATATGTCGGAGCCAATATGATCATCCAGGTTCCGCTATTGGTTATTGACCGGAGACGTGTCTCGGTCATGTCTACATACTTCTTGAACCCGTAGGGTACGCACGCTTAACCTTACAATGACAGTTATATTATGAGTTTATATGTTTTGATGTACCGAAGGTTGTTCAGAGTCCCGGATGTGATCACGGACATGACGAGGAGTCTCGAAATGGTCGAGACATGAAGATTGATACATTGGAAGCCTATGTTTGGATATCGGAAGTGTTCCGGGTAAAATCGGGATTTTACCGGAGTACCGGGAGGTTACCGGAACCCCCCGGGAATCAAATGGGCCTTAGTGGGCCTAGGTGGAAGAGAGGAGAGGAGGCAAGGGCTGGCCGCGCGCCCTTCCCCCCTAGTCCGAATAGGACAAGGAGAGGGGGGTGTTGGGGAACGTAGTAATTTCAAAAAATTTCCTACGCACACGCAAGATCATGTGATGCATAGCAACGAGGGGAGAGTGTGATCTACGTACCTTGTAGATCGACAACGGAAGCGTTTGGTTGATGTAGTTGTACGTCTCCACGGCCCGACCGATCAAGCACCGAAACTACGGCACCTCCGAGTTCTAGCACACGTTCAGCTCGATGACGATCCCCGGACTCCGATCCAGCAAAGTGTCGGGGAAGAGTTCCGTCAGCACGATGGCGTGGTGACGATCTTGATGTACTACTGCAGCAGGGCTTCGCCTAAACTCCGCTACAATATTATCGAGGACTATGGTGGAAGGGGGCACCACACACGGCTAAGAATATGATCACGTGGATCAACTTGTGTGTTTCTGGGGTGCCCCTGCCTCCGTATATAAAGGACTAAGGGAGGGGGGTGCGGCTGGCCATGGAGAGGCGCGCCAGGAGAGTCCTACTCCCTCTGGGAGTAGGATCCCCCCCCCCCAATCCTAGTTGGAATAGGATTCGCGGAGGGGGGAAGGAGAGAGAAGGGTCGGCCCCCTCTCCTTGTCCTATTCGGACCAAGGGAGGGGAGGGGCGCACGGCCCTTGTTGGGCTGCCTCTTCTCTTTTCCACTAAGGCCCACTATGGCCCATATAGCTCCCGGGGGGTTCCGGTAACCTCCCGGTACTCCGGTAAAATCCCGATTTCACCCGGAACACTTCCGATATCCAAACATAGGCTTCCAATATATCAATCTTTATGTCTCGACCATTTCGAGACTCCTCGTCATATCCGTGATCACATCCGGGACTCCGAACAAACTTCGGTACATCAAAATGCATAAACTCATAATATAACTGTCATCGTAACCTTAAGCGTGCGGACCCTACGAGTTCGAGAACAATGTAGACATGACCGAGACATGTCTCCGGTCAATAACCAATAGCGGAACCTGGATGCTCATATTGGCTCCTACATATTCTACGAAGATCTTTATCGGTCAGACCGCATAACAACATACGTTGTTCCCTTTGTCATCGGTATGTTACTTGCCCGAGATTCGATCGTCGGTATTCCAATACCTAGTTCAATCTCGTTACCGGCAAGTCTCTTTACTCGTTCTGTAATACATCATCCCGCAACTAACTCATTAGTTGCAATGCTTGCAAGGCTTAAGTGATGTGCATTACCGAGAGGGCCCAGAGATACCTCTCCGACAATCGGAGTGACAAATCCTAATCTCAAAATACGCCAACCCAACATGTACCTTTGGAGACACCTGTAGAGCTCCTTTATAATTGCCCAGTTACGTTGTGACGTTTGGTAGCACACAAAGTGTTCCTCCGGCAAACGGGAGTTGCATAATCTCATAGTCATAGGAACATGTATAAGTCATGAAGAAAGCAATAGCAACATACTAAACGATCGGGTGCTAAGCTAATGGAATGGGTCATGTCAATCAGATCATTCACTTAATGATGTGATCTCGTTAATCAAATAACAACTCATTGTTCATGGTTAGGAAACATAACCATCTTTGATTAACGAGCTAGTCAAGTAGAGGCATACTAGTGACACTTTGTTTGTCTATGTATTCACACATGTATTATGTTTCCGGTTAATACAATTCTAGCATGAATAATAAACATTTATCATGATATAAGGAAATAAATAATAACTTTATTATTGCCTCTAGGGCATATTTCCTTCAGTCTCCCACTTGCACTAGAGTCAATAATCTAGATTACACAGTAATGATTCTAACACCCATGGAGCCTTGGTACTGATCATGTTTTGCTCGTGGAAGAGGCTTAGTCAACGGGTCTGCAACATTCAGATCCGTATGTATCTTGCAAATCTCTATGTCTCCCACCTGGACTAGATCCCGGATGGAATTGAAGCGTCTCTTGATGTGCTTGGTTCTCTTGTGAAATCTGGATTCCTTTGCCAAGGCAATTGCACCAGTATTGTCACAAAAGATTTTCATTGGACCCGATGCACTAGGTATGACACCTAGATCGGATATGAACTCCTTCATCCAGACTCCTTCATTTGCTGCTTCCGAAGCAGCTATGTACTCCGCTTCACATGTAGATCCCGCTACAACGCTTTGTTTAGAACTGCACCAACTGACAGCTCCACCGTTTAATGTAAACACGTATCCGGTTTGCGATTTAGAATCGTCCGGATCAGTGTCAAAGCTTGCATCAACGTAACCTTTTACGATGAGCTCTTTGTCACCTCCATATATGAGAAACATATCCTTAGTCCTTTTCAGGTATTTCAGGATGTTCTTGACCACTGTCCAGTGATCCACTCCTGGATTACTTTGGTACCTCCCTGCTAGACTTATAGCAAGGCACACATCAGGTCTGGTACACAGCATTGCATACATGATAGATCCTATGGCTGAAGCATAGGGAACGTCTTTCATTTTCTCTATCTTCTGAAGTGGCCGGGCATTGAGTCTTACTCAACTTCACACCTTGTAACACAGGCAAGAACCCTTTCTTTGCTTGATCCATTTTGAAATTCTTCAAAATTTTGTCAAGGTATGTGCTTTGTGAAAGTCCAATTAAGCGTCTTGATCTATCTCTATAGATCTTAATGCCTAATATGTAAGCAGCTTCACCGAGGTCTTTCATTGAAAAACTCTTATTCAAGTATCCCTTTATGCTATCCAGAAATTCTATATCATTTCCAATTAGTAATATGTCATCTACATATAATATCAGAAATGCCATAGAGCTCCCACTCACTTTCTTGTAAATACAGGCTTCTCCAAAAGTCTGTATAAAACCAAATGCTTTGATCACACTATCAAAGCGTTTATTCCAACTCCGAGAGGCTTGCACCAGTCCATAAATGGATCGCTGGAGCTTGCACACTTTGTTAGCTCCCTTTGGATCGACAAAACCTTCTGGTTGCATCATATACAACTCTTCTTCCAGAAATCCATTCAGGAATGCAGTTTTGACATCCATCTGCCAAATTTCATAATCATAAAATGCGGCAATTGCTAACATGATTCGGACAGACTTAAGCATCGCTACGGGTGAGAAGGTCTCATCGTAGTCAATCCCTTGAACTTGCCGAAAACCTTTTGCGACAAGTCGAGCTTTGTAGACAGTAATATTACCGTCAGCGTCAGTCTTCTTCTTGAAGATCCATTTATTCTCAATTGCTTGCTGATCATCGGGCAAGTCAACCAAAGTCCATACTTTGTTCTCATACATGGATCCCATCTCAGATTTCATGGCTTCAAGCCACTTTTCGGAATCTGGGCTCACCATCGCTTCTTCATAGTTCGTAGGTTCATCATGATCTAGTAGCATGACTTCCAGAACGGGATTACCGTACCACTCTGGTGCGGATCTTATTCTGGTTGATCTACGAGGTTCAGTAGTATCTTGTTCTGAAGTTTCATGATCATCATCATTAGCTTCCTCACTAACTGGTGTAGGTGTCACAGAAACAGTTTTCTGTGATGTACTACTTTCCAATAAGGGGGCAGGTACAGTTACCTCGTCAAGTTATACTTTCCTCCCACTCACTTCTTTCAAGAGAAACTCCTTCTCCAGAAAGTTTCCGAACTTAGCAACAAAAGTCTTGCCTTCGGTTCTGTGATAGAAGGTGTATCCAATAGTCTCCTTTGGATATCCTATGAAGACACATTTCTCCGATTTGGGTTCGAGCTTATCAGGTTGAAGCTTTTTCACATAAGCATCGCAGCCCCAAACTTTCAGAAACGACAACTTTGGTTTCTTGCCAAACCACAGTTCATAAGGCGTCGTCTCAACGGATTTTGATGGTGCCCTATTTAACGTGAATGCGGCCGTCTCTAGAGCGTATCCCCAAAACGATAGCGGTAAATCAGTAAGAGACATCATAGATCGCACCATATCTAGTAAAGTACGATTACGACGTTCGGACACACCATTACGCTGTGGTGTTCCGGGTGGCGTGAGTTGCGAAACTATTCCACAATTTTTCAAATGTACACCAAACTCGTAACTCAAATATTCTCCTCCACGATCAGATCGTAGAAACTTTATTTGCTTGTTACGATGATTTTCAACTTCACTCTGAAATTTTTTGAACTTTTCAAATGTTTCAGACTTATGTTTCATTAAGTAGATATATCCATATCTGCTTAAGTCATCTGTGAAGGTGAGAAAATAACGATATCCGCCACGAGCCTCAATATTCATCGGGCCACATACATCTGTATGTATGATTTCCAACAAATCTGTTGCTCTCTCCATAGTACCGGAGAACGGTGTTTTTGTCATCTTGCCCATGAGGCACGGTTCGCAAGTACCAAGTGATTCATAATCAAGTGGTTCCAAAAGTCCATCAGTATGGAGTTTCTTCATGCGCTTTACACCGATATGACCTAAACGGCAGTGCCACAAATATGTTGCACTATCATTATCAACTCTGCATCTTTTGGCTTCAACATTATCAATATGTGTGTTACTACTATCGAGATTCAACAAGAATAGACCACTCTTCAAGGGTGCATGACCATAAAAGATATTACTCATATAAATAGAACAACCATTATTCTCTGATTTAAATGAATAACCGTCTCGCATCAAACAAGATCCAGATATAATGTTCATGCTTAACGCTGGCACCAAATAACAATTATTTAGGTCTAATATTAATCCCGAAGGTAGATGTAGAGGTAGCGTGCCGACTGCGATCACATCGACTTTGGAACCGTTTCCCACGCGCATCGTCACCTCGTCCTTAGCCAATCTTCGCTTAATCCGTAGTCCCTGTTTCGAGTTGCAAATATTAGCAACAGAACCAGTATCAAATACCCAGGTGCTACTGCGAGCATTAGTAAGGTACACATCAATAACATGTATATCACATATACCTTTGTTCACCTTGCCATCCTTCTTATCCGCCAAATACTTGGGGCAGTTCCGCTTCCAGTGACCAGTCTGCTTGCAATAGAAGCACTCAGTTTCAGGCTTAGGTCCAGGTTTGGGTTTCTTCTCTTGAGTAGCAACTTGCTTGCCGTTCTTTTTGAAGTTTCCCTTCTTCTTCCCTTTGCCCTTTTTCTTGAAACTAGTGGTCTTGTTGACCATCAACACTTGATGCTCCTTCTTGATTTCTACCTCCGCAGCTTTCAGCATTGCGAAGAGCTCGGGAATAGTCTTATTCATCCCTTGCATATTATAGTTCATCACGAAGATCTTGTAGCTTGGTGGCAGTGATTGGAGAATTCTGTCAATGACGCAATCATCTGGAAGATTAACTCCCAATTGAATCAAGTGATTATTATACCCAGACATTTTGAGTATATGCTCACTGACAGAACTGTTCTCCTCCATCTTGCAGCTATAGAACTTATTGGAGACTTCATATCTCTCAATCCTGGCATTTTCTTGAAATATTAACTTCAACTCTTGGAACATCTCATATGCTCCATGACATTCAAAACATCGTTGAAGTCCCGATTCTAAGCCGTAAAGCATGGCACACTGAACTATTGAGTAGTCATCAGCTTTGCTCTGCCAGACGTTCATAACATCCGGCGTTGCTCCTGCAGCAGGCCTGGCACCCAGCGGTGCTTCCAGGACGTAATTCTTCTGTGCAGCAATGAGGATAATCCTCAAGTTACGGACCCAGTCCGTGTAATTGCTACCATCATCTTTCAACTTTGCTTTCTCAAGGAACGCATTAAAATTCAACAGAACAACAGCACGAGCCATCTATCTACAAACAAGCATAAACAAGCAAGATACTTATCAGGTACTAAGTTTCATGATAAATTTAAGTTCAGTTAATTTACTTAAAGAACTCCCACTTAGATAGACATCCCTCTAATCCTCTAAGTGATTACGTGATCCAAATCAACTAAACCATGTCCGATCATCACGTGAGATGGAGTAGTTTCATTGGTGAACATCATTATGTTGATCATATCTACTATATGATTCACGCTCGACCTTTCGGTCTCCGTGTTCCGAGGCCATATCTGTATATGCTTGGCTCGTCAAGTATAACCTGAGTATTCCGCGTGTGCAACTGTTTTGCACCCGTTGTATTTGAACGTAGAGCCTATCACACCCGATCATCACGTGGTGTCTCAGCACGAAGAACTTTCGCAACGGTGCATACTCAGGGAGAACACTTCTTGATAATTTAGTGAGAGATCATCTTATAATGCTACCGTCAATCAAAGCAAGATAAGATGCATAAAAGATAAACATCACATGCAATCAATATAAGTGATATGATATGGCCATCATCATCTTGTGCTTGTGATCTCCATCTCCGAAGCACCGTCGTGATCACCATCGTCACCGGCGCGACACCTTGATCTCCATCGTAGCATCGTTGTCGTCTCGCCAAGCTTGTGCTTCCACGACTATCGCTACCGTTAGTGATAAAGTAAAGCATTACATCGCGATTGCATTGCATACAATAAAACGACAACCATATGGCTCCTGCCAGTTGCTGATAACTCGGTTACAAAACATGATCATCTCATACAATAAAATCAGCATCATGTCTTGACCATATCACATCACAACATGCCCTGCAAAAACAAGTTAGACGTCCTCTACTTTGTTGTTGCAAGTTTTACATGGCTGCTACGGGCTTAAGCAAGAACTAATCTTACCTACGCATCAAAACCACAACGATAGTTTGTCAAGTTGGTGCTGTTTTAACCTTCGCAAGGACCGGGCGTAGCCACACTCGATTCAACTAAAGTTGGAGAAACTGTCACCCGCAAGCCACCTCTGTGCAAAGCACGTCGGGAGAACCAGTCTCGTGTAAGCGTACGCGTAATGTCGGTCTGGGCCGCTTCATCCAACAATACCGCCGAACCAAAGTATGACATGCTGGTAAGCAGTATGACTTATATCGCCCACAACTCACTTGTGTTCTACTCGTGCATATAACATCAACTTAAAAAACCTAGGCTCGGATGCCACTGTTGGGGAACGTAGTAATTTCAAAAATATTCCTACGCACACGCAAGATCATGTGATGCATAGCAACGAGGGGAGAGTGTGATCTACGTACCTTGTAGATCGACAACGGAAGCGTTTGGTTGATGTAGTCATACGTCTCCACGGCCCGACCGATCAAGCACCGAAACTACGCACCTCCGAGTTCTAGCACATGTTCAGCTCGATGACGATCCCCGGACTCCGATCCAGCAAAGTGTCGGGGAAGAGTTCTCTCAGCACGACGGCGTGGTGACGATCTTGATGCACTACTGCAGCAGGGCTTCGCCTAAACTCCGCTACAATATTATCGAGGACTATGGTGGAAGGGGGCACCACACACGGCTAAGAATATGATCACGTGGATCAACTTGTGTGTTTCTGGGGTGCCCCTGCCTCCATATATAAAGGACTAAGGGAGGGGGTGCGGCCGGCCATGGAGAGGCGCGCCAGGAGAGTCCTACTCCCTCTGGGAGTAGGATTCCCCCCCCAATCCTAGTTGGAATAGGATTCGCGGAGGGGGAAAGGAGAGAGAAGGGCCGGCCCCCTCTCCTTGTCCTATTCGGACCAAGGGAGGGGAGGGGCGCGCGGCCCATGTTGGGCTGCCTCTTCTCTTTTCCACTAAGGCCCACTATGGCCCATATAGCTCCCGGGGGGTTCCGGTAACCTCCCGGTACTCCGGTAAAATCCCGATTTCACCCGGAACACTTCCGATATCCAAACACAGGCTTCCAATATATCAATCTTTATGTCTCGAACATTTCGAGACTCCTCGTCATATCCGTGATCACATTCGGGACTCCAAACAAACTTCGGTACATCAAAATGCATAAACTCATAATATAACTGTCATCGTAACCTTAAGCGTGCGGACCCTACGGGTTCGAGAACAATGTAGACATGACCGAGACATGTCTCCGGTCAATAACCAATAGCGGAACCTGGATGCTCATATTGGCTCCTACATATTCTACGAAGATCTTTATCGGTCAGACCGCATAACAACATACGTTGTTCCCTTTGTCATCGGTATGTTACTTGCCCGAGATTCGATCGTCGGTATTCCAATACCTAGTTCAATCTCGTTACCAGCAAGTCTCTTTACTCGTTCTGTAATACATCATCCCACAACTAACTCATTAGTTGCAATGCTTGCAAGGCTTAAGTGATGTGCATTACCGAGAGGGCCCAGAGATACCTCTCCGACAATCGGAGTGACAAATCCTAATCTCGAAATACGCCAACCCAACATGTACCTTTGGAGACACCTGTAGAGCTCCTTTATAATCACCCAGTTACATTGTGACGTTTGGTAGCACACAAAGTGTTCCTCCGGCAAACGGGAGTTGCATAATCTCATAGTCATAGGAACATGTATAAGTCATGAAGAAAGCAATAGCAACATACTAAACGATCGGGTGCTAAGCTAATGGAATGGGTCATGTCAATCAGATCATTCACTTAATGATGTGATCTCGCTAATCAAATAACAACTCATTGTTCATGGTTAGGAAACATAACCATCTTTGATTAAACGAGCTAGTCAAGTAGAGGCATACTAGTGACACTTTGTTTGTCTATGTATTCACACATGTATTATGTTTCCGGTTAATACAATTCTAGCATGAATAATAAACATTTATCATGATATAAGGAAATAAATAATAACTTTATTATTGCCTCTAGGGCATATTTCCTTCAGGGGGCGCCCCCCCTTCCTTCTCCTCCACTCCTTCCCCTTCAAGTCCTAATCCAACTAGGAAAGGGGGGAGTCCTACTCCCAGTGGGAGTAGGACTCCTCCTGGCGCACCCTCTCCCTTGGCCGACCACACCCCCTTGCTCCTTTATATACGGGGGCAAGGGGACACCCTAGAGACACAACAATTGATCATTGATCTCTTAGCCGTGTGCGGTGCCCCCTCCACCATAGTCCACCTCGATGATATTGTAGCGGTGCTTAGGCGAAACCCTACGTCGGTAGAACATCAACGTCATCACCACGCCGTCGTGCTGATGAAACTCTCCCTCAACACTCGGTTGGATCGGAGTTCGAGGTACGTCATCGGGCTGAACATGTGCTGAACTCGGAGGTGTCGTATGTTCGGTACTTGATCGGTCGGATCGTGAAGATGTACGACTACATCAACCGCGTTGTGCTAACGCTTCCGCTTTCGGTCTATGAGTGTATGTAGACAACACTCTCCCCTCTCGTTACTATGCATCACCATGATCTTGCGTGTGCGTAGGAATTTTTTTGAAATTACTATGTTCCCCAACACGCACACCATGCCGGCGCGTGGATGTAACTTCACTTAATTCCGTCAAACGTCGCGCCTCCCACGACCTTCGCCTTCCTCGCGCGGTCGCGCCCTTTGAGACTTCGACCGGCTATAAATGAGCAATTTTTTTGCCTTTTTTAGACAAGCAATTTTTTTGCCTACTCTGCATGCATGATATTCCCTCTGGTCCTTTTTACTCCCATCAACCGTTTGCAAAGTGTTTGACCAAATTTATACTTTTTTTGAACACCACCTTATATTAATTAACCAGCCACACCAGTACACTCATTCGATACAATATTCACCACACACGGCGGTATGTTATTTACAAGAATACCATCTAATCTATTGTCAAAGCTATACTTAGCGATTAAGTGTGCCACCTTATTGGCGGAACGGCTAATCTTTGACAATTGAAGATTGTTGATCAACTTCGAGATGCTCAACGCCTTCATCTTCAGGTCACGCATAGCAGACCTATCATAGTCCCCCGATGCAAGAGACGCTACCACAAAAAAATGTGTTTACCAATGCATGCATGAACACTAGTTACTCTAACCCCCCTCCCTTCTTTAATTCTTTGCCACATCAGCATGTTTGCTATTCTCGTGTGCATGATACCAGCTAAGATACCACTATCATGCCCAGCCTTAATCATCGCATGCAATAATTTAGTGCACCTTGAAATATGAACATGTGTGGGGCGTGTATGTTTTTAATGACTTGAGACTATACCTAGCCCGGCATGCAAGATGACTTATTATGCACCGTTCCCCATACCTGCAGGAAGCCTGTGCGAAATTTTTTGCATGCATGACTCTCCTCCCCCACGCTCGTCCAATCCGTTGTGACCAGCAATATTTCCGCCCCTTCGCTCCCCCGTAATTTACTCCAACAAATATGCCCACGTAGCTGTTACTTAACTGCAGGTGCATTGGGTCACTGACATATGGGCCCAACAGGGGTCTGGCCCACATGTCAGTGACGCAATTGGACCTGCAGTTAAGTCAGTGCAGCTCAGTCCATATCTTACGTAGGTGTGCCATTGCTTGCTATAAATATTGTGCCTCCCACGACATCGCTATCTCCTCCCCCTCACGTTCACGTTCATCGCTATCTCCTCCCCCTCCCTCTCACGTTGACCACCATGGCATCGCCCCTCCCAAGCCCTAGGAGCCCCTCGCTGCACCGTGCGGACGGTCACGCGTCGCTGTTCCGTTCTTCGCTGCCACTAGTCGAGGAGGACACGTCGGTGTTCCGCTCCTCGCCGCTACGTGACGCGTCGCCGTTCCGTTCCTCGCCGCCACTAGTCGAGGAGGACGCGTCAGCGTTTTGCTCCTCGCCGCGACGCGACACATCGCCGTTTCGTTCCTTGCCGCCACTAGTCGAGGAGGACGCATCGATGTTCCGCTCCTCGCCGCGATGCGTCGAGGTGGACGCGTCGGCGTTCCCAATCTCGCCAGCACGCGCGCCGGAGGACGCGTCGGCTCCCCGCTACGAGGAGAACACCGCACCGCCCGCCGAGCCCCCCAGCCTTGAGGAGCTTTGGAAAGAAATGGATGTCGCCTTGTGGGAGGCTTTGCCTCTAGCAGAGCGCGCCAAAATAGAGGCGGAGAAGAAGGCCGAGGAAGAGAAGCGCACCGCGGAACAAGCTGCCTGGGAGGCCTATGTCGCGTCCGAGAGAGTCAGGCAATTGGCTCTTTGGCAGAAGGCTCGTGTGATGGCCGTGAGGGTGGCGGAGGACGCCTGTGCCGACGCCCTGAGTGCAGTCGGGCCCAAGCGCCTCATCTACGCTTGGCGGTACGTGGACCGGGTGCACGCTTCCAGCGAGGAGGAGTACCTGTTGGCGCCGGATCACCACATCGGTGAGATCGCGCTCGCCCGCCGGCAAGCCGCCAATCAGCACCTCGTGAGTTGCGAGGCTGAGGAAGAGGCATTGTGTCGGCGCGCTGGGAAACGGCCGCGCACCAGGGCACTCGTGGCGCGCCGCAAGCGCTCCTGCGAGCGTCGTGGCTTTTAGCAGGAGTATAATTTTTGTTTCATAAGGCGATCTCATTAGTTTTGGGACGCAAATGATAAATCCCGAACGTTCAGGAATTTTTAGCGTCCTTAATTATGTAAAAGGGAAAGTTTTAAAACCTTGTGTGTTCGTACGCATTTTGCAAGTACGTGCATATAGCACAAACTTTACTATATACTATCGCACTACACGTCTCTCTCGATATATGCTTGCAGACTGTGCTACTCCCTCCGTCCAGGTTAATAAGCCATCTTTGGTTGTGCACCGTGACCAAGAAGGAGGGAAGACTTATACACCTAGACGGAGGGAATACTACTATTACTTAGTGCGTGCAAATGCACGTTTTAACATTATGATGCAGTTTTTGTAAAAGTAGAAAAACAACACTAGTCAAGCTTGTGAAACGATTCAATGCAAAACAAATGCAAAAATGCTTGTTTAATTGTTTACTTTTAGCTTCCTTCTCCGTGGTTATTTCTCTGTCATACTTTGTACGGAGTATCTCACTGGTTGGAAAGGCATGCAAATTCCCAAACCGCTTCCTACACCCTGTATCGAATTTTTTGCCTAACAAGTTGTGCCGTGCAATTGGAATTCCAACTTGAGTACTACTAGTAGTAGGAGTACCAGGGGCCAGTTCTTTTAGGTTTCTAGATTAGTAATCCCATAACTACTACCTCCGTCATGGTTTATTGGTCCTCATTGTAATCTATGTCAAATTTTGATCATAAATTTAACTAATGAAATGTTAGTGCATGTCACATGCACTACTCCATCCGTCTAGGTGAGTAAGTCATCTTAGGCTGTGCACCATGACCAAGGAGGAGGAGAAAACGAGAAACGTTAATGTTTATTTGCTAATTAATAGTATTGCATGCAATGAACTAACCACTTCATGTCGTGTTTGATATCTCAAGTCATTAAAAGCATGCACTCTCTTTATCTATTATTGGTTGATATGTCAAGAAACAAGAAACGAGGTAGAAGTTAATGCACCGCGCCTAAGTGTTTTGGGATTATTTGGTTGTCGTAAGATGACTTACACACCTAGACGGAGGGATTACAATGGTGAGGAATAAACTAGTTAAATCTTTGGTCAAAATTTAGCACAAATTACAATGGTGAGGAATAAACCAGGACAGAGTAGTAGTTTAGAAGCCCAAATAAATGAGTGAGGCGCCTTATTGTTACTCTCCACCATGACTAGTCTTGTGGGAAAAGCTGGGGAAGCCGCCAAAAGAACTGGCCCTAGGAGTATTAGCTAGGGATCGAGTGTGCGAGATGAACCGGAGAAAGTAAATGCAGAGAGATGAAATGCAAAAAAGACAGAGGGATGTGATGGTTGCTTGTCCGTTTATTTTACCAGGCCACTTATTACTGGGAGTGGTTGGGTTTTGTGACTATTTTAGATTAGAATATAGTACTCATCCGGTGCTAGTAGTAGAGCAGAGTCCTACTCTACTACTCTACTCAAGCAAGTTAGGGCATAGCACTGTAGGGAGTACCAGTACTATGATCACTTAAGCAAGTTGTCTGGCATCGACATGACCATACGCTGCTGGTATGTGTCTCGTAAGTCAAGCGACGTGATGTAGTCATCATCACCTATCCACTTCCCGCAGCACATATTCGCTTCTCCATCTTTGTCCGCACATAATATCGTCCAATCTTCCATCCCTGCTAAGGCGCCTCCACCCCTCGTTCGAAACCCAAGCACTAACAATGGTAGAACCGAGCAGCGTCTGCCGAAAGAGTGGCTGGAATTCGCTCCCCACAGAGGTAATCAAGCTCATTGTTTCACTTGTGGACAATCTCGGTACCATGCCGCTCGCCGCGTGCTCGTCGGGGATGTACCGTTTACTCAAAGCCCTCAGGCCGGAGCTTTTTAAGCCAACTCCTTGCTTGCTGATGCCGCCAGATCTTCAGAAACGGCGTGTCACGCTGCATAACGATCGTAGGGTGGCGAGCACCAACCCCCTTGAATGCGATCCGATCCCCGTCAGCCTCAACTACATTAACGGTATGTACTGGGTCGGCATGAACACGTCTTGGATGGTGCTCGTCGACGGTCACGGCAGCTGGATGCTCGTGGAGGTCTACACCCGGCGATTGATCCCCCTTCCTTTGATTAACACTGCACTGCTTTGGCGCCGCGGCCCAGAATACTCGGAATCTTACAGTAGCCAACATGATACCAAGATTGATTTGCTCAAGGTTGTAATCTGCCAAGTGCCCACAAGATCTGCGAATTATAAAGACTTTAGGCTAATTGCGTTCTTCAACCGCGGTCTCGCCTATCTGACAAGTCACTGCGGTAAGTGGATAAATCTGCACGTCCATCGCAGGATCATACATCCTCCATGGTTCTCTGATGCCATTGAACACAAGGGCTTCATTTACGTTGTCGACTCCTATGGTTGGACGTATTGCTGGCCTACTCTAGTCATCGCTACAAACGGTTGTTACAGCAGTATGTTACTTTCCTATGATATCATGATGGCTTGCTTATATTATTGTCAACATTTGCTAAAAAAATATTCATGCTCATAACATGTTGTTCTTAAAATTGACTAAATCAAAAGCCCTTTTTTATTTGACTCCAACTTGATATGATGATGTAGGCCGCCTAGTGTCCCTACCCTTCCTAATCCCAGAACCTTTCAAAGAGTGCAGGTGGTTCCTGGCTCGATCAGACGACGACGAAAGATTGATGATCGTTCGCACGTACCGGATGTGTTGTTTCGCAGAATACAATCACAGTCACTGCAAGGTCTTTGAGCAGGATCCCAGCTTCTCTGGGCCTTCAGGATTTTTTGACTAGAGGCTGGTAAGTAGCCCTGGTACACGCTCTCTATTTGTCGGACTGAATTATCCGATTAACCAGGAGATAACCGATGGCAAGGATCATGATGGCAGCGCGGTTTCGTTCATCAGGCAAAACTGTGTGTACACAACGTACCATGCGTCTCTGCATGCACCATACCCTGATATGTGCCGCCATGCTCTGTAGCCCAAAGTAGGAGAGAGGGTCGCAAGTATCAGACTTCGACCTGCTGGCTGGAGTTTCCCTCGTCAGGCACCCATCTGGTTCAAGCTGTCAGCCAATCTCCACAACTTAATAAATAGTAACGTCTAACTGAGCCAGTTAGTTAGATGCGTACACTTGGTGTAGTAGGATCTTTATTTAGTTTGATGCATACACTTGTTGTTTTTTGGTAGCCCTTTTGTAATGATGGTTGATGTTTGGTTTGGAAGAGAGAGCTGCATCTTCACTCTTCTGGCCTGCTTACTACTTCTATTGCACCCCCAGCCCTGGTTGCTGCTGCTGCTATTTTCAATGCACAATCAGTAGTATTTTTTGTCTGTTGGTTGAATAAATGTGTTGTTAGAACGACAAACACAATGTTTTGGAAGTCGTTGCATGGTTCGATCCTTTAGTGCCCCGTTACGTAGCGCATACTATTTTTCGTACGGAACACATTTTCCACTAGTTGATAACATGCAACCCACTAATGAAGGCCCAATAGAGAAGCCCATAATTAACTGGAAGGGAGGCTCTCACATGAATCCGTCCCAGGTACATGCTCATGGTCCCCTAAACATAAATAAGTAAATAAATAAAGAAAGAAAGCTAAATGCTCATGCACCAGTTCTTTTGGAAAATAGGTAGCCCAGTATTTCTTTTTGAAGAATACCCAAGCTAGGCCTATTTGTTTTCTTCGAATTACTGGGCTGCAAATCTTTCAAGACGAGGAGGGATGCATTCCGGTCTGGCTTAAGAGTATGGTCAATGTCTGTTAAAAGTAATATCAAAAGGGGTTGAAAATTCCAAAAAAATTATAGCAAATGGGATATAAGTTTCTTTTTTTGTTTTTGTTCTTCACTGATATCTTATACATATTTCATTGGATTTAACATGACATAGTACTAATTTATTTTTAAATTTATTTTAGTATGGCTATTAATTTTTGGATTAAGAATATTTTGTTCCCTAGCAAAAATTTGCGAATTTTCAAAATTTCCCACATATTTAGTTAATTTTTTAACCCTCGTACTGACCAAAAATGGTCAGCAATTCTAAAAATGGAAAACGGGCTGCAATAAATTCCATATGAATTAGAAAATGAGTAAAAATTATAAAAATAATAGCAAATGGGCTGTACACGCCACAGATTTCGAGGCTGACTTGTTTACGCAAGGCTTTGTCAGTGAACACACGATTCTAGCAGCAGTGACTGTTGGATGTCCATCCAACGGCCGACGTGCTTCTTCAATCTCTGATCTTCCTGCTCCAACCGCCTAAACTAGCGCCAGCGGAACTGCCTGCTCCCTCCTCTTGTGGCCCGCTGTGATGCCGTGCAGGCTTCCCCGGCCCACCCTACTCCCTCCGCTGGCCTGGCCGCACGCAATCAACTGCCTCCTTATTACGCGAAAAAAATGATTCCTCCCACTGACATCTGGGGCGCACCGGTTGGGAGGCTGACCTGTGGGCCTACTAAGTTGACGCGTACGCAGGGCTTGTCAACTTAGTCAACAAACGATTCTAGCAGCAGTAACCGTTGGATTTGAATCAAACGGTCCTGCTGCTTCTTCAATCGCTGCTCTTCTTGCACCAGCCGCCCAAACCAGCACCGGGGAGACCGCCTGCTCCTGCCTCCAGTGGCCAGCTGTGCTGCCGTTGAGGCCTCATCGCCCCCTACTACTCCCACCGCTAGTCAGGCCCTGCAGCGATGGTAGCCTCACACCGCAGTCGAACCAGTGAACCCTCGTACTCCTTTCCGCGTGGGCATCCACTGCCGCATCTTCCCCGGCTCCGCGTCATCCCCTTCCTAGGCCTCGCCGTCGTCCATCGCCTTGGTGCTCTCGACGCGGCGTGGTCAACGTGGTCAACAACATTTCATCGAAAGAGTACTGTACGTGGAGAAGCTGACAACTGGGTCCACGGCCACAGCCAATTTTTTGTGATTTGCCAAGTAAGTCACTTTGTCAGGCCTGTTGGGCTGCAAATCTTTCAAGACGAGGAGAGCTTTCATTCGGCTAGCCGAGAAAATGGCCCATCAGTAATGAGAAATGGGTTGTACATTTTTAAACCACATCAAATCGGCAATTAGTTTCAAATACCTTTTTTTCATTTCGAGATTTTAAATTACATTAATTTTTATGCATGGAGAATTTGTTGGATTTTATATTGATATACATTTATTTTTTAAATCAGTTTGAATGTGAGTCGAAATTTCGAGATTAAAAACAGTTCGGACCGCACCGAAATATGCAAAATTTCTTATAATTTTTTAACCGTGGCCACAATATGGGCTGTAATGCTAACAAAAAAAATATGGGCTCCAAAAAACCTTAATAATTAGCAAATGGGTTGTGAATTATTAGAAATAATAGCAGATGGGATGTATGTTGTTTTCCACAGATTTGAGGCTTTCCTAAAAAAAAGGTTGACGCACAAGCAGTGACTGTTGGATGGCCATCCAACGGCTGTCGTGCTTCTTCAATCTCTGCTCTTCCTGCTCCAGCCGCTCAAACACGCGTCGGCGGGACTGCATGCTCCCTCCTCCCCGCGGTAGGCTCTGCTGCGGCGCAGGCCTCACCGCCCCACCGTACTCCCATCGCTGGCCTAGCCATCCCTCTACTCACCCACACCTGCTGTTATTCTCCGGCGACGGCAGACGAACCAGTAAACCCTCGTACAGTCGTACTCCCCTCCGCATGGGAAACAACTGCCGAGTCTTTCCTACCTCCATGTCGTTCCCTTCCTAGGCCTCACCGTCGTCCACCGCCCTGGTGCTCTCGGCGCAGCCTGGTCAACGACCGACATGCATCTGAAGTGGACTGTACGTGGAGAGGCCGACCACTGGGTCCACAGCCGCACGCAAGGAAATGCCTCATTATTACATGCAAAATAATGATTCCTCCACCCGACATCAGGGACCCACCGAAAGGGCCTCTGTATTTCGCGAAAAAAACGTTACCGCCGCTGACATCTCGGACCCACCAGCTATATCTTTGTACGCAGGGAAGTGCCTCCTTATTACGCACAAAAAAATGAATACTCCCCCTGTTAGCTGGGACCCAGTATAGTGGCAGGCTGACTTGTGGGCCTACTAAGTTGACGGGGACGGAGGGCTTTATCAACTTAGTCAATATGCACGATTCTAGCTCCAGTGACCGTACGATGTCCATCCAATAGCCGTAGTGCTTCTTCAACCTCTGGTCTTTTTGCTCCAGCCGCCCAAACCAGCGCCGGTCGTGCCTCGTGCTCCTGCCTCCCGTGGCCAGCTGCGATGCGGAGGCCTCACCGCCCCCTACTACTCCCACCGCTGGTCAGGCCATCCCTCTACTCACCCACACCCCCTGTTATTCTGCGGCGACGGCAGCCTCACACCGCAGTGAACCAGTGAACCCTCGTACTCCTCTACGCGTGGGCATCCACTACCGCGTCTTCCCCGGCTCCGTGTCGTCCCCTTCCTAGGCCTCACCGTCGTCCACCGCCCTGGTGCTCTCGGCGCGGCGTGGTCAACATGGTCAAGGAACGACTTCCATCGGACGTGGACTGTACGTGGAGAGGCTGACAACTGGGTCCACGGCCGCAGCAAGGAAGTGCCTCCTTATTACGTGCAAAATAATTATTCCTCTACCTAACAGCGGGGACCCACCGGACGGGCCACCGTATTTCGCGAAAAAAACGTTTCCCCCCGACTGTTGGGACCCACCATCTACATCTTCGCACGCAAGGAAGTGCCTGACAGTCGGGACCCATCTGGTCGAAGCGTACGTAGCGTTGTCATTCTGGTCGTGAACGTGTACGTACATATATACTGGTGGATGTAGAGGCACGCACATGTCGTAGTAGAGGCGCGCACATAGCATGTACACGTATGTACAGCGGCCAGGGTGCAAGAAAGAAAATACGGCCACGTATGTGTACATACGGGCGGGGTCTCGAACGCCTACTCGCACATACGTACGGCCAGGGCTCGTGTACATGGCTGGGTCGGAACGGAGAAACATCGTCGTCGTCGTGTTCATGGGGAGGCAATGGAATGCGTCGTGTTCATGGGGAGGCAACGGAATGCGTCATGTTCATGGGGAGGCAACGGAATGCATCGTGTTCATCGGGAGGCAACGGAATGCGTGGGAGCCAACCGACTGGGTCGGAATGGAATGCGTGGTCGTGTTCATCATGAGGGCTTGGACGGAACATGTGATGGAAACGAGGCCTAGCGTACCGTAAAACGGAGGAAACAGACCTCCTACGTTCAGAACGGGGTCCTGTTGATCGGGAGGGGTGTGGCGTACCGCAAAACGGAGGAAACGGACCTCCTACGGTCGAAACAGGGGTCCTGTTGATTGGGAGGGGTGTGGCGTACCGTAAAACGGACCTCCTACGGTCGAAACGGGGGTCCTGTTGATCGGGAGGGGTGTGGCGTACCGCATAACGGACGAAACGGACCTCCTATGGTCGAAACGGGGGTCCTGTTCATCGGGAGGGGTGTGGCGTACCGCAAAATGGGACTCCACGGGATACTGTTCATCTCCACCGTCGACCTCCTCCAGCCTCCACGGGCTCCTGTTCATCCAGCCTCCATTGCGCGCTACTCCACCCGCTACTGTTCAACCACCCCTCCACGGGCACCCCTCCATCGTCTACTGTTCATCCAGCCCTCCACACCACGGGGTCCTATTCAACCACCCCTCCACGGGCACCCCTCCATCGTCTACTGTTCATCCAGCCCTCCACACCATGGGGTCCTGTTCATCCACCCCTCCACGGGCACCCCTCCATCATCTATTGTTTATCCAGCCCTGCACCACACCACGAGGTCCTGTTCATCCAGAGGCAACGCCACTGCTCACTGTTCATCCAAACCCCCCGCAACGCTCACTGTTCATCCCATCGATCGGCTTCAGTTAGCAGCAGTAGCGAATGAATTGCTCGATCGGGTTCAGTTAACAGCCATCGATCGATTGCTCGGGTTCAGTAACGCGTAGTCTGCAGTGCAATCGCTCAGGTTCAGTTAGAGCCCAACGCCTCGCTCGGGTTCAGTTAGAGCCAACGCCTCACACACACGCGCATGCGTGTGCAAGAGAAACGCGCATCGCTCGGCCCCCGACCTCCCACCGTAACCGGGAACTCCCCGAAATTTTCCTCCCCCTCGCTTCTACCACGGTTTTTTCTGTCATGGACGGCCCAAAGAATGTCATGCAGCTGCATCTCCGGGCCGCCCAGGACGAAAAGCCCATTTTCTGTCATGATTTTTTGTCATAGAAGTAGGAGCCCACCACATCTATGATGATACCGGGTTTTGTCACAATTATCGTCATAGAAGTGTCATATGTATGACAAAAAAAATTTGTTCGGCCCAAAATGTCACGGATGTGTCTTTTTTTGTAGTGTTTATTCTCTGATTTAAATGAATAACCATCTCGCATCAAACAAGATCCAGATATAATGTTTATGCTTAACACTGGCACCAAATAACAATTATTCAAGTCTAAAACTAATCCTGGAGGTAGATGTAGAGGTAGCGTGCCGACGGCGTTCACATCGACTTTGCAACCATTTCCCATGCACATCGTCACCTCATCCTTAGCCAATCTTCGCTTAATCCGTAGAGCCTGTTTCGAGTTGCAAGTATTAGCAACATAACCAGTATCGAATATCCAGGTGCTACTACGAGCATTAGTAAGGTACACATCAATAACATGTATATCAAATATACCTCTCACTTTGCCATCCTTCTTTTCCGCCAAATACTTGGGGCAATTCCACTTCCAGTGACTAGTCCCTTTGCAGTAGAAGCACTCAGTCTCAGGCTTAGGTCCAGACTTGGTCTTCTTCACTTGAGCAGCAACTTGATTGTCATTCTTCTTGAAGTTCCCCTTCTTCCCTTTGCCCTTCTTGAAACTGGTGGTCTTGTTGACCATCAACCCTTGATGCTCCTTCTTGATTTCTACCTCCGCAGCTTTTAGCATCGTGAAGAGCTCGGGAATAGTCTTATCCATCCCTTGCATATTATAGTTCATCATGAAGCTTTTGTAGCTTGGTGGCAGTGATTGAAGAACTCTGTCAATGACACTATCAACCGGAAGATTAACTCCCAGCTGAGTCAAGTGATTGTGGTACCCAGACATTCTGAGTATGTGCTCATTGACAGAACTATTCTCCTCCATTTTGCACTTGTAGAACTTATTGGAGACTTCGTATCTCTCAATCCGGGCATTTGCTTGAAATATTAACTTCAACTCCTAGAACATCTCATATGCTCCATGACGTTCAAGACGTCGTTGAAGTCCCGGTTCTAAGCCGTAAAGCATGGCACACTGAACTATCGAGTAGTCATCAGCTTTGCTCTGCCAGGTGTTCATAACATCTGGAGTTACTCCTGTAGCGGGTTTGGCACCTAGCGGTGCTTCCAGGACATAATTCTTCTGTGCAGCAATGAGGATAATCCTCAAGTTGCGGACCCAATCCGTGTAGTTGCTACCATCATCTTTCAACTTAGCTTTCTCTAGGAACGCATTAAAATTCAACGGAACAGTAGCACGGGCCATTTATCTTCAATAACATAGACATGCAAAATACTATCAGGTACTAAGCTCATGATAAATTAAAGTTCAAATTAATCATATTTCTTAAGAACTCCCACTTAGACAGACATCCGTCTAATCATCTAAGTGATCACATGATCCATATCAACTAAACCATGTCCGATCATCATGTGAGATGGAGTAGTTTTCAGTGGTGAACATCACTATGTTGATCATATCTACTATATGATTCAAGCTCGACCTTTCGGTCTCAGTGTTTCGAGGCCATATCTGCATATGCTAGGCTCGTCAAGTTTAACCCGAGTATTCTGCATGTGCAAAACTGGCTTGCACCCGTTGTATGTGAACGTAGAGCTTATCACACCCGATCATCACGTGGTGTCTCGGCACGACTAACTGTAGCAACGGTGCATACTCAGGGAGAACACTTGTACCTTAAAATTTAGTGAGAGATCATCTTATAATTCTATCGCCGAACTAAGCAAAATAAGATGCATAAGGGATAAACATCACATGCAATCAAATAAGTGATATGATATGGCCATCATCATCTTGTGCCTTTGATCTCCATCTCTAAGCACCGTCATGATCACCATCGTCACCGGCTTGACACTTTGATCTCCATCGAAGCATCGTTGTCGTCTCGCCAACTATTGCTTATACGACTATCGCTACCACTTAGTGATAAAGTAAAGCAATTACATGGCGATTGCATTTCATACAATAAAGCGACAACCATATGGCTCCTTCCAGTTGCCGATAACTGTTACAAAACATGATCATCTCATACAACAAATTATATATCATCACGTCTTAACCATATCACATCACAACATGCCCTGCAAAAACAAGTTAGACGTCCTCTACTTTGTTGTTGCAAGTTTTACGTGGCTGCTACAGGCTTCTAGCAATAACCGTTCTTACCTATGGCATAAAAACCACAACGTGGTATAGTGGTTGCTTTTTTATCTTCATAAAGAACCTTGTTCATTGAATCTGATTCAACTAAAATTGGAGAAACTGACACTCGCCAGCCACCTATGTGCAAAGCACGTCGGCAGAACCAGTCTCATGAATGTGGTCATGTAATGTCGGTCCGGGCCATTTCATCCAACAATACCGCTGAATCAAGAAACAACTAGTGACGGCAAGCAATATGTATATACCCATGCCCACAACTCCTTTGTGTTCTACTCGTGCATATAACATCCACGCATAGACCTGGCTCGGATGCCACTATTGGGGAACGTAGTAATTTAAAATTTTGCCTACGATCACGCAAGATCTATCTAGGAGAAGCATATCAACAAGCGGGAAGAGTGAGTCCACGTACCCTCGTAGACCGAAAGCGGAAGCGTTAACTAACGCGGTTGATGTAGTCGAACGTCTTCACGATCCAATCGATCAAGTACCGAACGCACGGCACCTCCGTGATCTGCACACGTTCAGCTCGGTGACGTCCCTCGAACTCTAGATCCAACTGAGGCCGAGGGAGAGTTTCGTCAGCATGACGGCGTGGTGACGGTGATGATGAAGTTACCGACGCAGGGCTTCGCCTAAGCACTATGATAATATGACCGAGGTGGAAATCTGTGGAGGGGGGCACCACACACGGCTAAGAGATCAACTTGTGTGTATATGGGTGCCTCCCTCCCCCGTATATAAAGGAGTGGAGGAGGGGGCTGGCCGGACTCATGGGGTGCGCCCCAAGGGGAGAATCCTACTCCTACTATAAAGTTGTGGAGAGAAGGAAAGGGAAGAGGGAGAGAAGGAAAGAGGGGCCGGACCCCCTCCCAATTGGGATTGGGCTTGGGGGGGGGGGCTCCTCTTGGCCTCCTCCTCCTCTCTTCCACTAAAGCCCATGAAGGCCCATTAACCCCCCGGGGGGTTCCGGTAACCCCCTGGTACTCCGAAAAATGCCCGAACCTATCTGAAACCTTTCTAGTGTCCAAACATAACCTTCCAATATATCAATCTTTATGTCTCGACCATTTCGAGACTCCTCGTCATGTCCGTGATCACATCCGGGACTCCGAACAACCTTCGGTACATCAAATCACATAACTCACAATACATATCATCATCGAACGTTAAGCGTGCGGACCCTACGAGTTCGAGAACTATGTAGCCATGACCGAGACTCATCTCCGGTCAATAACCAATAGCAGAACCTGGATGCTCACATATTCTATGAAGATCTTTATCGGTCAAACCACATAACAACATACGTTGTTCCCTTTGTCATTGGTATGTTACTTGCCCGAGATTTGATCGTTGGTATCATCATACCTAGTTCAATCTCGTTACCGGCAAGTCTCTTTACTCGTTCCGTAATGCAACGTCCCGCAACTAACTCATTAGTCACATTGATTGCAAGGCTTATAGTGATGTGCATTGCCGAGAGGGCCCAAAGATACCTCTCCAACAATCACAGTGACAAATCCTAATCTCGATCTATGCCAACTCAACAAACACCATCGGAGACCCCTGAAGAGCATCTTTATAATCACTCAGTTATGTTGTGCGTTTGATAGCACACAAAGTGTTCCTTCGGTATTTGGGAGTTACATAATCCCATAGTCATAGGAACATGTATAAGTTATGAAGAAAGCAATAGCAATAAACTAAACGATCATAGTGCTAAGCTAACGGATGGGTCATGTCAATCACATCATTATCTAATGATGTGATCTCGTTTATCAAATGACAACTCATGTCTATGGTTAGGAAACTTAATCATCTTTGATTAACGAGCTAGTCAACTAGAGGCATACTAGTGACACTCTGTTTGTCTATGTATTCACACATGTACTAAGTTTCCGGTTAATACAATTCTAGCATGAATAATAAACATTTATCATGATATAAGGAAATATAAATAACAACTTTATTATTGCCTCTAGGGAATATTTCCTTCAGTAGGTACAATTGCAATATTACTTATTAGCAATTTTAGAAAAGGGCGGAATATAAAAGTGAGCCTAACAGTTGCTACAGTGAGTCAAGTTCTAGCACAATATGATAATAACAATATGGTAAGTAGAACAACACAACATGATAACAAGTGCAAGGTGGACCAAAGAAAACCATAGGCAAGAGCTAGGGTTAGGGATAACCGAAACTCCATACACGGAGATGTATCCCGACATTCACTTCTTTGAGGGGTGCTAGTCACCATTGGATGGGTGGGTGTTACCAGGAAGGCACACCAACTAAGGCTTACCCTATTCTCCTTGAGATGTCTCAACAAACATTCGGGGTAAATCAGAAGTTCATTTCTCATTGGAGCACTCCTATTGCCTTGGAGTCTCAAACCTCCAAGAGTAACTGGATCAAGGGTGAAATGCTCAAAACTTGCTGAAATTACACATTTCCGTGGTTAAAAGAGGGAGAAGGGGTGGATTTATCACCTGGCAAAATCTCTCTCAAGAACTTTCACGAATCTCTCTGGGATCTAGGTTTTGGTGCAAGAGAAAGTAAGAGGGGGTACTTGGGTGTTCTAGGGTTCATGTGAGTGCAATGGTCAAACCTCAACAAAGTGGCAGAGAGTATTTATGTCTCCCATGCGAACAAGTCATTTTGGGTAGAAAACTTGTGCATGGACAGTCTACCGATGGGTATTGCAAAATAGTAGCTGAAGAAGCAAGTGCGCAGAACAAGGGTCAAACACTTAGGACAAAACTGCACGTGACAGTCCGAGTGTCTGGACAGACGTCCAGCCACAAATATGAGCGGGTGCCTCCCCCTAGGACTAACGCCCGGACAGTTGCCCGGACAGTCTGGCCATGTGTGAACTTGTGTTTCTTGCAGGATAGAACATGGGTTTAAGGGAAGTTGTTTAGCTTTGGGGTTTTCTTTGATAGGCTAAATAAATATGCGATTTGAGCGAGTCATTTACATGTCCACAATGATCCCCTCTTAATAGTGTGGGATCTCTAAAGTCAAGAACAAGTAAAAACTGGGTACCTTTCTTCATCGTGGCATATGACTTGAAATATGATCGCTTTTAGAGGTTTCATGATCCACGCATAACACATCCATGGGAACTAAACATGTAGGTATTCTTAATAAACATATTAGTCCAGAATAGCTATGTTGTCATCAATATCAAAATAAGATCAAGGGCATGATTGGACTTTTAAACATCATCAAACAGTGTGTGTGGTGTGGGTTCTGAAGATAATAAACCAACATGATAATTGTGCAAGGACGTTCTTGCTCCTAGATCATGCTGACCTCTTGTAGATCAATCTTAGCTAGGGACTCCTCGTTCTCGTTGCCCTCGCCTTCAACACTGTCTTTAGACCATGTCACCTAAGTTCTCACCTCCTCTGGTACCTCATGTTGTGCGCCCCATGTACCTCTTCCTCACGTCGGTCCGTGACAACAACCGCCAGTGCGTATGGTTTCACCACTGCAAGGGCCTCAGATCCTCCATCAGTTGGCTTCGAGCGGGCAACGTCCACAGAGGGAGCCCCGTAAACGCCCACACCAACTTCTGGGTTGTCCTTGTTCACCTCCAACGCGCTCCCCAAAGGTTGCACCCGGCTTCGCCATTGTTGTAGTTCATGCAATCGCCATGGATCGCCGATCTGGTGGCCGAGCATGATTAGGTGGAATCAGGGTTTAAGGTGCTCCTCCACACCAACCCTACGACGCCTTAAGTAATCCAGAGCATTCCATTCCTTGGAGGAGAGGTTATGTTGTGTGCCTCCTTGAATTCTGGCTGCCGTGTAGATGTCTGACTCCGAGACGCACCCTTTTCAATATGCTCCAAGCTGACACCGACACGGGCGCAGAGCCCTTGTATGGAGCCTTAACAGATTGGCCAACCTTGGCAACATGGGTTTTCCAAAACCACGGTAATCTAAACCGTCGACATTTAAATGACTAGGCAAGTATTACTGCCATGTTGATTTTTTTAAAGATACCTCTTTCTCAAATAATAACGAAAACACGATATTGGGAATGGCATGATTTATAAAACTATGGTATTTGTATACGGTAAACACACCGGAGTCTCCCAAACCGTTGTATTCTTCCAATACTCTAAAAAATAAGCAACCGAACGTGGTCTTGGAGTTTTGAAAAGAAAAAGATGACGATGAGTGTTTCCAACAAAAAATTATGACAAGATGATAAACATGGGTATACGCCTTAACATTTTCTTTATTATATTACAGTGCACATTGATCAATTTACGATGAATAAACCATAGAGGGTTGATATTATGTATCCCTCCGTAAAAAAATACTCCCTCCGTACTGATCTAAACGCTCTTATATTAGTTTACGGAAGGAGTATAGACTTTAATGATCTAAACGTTCTTATATTTCTTTACGGATGGAGTAACTCAGATTTTGGAGCCCAAAAAGTCACAATCATCAAAGCAAACAGATTTTGACAAAAAAAAGCTTACTGTGCATCATCATTAGAGATGAATAGACAAAACCCGTCTAATTTCTTAAATCTGATTCTCGAAATGAAAATTTGAAAACAAAAAAACACGCCGTTGCCGGGATCCCAAACCGTTGTATTCTTCCAATACTCTAAAAAATAAGCAACCGAACGTGGTCTTGGAGTTTTGAAAAGAAAAAGATGACGATGAGTGTTTCCAACAGAAAATTATGACAAGATGATAAACATGGGTATACGCCTTAACATTTTCTTTATTATATTACAGTGCACATTGATCAATTTACGATGAATAAACCATAGAGGGTTGATATTATGTATCCCTCCGTAAAAAAATACTCCCTCCGTACTGATCTAAACACTGTTATATTAGTTTACGGAAGGAGTATAGACTTTAATGATCTAAACGTTCTTATATTTCTTTACGGATGGAGTAACTCAGATTTTGGAGCCCAAAAAGTCACAATCATCAAAGCAAACAGATTTTGACAAAAAAAAGCTTACTGTGCATCATCATTAGAGATGAATAGACAAAACCCGTCTAATTTCTTAAATCTGATTCTCGAAATGAAAATTTGAAAACAAAAAAACACGCCGTTGCCGGGGATCCCAAACCATTGTATTCTTCCAATACTCTAAAAAATAAGCAACCGAACGTGGTCTTGGAGTTTTGAAAAGAAAAAGATGACGATGAGTGTTTCCAACAGAAAATTATGACAAGATGATAAACATGGGTATACGCCTTAACATTTTCTTTATTATATTACACTGCACATTGATCAATTTACGATGAATAAACCATAGAGGGTTGATATTATGTACCCCTCCGTAAAAAAATACTCCCTCCGTACTGATCTAAACGCTCTTATATTAGTTTACGGAAGGAGTATAGACTTTAATGATCTAAACGTTCTTATATTTCTTTACGGATGGAGTAACTCAGATTTTGGAGCCCAAAAAGTCACAATCATCAAAGCAAACAGATTTTGACAAAAAAAGCTTACTGTGCATCATCATTAGAGATGAATAGACAAAACCCGTCTAATTTCTTAAATCTGATTCTCGAAATGAAAATTTGAAAACAAAAAAACACGCCGTTGCCGGGGATCCCAAACCATTGTATTCTTCCAATACTCTAAAAAATAAGCAACCGGACGTGGTCTTGGAGTTTTGAAAAGAAAAAGATGACGATGAGTGTTTCCAACAGAAAATTATGACAAGATGATAAACATGGGTATACGCCTTAACATTTTCTTTATTATATTACAGTGCACATTGATCAATTTACGATGAATAAACCATAGAGGGTTGATATTATGTACCCCTCCGTAAAAAAATACTCCCTCCGTACTGATCTAAACGCTCTTATATTAGTTTACGGAAGGAGTATAGACTTTAATGATCTAAACGTTCTTATATTTCTTTACGGATGGAGTAACTCAGATTTTGGAGCCCAAAAAGTCACAATCATCAAAGCAAACAGATTTTGACAAAAAAAAAAGCTTACTGTGCATCATCATTAGAGATGAATAGACAAAACCCGTCTAATTTCTTAAATCTGATTCTCGAAATGAAAATTTGAGAACAAAAAAACACGCCGTTGCCGGGGATCCCAAACCATTGTATTCTTCCAATACTCTAAAAAATAAGCAACCGAACATGGTCTTGGAGTTTTGAAAAGAAAAAGATGACGATGAGTGTTTCCAACAGAAAATTATGACAAGATGATAAACATGGGTATACGCCTTAACATTTTCTTTATTATATTACAGTGCACATTGATCAATTTACGATGAATAAACCATAGAGGGTTGATATTATGTACCCCTCCGTAAGAAAATACTCCCTCCGTACTGATCTAAACGCTCTTATATTAGTTTACGGAAGGAGTATAGACTTTAATGATCTAAACGTTCTTATATTTCTTTACGGATGGAGTAACTCAGATTTTGGAGCCCAAAAAGTCACAATCATCAAAGCAAACAGATTTTGACAAAAAAAAGCTTACTGTGCATCATCATTAGAGATGAATAGACAAAACCCGTCTAATTTCTTAAATTATGACAAGATGATAAACATGGGTATACGCCTTAACATTTTCTTTATTATATTACAGTGCACATTGATCAATTTACGATGAATAAACCATAGAGGGTTGATATTATGTACCCCTCCGTAAGAAAATACTCCCTCCGTACTGATCTAAACGCTCTTATATTAGTTTACGGAAGGAGTATAGACTTTAATGATCTAAACGTTCTTATATTTCTTTACGGATGGAGTAACTCAGATTTTGGAGCCCAAAAAGTCACAATCATCAAAGCAAACAGATTTTGACAAAAAAAAGCTTACTGTGCATCATCATTAGAGATGAATAGACAAAACCCGTCTAATTTCTTAAATTATGACAAGATGATAAACATGGGTATACGCCTTAACATTTTCTTTATTATATTACAGTGCACATTGATCAATTTACGATGAATAAACCATAGAGGGTTGATATTATGTACCCCTCCGTAAGAAAATACTCCCTCCGTACTGATCTAAACGCTCTTATATTAGTTTACGGAAGGAGTATAGACTTTAATGATCTAAACGTTCTTATATTTCTTTACGGATGGAGTAACTCAGATTTTGGAGCCCAAAAAGTCACAATCATCAAAGCAAACAGATTTTGACAAAAAAAAGCTTACTGTGCATCATCATTAGAGATGAATAGACAAAACCCGTCTAATTTCTTAAATCTGATTCTCGAAATGAAAATTTGAAAACAAAAAAACACGCCGTTGCCGGGATCCCAAACCGTTGTATTCTTCCAATACTCTAAAAAATAAGCAACCGAACGTGGTCTTGGAGTTTTGAAAAGAAAAAGATGACGATGAGTGTTTCCAACAGAAAATTATGACAAGATGATAAACATGGGTATACGCCTTAACATTTTCTTTATTATATTACAGTGCACATTGATCAATTTACGATGAATAAACCATAGAGGGTTGATATTATGTATCCCTCCGTAAAAAAATACTCCCTCCGTACTGATCTAAACACTGTTATATTAGTTTACGGAAGGAGTATAGACTTTAATGATCTAAACGTTCTTATATTTCTTTACGGATGGAGTAACTCAGATTTTGGAGCCCAAAAAGTCACAATCATCAAAGCAAACAGATTTTGACAAAAAAAAGCTTACTGTGCATCATCATTAGAGATGAATAGACAAAACCCGTCTAATTTCTTAAATCTGATTCTCGAAATGAAAATTTGAAAACAAAAAAACACGCCGTTGCCGGGGATCCCAAACCATTGTATTCTTCCAATACTCTAAAAAATAAGCAACCGAACGTGGTCTTGGAGTTTTGAAAAGAAAAAGATGACGATGAGTGTTTCCAACAGAAAATTATGACAAGATGATAAACATGGGTATACGCCTTAACATTTTCTTTATTATATTACACTGCACATTGATCAATTTACGATGAATAAACCATAGAGGGTTGATATTATGTACCCCTCCGTAAAAAAATACTCCCTCCGTACTGATCTAAACGCTCTTATATTAGTTTACGGAAGGAGTATAGACTTTAATGATCTAAACGTTCTTATATTTCTTTACGGATGGAGTAACTCAGATTTTGGAGCCCAAAAAGTCACAATCATCAAAGCAAACAGATTTTGACAAAAAAAAGCTTACTGTGCATCATCATTAGAGATGAATAGACAAAACCCGTCTAATTTCTTAAATCTGATTCTCGAAATGAAAATTTGAAAACAAAAAAACACGCCGTTGCCGGGGATCCCAAACCATTGTATTCTTCCAATACTCTAAAAAATAAGCAACCGGACGTGGTCTTGGAGTTTTGAAAAGAAAAAGATGACGATGAGTGTTTCCAACAGAAAATTATGACAAGATGATAAACATGGGTATACGCCTTAACATTTTCTTTATTATATTACAGTGCACATTGATCAATTTACGATGAATAAACCATAGAGGGTTGATATTATGTACCCCTCCGTAAAAAAATACTCCCTCCGTACTGATCTAAACGCTCTTATATTAGTTTACGGAAGGAGTATAGACTTTAATGATCTAAACGTTCTTATATTTCTTTACGGATGGAGTAACTCAGATTTTGGAGCCCAAAAAGTCACAATCATCAAAGCAAACAGATTTTGACAAAAAAAAAGCTTACTGTGCATCATCATTAGAGATGAATAGACAAAACCCGTCTAATTTCTTAAATCTGATTCTCGAAATGAAAATTTGAGAACAAAAAAACACGCCGTTGCCGGGGATCCCAAACCATTGTATTCTTCCAATACTCTAAAAAATAAGCAACCGAACATGGTCTTGGAGTTTTGAAAAGAAAAAGATGACGATGAGTGTTTCCAACAGAAAATTATGACAAGATGATAAACATGGGTATACGCCTTAACATTTTCTTTATTATATTACAGTGCACATTGATCAATTTACGATGAATAAACCATAGAGGGTTGATATTATGTACCCCTCCGTAAGAAAATACTCCCTCCGTACTGATCTAAACGCTCTTATATTAGTTTACGGAAGGAGTATAGACTTTAATGATCTAAACGTTCTTATATTTCTTTACGGATGGAGTAACTCAGATTTTGGAGCCCAAAAAGTCACAATCATCAAAGCAAACAGATTTTGACAAAAAAAAGCTTACTGTGCATCATCATTAGAGATGAATAGACAAAACCCGTCTAATTTCTTAAATTATGACAAGATGATAAACATGGGTATACGCCTTAACATTTTCTTTATTATATTACAGTGCACATTGATCAATTTACGATGAATAAACCATAGAGGGTTGATATTATGTACCCCTCCGTAAGAAAATACTCCCTCCGTACTGATCTAAACGCTCTTATATTAGTTTACGGAAGGAGTATAGACTTTAATGATCTAAACGTTCTTATATTTCTTTACGGATGGAGTAACTCAGATTTTGGAGCCCAAAAAGTCACAATCATCAAAGCAAACAGATTTTGACAAAAAAAAAAGCTTACTGTGCATCATCATTAGAGATGAATATACAAAACCCGTCTAATTTCTTAAATCTGATTCTCGAAATGAAAATTTGAAAACAAAAAAACACGCCGTTGCCGGGGATCGAACCCGGGTCACCCGCGTGACAGGCGGGAATACTTACCACTATACTACAACGACTTTGTTGAATTTATTTCTATAGAAGTCTATAAAACCTAGGGCAAGATCCACTGAACCCAACTCACATCAAATTCTGTTTCTAGCACAGAAGCTGATATAAAGAGCATTAACAGAGCAGGCGATGCATTGCAAATCAGATGGATGACCAGGTCGGTGCTAATGTAAGTGTGAGGGTATTCACTAGCTCCCAGCTTGCACACATCAGGTGACTAAGATAACGAGCCTTGTGAAGTTCTGCCTCACACGACATCATCTCCCCGCCATCTCCGGCTATAAAATCCCAACGGTGAAGCTTCCCCATCATGTAAATCATGTCTGCCACCGCCTCCTAGTCACTTCTCGATGACAATGTTGTCGTGCCGACCAGCAGGGGATTGGCTCAACATTCTCGACAACGAGAGTATGCTTTCACAGTTGCCTCATCTCCATGCGTCGCACTTCTCGTGGCCACCACAACATTCTCCTTGTGCCGCGACACATGGAACGACTGGTGTGGCGGCGGGCATAGTGGACCTGTTGCCTCAGGCGCCATCCTCCGGCGAGAAGATTATATCATCGCCTCCGATGCCTCCCAACCTCCGCCCCGCCCCCTTTCAGACCAAGCTCAAGACCTGAGACACAACGAGTGTCGTTATGGCGGGGAGGAGTGGTATATCACCCTCTTTGCTTGTCGCTCTGAGGAGTCGTTGGAGGCTCAGTCTGCCGCTAGACAACCACACCCTCATCTACCTTGACGAGGACTAGACGACGTGAGTCTTTTGCATTGTTTCTTGTGCCTGTTTTCTAAAAGCATGTCCACCCTTGCATTGAGCTTGACTGCAACCATTATTGGACTATATCAACGGAGTCATCGTAAGGTCTGCGAGAGAATTTGCACGATGTCTTCTTGTTTTTTTCTTGCGAATAATGTCTTCTTGGTTTGCTTGATGCTAGCTCTAATACAGGCATTTTCTCTTAAAAGAACTCTAATATACGCCTCATCACTTGCTTGATGCTACCTCTGCTGCTCTTCGTAAAAAAAAAAATCGGCCGTGAGAGACGAGGGAACCGAGGAAACGAAAATCGCCATCATGAACCGATTCCGCCCGTCTGTCACGAGTTGGCGCGGAGGGAGGCAGCCCCGTTCCCGCCCTCCCGGGCCAGCCGAAATTTCACGATGCCACCCGTCGCCCCGCCCACCCACCAAAAGAAGAAAGAAACTTGTAGGGCGCGTGGGACCGACTACTGTGGCTGTGGGAGCGCGGGCTGGGGAGCGAAATTTCGAAATCCCCTCGAAACTCTTGGCCGCTCTCTCTATCACTTGGTGGGGAATTCCCCTCCCCTCCGCGCCCCCGCCGCCCGCTCCCACTTCGCTTCCTACGCTCCTCCGCCTCGCCGCGCCGCCACCTACCCAAACCTCCGCCCGGGCTCCCGCTCCCCGACGTCGACGCCTGCCCGGGAGCGAGCGAGCGGACGGAGCACCCTTCCGCGGCGACCTCCGGCTTCAGGTGAGGACCAATCTCCACACCCCCTCCCCCGCCCCCAACCCCCGACGACCCCAGCACCGCATCCCCTCCCCTCAGAGCCGTCTCGTCCGCGCCGGCGGGGAAACCTGTCCTATCCATCGCCCCACCGCACCCCTCGTCCCTCTCCGGGCTTGCGGCCGCGGCGATTGTCTCGCCCGGCGGTGGCGGTGCGTGAATCGGGTCGGCCCACGCCGCGTTTTTATAGGACGGACGACTGTGGCCGGTGAACGGCGAGCGGCGGCGACCGAGGACCCAGCCTGCTCCCCCTCCCCCTCCCCACCAGTCTCTCTCTCTCTCTCTCCCTCTCCCTCCCTCTTACTGCCTTCCACGCACTCTCGTTGATCTGCTCCCTGGCGCCCCGGAGCTCTCCTCGATCCGCCTCCTTCTCTCAGATCTGCTGCGGCGATAAACAGCAGGTGCGGCCGAATGTCCTGTGCTGTTAGCCAGCTGCTAGGGCCTGCACCGACGGAACCCAATGTGTCGTGCTAAATGATCTTCTCAGTTCCAGCAGCTGGGAAATGCACAGCGTCTTCGCGCTTTGGTCATTCATCTGCACTTTGTATATCTTTGGATAAGTGTAAATTATAGAGAGTAAAAGAGTACTGCTTTTTGTCTTGTGTAAGATTAGAGAATAAGAGAACCACCTCCAGTTATATCCTACGGTCAAAGTTGTACCAACAGAGTTTATGTAAAACAAGGAAAATATACCTACAAAATGATGCCTGATTAAGCACTGACCAGTGACCAGTATGCATGATTAACCATGTTTAACCATCTGTTTAAAATGTGAGATATAACCAATATCAGGATTATACATATGGCAGGTAGATTAATCATAAGCACACATGTTGAATAATTTCTCTTAGCAAACTAATCACTACTACAGATTGAATAATGTCAATCGCAAGTCGAATAAAAAAATGGCTTGAACATATGATTATTATTATGATACCAAAATGAGGTTATGAATTATCATAACTTCAGGCTTAAGGTAACATATAATTTTCAGGAGTAGATGATGCCTAATATAAGAAATGAAAACATATAACAGAAAATTATCAGTAGTCTCACCACCTCATGGCAAAGAGGTCATCATAACAAAACAACCTATTCACCTCTCATCCTTCCAAGCAAACAAAAATCTGGGTCATCCTAACCACCTCTCATCCCTCCAACCACTCAGCCAATAAAGAAGGATATCCCCAACCCTTCCCTCCTTGCCCTCGAACCAAATGCACCCTTAGTACCGGACATCCGGACACGAGGATGTGCCATCAACCACCTCTTCTGTGCTATAAATATTAATCTGGGGCGGAGAGTTGATTTTGGGAGACTGTTTCTGTGTCTTGACAGTCATATCCAGCCCCTCTGCGCCTTGTAAAAATGGTACAAATATGTTGCCTTTTGATTGGATTTATGATGTCTATGCCTACTTCATTATAAGTTTTGCTGATACATGGAAAATAATCATAATATCTATGTATTTGTCATTCTTGGACTGTAGGCTGAAGGAGTGAAAGGTAGGGTGGGCAAGGCAGAGTGAGGGATGCAGAGTTAAGAGTATTTGGATGCTGCAATGGCACAGGCTGCTATTGAATCTGCTGTGAGTGGTGGCGCGTTGATTGGGAGACCGGCAGGGGTCCCGAGGATGAAGAGGAAGACTCCCTCGGAGCTGCGGGTAATGCTTTTGTTCCCCTGATTTATATCCTCAATCCATGATTATTCTGTTGTCATTGCAAATGCTAATTGGACTAAACACTGTGAAATGTGTGCCACCATGCATTGTGACCTGTGAAGCTGTACTAAACTACTAATCACGTGAATCAAGTATTAGCTCTAAATAAGCCCCAAACAAGCTCTTAATGCTGGGCCACATTGTGATCTAATAAGCGATATGTTGTTGCTTGATTGTATAGAGCCAAATGTGCAGCAAATCAACCACATTTTCAGTTTGTCACTTAAATGTGTTCTGGAGAAGTAGAGAACCATAGGCATGTCCTGTTGTAGCATGTTTCTCTTCCGTGTTATGTCTCCACATTATACATGAATGTCGCAAATATTGCTCTACTTTAGCCCCTGTTCTAAGCATTGAAATTTATTCCAATGATTAATTTCTGCAGGGAGAACAATATAAGAGACGCACGTCTGAAAAGATTGCTGATGACCAGCTATTTGCTTCTGCACCATTTGATAGGTAAATCTGCTGTATTTATATATTGATGTTCTTATTGTGCTTGATCAAAAGTTTGACACCTATCTTGTGGGTTTAGGCCAAGCAACGGGCTTCGGAATATGGAACAACAAAAAATACCCAAATATATCAACACTCGTGTTACAGAGGTGTTCCCAGTTAAAAAATCCAGAAATGTTGGAAAGGAAAACTGTAAGGTTAGACATCTGAGACATTATTGATTTTGATGGGCTTAATGATGCTCATTGCTCTGCAATTCTTTACAGTATCATAGTTTCGATATAAATCTTATATATTGAAATTGTAAACAGGATGCTTTACTCAATAATGAGAAGGTTCCCAAATTTGCTGATACTGTAACTACTTCACATTCCGTGTCATCTTCATTCCTGCGGTAATTATTTGACTAAAGTTGCTGCATCTTGTATTATACCATGTTTATTCTCTTATGTGCATTGTTGTATCACAATTCAGCGGTGACTCTGTTAAGTTGGACTCTTCTGTTCCATCACTTGTGGAGGCAGCGAAACCAAGTTTCAGGAAAGCTGAGAAATACAGTGAAAATGCTCTACGGAGTGTATCTGAGCTACACATCGGTGATGACAAGCAACCTGCCTCGAACAAATTTGATATGGTAAAGAGTATCTACCTAGTGCACTGCAGTATTTTATATATATATTATTGCATGCGCTAATCTTTCTTGTGCCTTGTGATAGGAAAAAGTGATGAAAGGGTTTGGAGCTCGTGATGCTTCTGGAACTTCCAATGCCCCTGACGTACAAGTTGGTGATCTTCCTTTGAAGTCTTCAGAACTGTGCCCTTCTAAGATAAAAATTCCAGGAAAAAGAGCTCCTTTGGATCTCACTTTAAAGACTAGTCTGCAGTTCGTTTCATCATCTTCTGTGAAGTGGTGGGTGTGCATTTGCTTCTCTCTTTCTTGTCTTCCAAACAGTTTTCAGGTAGAAAGTGCATTCTTCCCAAAGACACCTCATCTGTCTCTTGGTTGAACCATTGACATATCCTAAATTGGCACTCGGAAAATTATATATGAAAATGGCTATGTGCCCACCTCAAAAGATGCTGTACAGAACCTGCAAAATTTGCACACAATTCAATTTCCTGTGCTCCTAGTGGAAATATGTCTAGTAGAACACTAGGAAAGAGAATTCAAAATTACTTAAAAATGAAATTATATTGTCATTCTTATGTTTAGATCATCTGCCTCAAAGACCCAAGTGTCAAATACTCCTGCTAAGAACTCTTCTGTTTAACAGGTGTCACAATTTGAGTATTGCTGGGCCCATCACTCAGAGTTATCGTGGTGGCTCTCAAAATTCACGATGTGCAAGGCCTGGGAAGGAATTCTTGTTCTCAAGGGCACTGCAATCATGGGTATATCCACAGTCCCTGTTACCTGCTTCCATCATATCTGCTATGCTCTCATCAAATGCACGAGGAGGTAATCACTGGACTTGAATTATTCCTGCATTTAAAGAACAAACATCCCTGTAATTCCCGTGGATGTAAATCCTTACATTTCCCCCCTTCTGGCATGTAGAAAATGAGTTCCTTCTCAAGAGGTATCAGGACTGGGAAGACTCATTTCAGAATCTTTACTACATGCTCCGCAAGAATCAATTGAACATCTTTTATGGTATCTTACTCACCTCAAACCTCAACGATTCATTCAATATCTTGATAGGTCACTTATATGAAAAATCTAACTATTTTATTGTCCATGATGTCCTCATTGTACCTGCACAAAAGATGGTATATCTTTGCTAAGGAATGCATTAGCTCATGACAGCTGATGCAAAATATGATTTATCTATGTTAAACAGTGAACATTTCTATCTAGTGGAAGATGCATTGTCCAGTATTACAATATGAATTTGTTCCTGCCTTACACTTTGTTATTAAAATATGAATGAGAACTTTGAGCACGTAATGCCACATTTTGCTCAAGGCCTTCATTTGCCGTTCGATTTCATTTGCCCTGGAATATTTATTTAGGTTCTAGACTATTACTTTATCTGTTTTTTTAGGAACTTATTACTTTATCTATGGTTAGTCTCCATCACTGTACTGAACACTGGTTTTGTTATCTAGTTTATACAGCACAATTTGTTGCTCTATTCATCCGTGGAAATTGTTTGGAGAAGCAGTCCTGTAATGCCTACTTGTCACAATCTACACGTGGCATACGGTCACTACTGCGAAAACATGTAAGCTCTCCATTCTGTTTCTTTCTCTACTTTGGTTTAATTTCCACATTAAAATAAATCCATATATGCCTGCAAGTTACTATGGCATATTTCCGTCATTGAGCAATCATTATTTTCAGTATGAACTTGCTTGCAATTTGTGTGACACTTTAATCAAGTAGATAAGCTTGTTGGTTACCGAGACTACTCCTTGTGTTTCTTTTTAACTTTTGAGAATGTATGGTGTTGTAGTGGTTCTACATTGATATAAAACATTGTATTTTGTGATGTACTCCCTATGTTCCACAATGTAGCGCATATAGATTTCCCAAAAGTCAAGCTTTGCAAACTTTGACCAACTTTGTAGGGAAAAAATATAAACATTTAGAATACAAATACATATCATTAGATACATCATGAGGCATATTTTATTATTGTATATGTTTGGTATTATAGATATTGATAATTTATAGGCACTACATTGTGGAATGGAGGGCGTAATAATTGTTTGTTCTGATTGGCCATTTTGCTGGAAGTAACATTGCTTTGGTAGTTTATGTCAATCATATACCCTTATGTGGTACCCTTATAGGACTATAGGAGTGAGATATAATATTGGTATGTTGGTCTCTAAGTCATCCAATTGCTTAAGACAATTCAAGCTTAGTTTCTTTTGAGCTCCGTACTGGTTCAAAATATTTTTTTCTATTAGGATTATGATTGTAGGACTTTGTGAATGCATTGTCACAGGGTGTTTGCTTTTCTATGCCTCTTTGCAATGCTGAAGTGGAGCAGGTTACTGATGATGACCTGATGGAATTTTCAAAAATCCAAACACTCAATCTGGGCCAGGTACCGTTTGCTTCTTCAACCTTTCCCTTGTTTGCTAGCCAGGCTGCAGTTACTGACAGTTTGAGGCTTAATTTTTCTTGAACTTGCAGACACTTCATATAGATGCTTTATCTGAGGTGGACAACACTACAGAGTCACTCCTTTCATTTACTGGCAATAAGAGCGTTCATGGCTTATATGATGTCTTGTTGAACTACAAGTAGGGTGCTTAGTCTCTAGTAATTATTCTGTTTCTTTTGACCTGCCAGAATTTAATATTGTATAATCTTATTTTGTCATTTTTCAGGTCCTTTCTGAATTCATTATCTGCCACAGATGTCCCAGTGTTATATTCACCGGTGCCATTTCAAAATGGCTGCCTCCATATTCCAGAGGTGATTTCATTTCTGTACTCTATTTTGTTTCCGCGACAGGATTTTTTATGGCCTATTTCTATGCGTAATTGCCTGACTTGAAAATCTGATACCCTGAGTACATGCTTTTGCAGGTCATATGCAGGGAGATGAGGAAAGCTGATACTGGCCTGTCCTCCTCTACCGGTTTAGATGGAGAACCTGGATCAGTGTTTGCTCCTCCACCAGGCAACATGTGTTACAGCATGGAAATAAAGGATGTGGTTATCCCACCGTGGGTTGCCTCCGGCATTTGTGCCGCGATGAGCTCAGACACGGATCGCTTCGATTTAACGTAAGTATGATCTTCCCTTGCACCGCCTGTTCAAGTCTTTCCACGTGCTAAAATGGGATCTCTTTTGTTCTTCCAGAATGGGGACGGAACCCTCCTCCATGGGCTTAAACGCTGCTTTCACCTCCATAGGCGTGAGCGGCCAGTCAAAGGCTCCTTCAGAGTCCTCTCCTGAAGGCTGCGAGGCCATTGGCATTCCCAGCGCTGTCTTGGTCCGCTCCTTGCACTCCGCCTCGCTCCGGCGCCTCAGTTACAACCACGGCGAATACCTTGCGCACACAACCGTGTGAGTTGCAACGCCTTGGAGCATACCTGCGATGCAAGGCCGGTGCTTCTTTACGGCCACTTTTGTGGTGCTAGGATCCTGTGTATCCTCCATGCCAGGAAGCCCGGCGATACAGAGAGAATCCGGAAGAGCCTTGTATGAGGCGTCAACCAACGCCTCAGCCTCTGCAGAGCACTCTAGGGAGTGCGTGTGTGGAGGGTTGTACCTTTTGAGCCTGTGCTGTGTAGTTCACAGGACATGTACCCTTGACTGGTAACTTTAATGGAGTTTCTGGTTATGTAAAACGAAGGGAGAAAACAACAACAACAAAAGGGACATTTGCTTTCTTATTACTTGGGTTATATTGAATGCTGCGTTTGAACAATTTTGTGTTGGGCTGGAGTGGGTGTTACTACTGTGATCCTTACCAGAAGATTGGGTGTCCATTTGAATTGGTAGTGCTTAACCAAGAGGAAGCACAAATACAAATTCTGTTACTCTTTCTCTTGCTTTTGGCGGGAATGTAGCACAACACATGCCAAACAGTGTAGAGTAGAACGTTGATATATGCACATGCATGACTCCATTTGGACACAACACCTACCGGAGATCAAAGTTGTGGAGTTTTAAAATTAACATGAGCAACCAAAAGTTATTTTAAGCCATTGCCCCCTCCCCCTTTTTTCCAATAGTTATTTCTATTGAAGCAATTGTATGATTGTATCTTTATAATCATTATTTGTATCTATAATCACATCTAAAAGTGAAGAGCTGCTATCATGCTTCATGCTCCGAGTACAAACGTGACGAGGAACATCAAAATGAGGATGCCAGCAAAAGTCGCAGCCTTTATCGTAGTCGGTCCCATTCCTAGAGACTAACCTATGTGAACACGGGACTACTGTTGTGAAAATAATTTGTACGTGACGAACATGCGTTCTACAACTGTAGGTGGGGATTTGTGAATGTTCTCCCTCACAATGTATCTTTATATAGGGACGGGCTGCTTGAGCATGGGGCTTCACGGCCACTATATGGTACGTTGTGCTCTGCTGTGGCCAATGTAATTGCATTCAACATCAACATGCATGAAAGATAAGCATGCAAAGCTCTTTGAGGTTGTAGCTCAAAGTTATCTCTGGCGAGCTTGCTTGTACAGGACAAAATCACCAATAATCGTGCTAGTTCTCTTTTGGTTTTATGATTAGATTCGATAACCAACATGTATGTATGTTTCGAAAAACATGTAACGTGGATAACCTCGTCTCTTGGTTTGTTTACACAATAGTTCTCTCTCCTACTTTCACGGTGTGGTGTGCGGGCCAATACCATCCTATTAAGGATTTTTTTCTTTCACATGCCATGGGTGGGGTAAGGTTTTGTGCATTGTATCAACCTCAACGACATGCTTGACCTTTTACACAACCCTTGTTAATTCCTTTGAGTTTTGATTTTGCAGCTATGCTCCCCAGGCGGAGTGTTATACGCGTTAACCAGGGCATTAATCCGCGTAGCCAAGGGTGAGCACTCATCGTATACGACATGACTACCATGGTATATAATCCTCTAATCATGTGTTCCCTCCCCATGCTTTCACACCCCGGCATTGGTAGGGACATAGAGAGTTACTCACTTTTGGCGCCCCCTTCATGAATCTACGCATTTCGGTCCTAACACAGAAATTTTGCCTTTTTCATGTCTTACTCAAGTGAAACGGTTTCAAGAGCATTCCACCACCCACCACTGCCCTTTCTTTAATTGCACCCACAAGGAAGTGAGCACCGACGGTGAGGCACCAACTGGGGGATGGGTATCTCTTGAAGTACTCCAGGACGCGGTTGAGCCATTGACATGTGCGTCCGGGAGCAGATTGGCCCATCTGTCAGTGACCCAACTGCACCTTGCAGTGCATCAAGGGAGATGTTGTTGATGCAACAACTAGCTTGCTGACACTAGCGATCTCACCGACAACTACAAATGGGAAAAGGTCGAGGAAGTGTAGATTTGTAAGCCATATGAGATGTGCGAGTGGTCGGACTCCACACCAACACAATGCACGACACGACATCCATGGACGACGAGGTGCACTATGTAGAGCACAAACAATTTTCTTGTTGTTTTTTGGACAATCAATACCTCGATATATTTATAGTAGCGAATTATACATGGTAGAGATACATGAGTTGACTACAACGATTACAAAACTAGCAAATCCTCGAGATCTTCAAACTCTTTCTTCTTTCATGACACAATTTTGCACTTTTCTGAAGGCAAACGTAGGAAAATAACAAAGGTATTGTAGAATTGATTGTGTGCATCGATAATTCTCATTGATCATGCACTAGGCACATATATAGGTACAAGGGCTGCGAGATCTCAACCATATCCGCTATACAGGGAAAGGATCGGGAGATATCGCTAAGCTAGGAAGTAAATACAAGAGATCCTAGCCGCCAGATATACATGCAATGACAACCGTGCTCAACCCCCCCCCCCCCCCGCAGTCGAAGCGTCACCGAGATGCAAAGACTGGACCGAAAACCCTCGAAAGTCGAGGTAGGCAGTCCCTTCGTCATGACATCAGCGAACTGCTAATCAGTGGGTACATGCAAGACTCGAACACGACCAAGTGCAACGTGCTCCCGGACAAAGTGAATGTCAAGCTCAGTATGCTTCGTCCGGCGATGATGAACATGGTTGTCACAATAGACAATCATGGCCTTGGGAACCTCACATAGCAACTCCTAAAGCAGCTGCCGTAGCCAGGAGCACTCCGCGACGGCGTTGGCCACTGCCCTGTACTCGTCCTTGGTGCTTGATCGTGAAACGGTGGGTTGTTGTTTAGACGACCACAAGATCAGAGAGGGCCCGAGGTAGACGCAGTAGCTGGAGGTGGAGCGCCGGGTGTTGGGACACCCAGCCCAGTCAGCGTCGGAGTAGGCGACGAGGCTGGTGTCGGGTGATGCCGTCAAGGTGAGACCCATAGCCGCAGTGCCACGCATATACCGGAGAATACGTTTCACCAGAGCCCAATGGGTGTCACGAGGAGCATGCATGTGGAGGCACACCTGCTGGACAACATACTGAATATCTGGACGCTTTAGGGTGAGGTACTGGAGATCACTGACGATGGAGCGGTAAAAGGGAGAGTCGGACGCCGGAGATCCCTCGACGGCAGACACCTTAGCCTTCGTGTCGACAGGCGTGGAAGCAGGCTTGCAGTTAAGCATGTCCGCTCGCTCCAGAAGCTCGTAGGCATACTTCTATTGATGCAGGAAGAAGCCAGTGGCACGGCGGACAACCTCAATGCCGAGGAAGTAGTGGAGAGCCCCCAAGTCCTTGAGGGCTGCTACCTCTTGAGCACTGCGTTGGTTTTCCCTTGAAGAGGAAAGGGTGATGCAGTAAAGCAGCGTAAGTATTTCCCTCCGTTTTTGAGAACCAAGGTATCAATCCAGTAGGAGACCACGCGCGAGTCACCTCGTACCTACACAACAAATAAGAACCTCGCAACCAACGCGATAAAAGGGTTGTCAATCCCTTCACGGCCACTTGCAAGTGAGATCTGATAGAGATAATAATAATAAGATAAATATTTTTGGTATTTTTATGATATAGGTTTGAAAGTAAAGATTGGAAAATAAAATAGATTGGAAACTTGTATGATGGAAAATAGACCCCGGGGCCATAGGTTTCACTAGTGGCTTCTCTCAAGATAGCATAAGTATTACGGTGGGTAAACAAATTACTCTCGAGCAATTGATAGAAAAGCAAATAATTATGAGAATATCTAGGCATGATCATGTATATAGGCATCAGGTCCACGACAAGTAGACCGAAACGATTCTGCATCTACTACTATTACTCCACACATCGACCGCTATCCAGCATGCATCTAGAATATTAAGTTCATAAGAATAGAGTAACGCCTTAAGCAAGATGACATGATGTAGAGGGATAAACTCATGCAATATGATATAAACCCCATATTTTTATCCTCGATGGCAACAATACAATACGTGTCGTTTCTCCTACTATCACTGGGATCGAGCACCGCAAGATTGAACCAAAGCTAAGCACTTCTCCCATTGCAAGAAAGATCAATCTAGTAGGCCAAACCAAACTGATAATTCAAAGAGACTTGCAAAGATAAACCAATCATACATAAAAGAATTCAGAGAAGAATCAAATATTGTTCATAGATAATTTGGTTCGCAAACCCACAATTCATCGGATCTCGACAAACACACCGCAAAAGAAGATTACATCGAATAGATCTCCAAGAGAATCGAGGATAACTTTGTATTGAGATCCAAAGAGAGAGAAGAAGCCATCTAGCTACTAGCTAGGGACCCGAAGGTCTGAAGTAAACTACTCACACATCACCGGAGAGCCCATGGAGTTGATGTAGAGGCCCTCCGTGATCAATGCCCCCTCCGGCGGAGTTCCAGAAAATGCCCCAAGATGGGATCTCTCGGGTACAGAAGGTTGTGGCGGTGGAATTAGGTTTTCGTGGTGCTCCTGGATGTTTGTGGGGTACGTGGCCTTATATAGGAGGAAGAAGTAGGTCGGTGGAGCAACAAGGGGCCCACGAGGGTGGAGGGCGCGCCCAAGGGGGTAGGCGCGCCCCCTGCCTCGTGGCCTCCTCGATTGTTTCTTGACGCCCACTCCAAGTATCCTCGATCATGTTTGTTGAGAAAATCACGTCCCCAAAGGTTTCATTCCGTTTGGACTTCATTTGATATTCCTTTTCTGCGAAATACTGAAATAGGCAAAAAAACAACAATTTGGTTTGGGCCTCCAGTTAATAGGTTAGTCCCAAAAATGATATAAAAGTGTAAAATAAAGCCCATTAACATCCAAAACAGATAATATAATAGCATGGAGGAATAAAAAATTATAGATACGTTGGAGACGTATCAAGCATCCCCAAGCTTAATTCCTGCTCATCCTCGAGTAGGTAAATGATAAAAAAAGAATTTTTGATGTGGAATGCTTTCTAACACATTTCTCAATTTAATTTTTCTTTATTGTGGCATGAATGTTCAGATCCGAAAGATTCAAGATGAAAGTTTAATATTGATATAAAAATAATAATACTTCAAGTATACCAACTAAGAAATCATGTCTTCTCAAAATAACATGGCCAAAGAAAGTTATCCCTACAAAATCATATAGTCTGGCTATGCTCTATCTTCACCACACAAAATATTTAAATCATGCACAACCCCGATGACAAGCCAAGCAATTGTTTCATACTTTTGATGTTCTTAAACTTTTTCAATCTTCACGCAATATATGAGCGTGAGCCATGGATTTAGCACTATATGTGGAATAGAATGGTGGTTGTGGAGAAGACAAAAAGGAGAACATAGTCTCACATCAACTAGGCGTATCAACGGGCTATGTAGATGCCCATCAATAGATATCAACGTGAGTGAGTAGGGATTGCCATGCAACGGATGCACTAGAGCTATAAGTGTATGAAAGCTCAACAAAAGAACTAAGTGGGTGTGCATCCAACTTGCTTGCTCATGAAGACCTAGGGCAATTTTGAGAAAGCCCATCATTGGAATATACAAGCCAAGTTCTATAATGTAAAATTCCCACTAGTATATAAAAGTGATGACATAGGAGACTCTCTATCATGAAGATCATGGTGCTACTTTCAAGCACAAGTGTGAAAAAAGGATAGTAACATTGTCCCTTCTCTCTTTTTATCTCATTATTATTTTTTATTTGGGCCTTCTTTCCTTTTTTTTCTTTTTGGCCTCTTTTCTTTTTTTTTTTCTCTTTTTTTTCGTCCGGAGTCTCATCCCGACTTGTGGGGAAATCATAGTCTCCATCATCCTTTCCTCACTGGGACAATGCTCTAATAATGATGATCATCACACTTTAATTTACTTACAACTCAATACTTAGAACAAAATATGACTCTATGTGAATGCCTCCGACGGTGTACCGGGATGTGCAATGATGCATGAGTCACATGTATGAAGAATTATGAACGGTGGCTTTGCCACAAATACGATGTCAACTACATGATCATGCAAGCAATATGACAATGATGAAGCGTGTCATAATAACGGAATGGTGGAAAGTTGCATGGCAATATATCTCGGAATGGCTATGGAAATGCCATAATAGGTAGGTATGGTGGCTATTTTGAGAAAGGTATATGGTGGGTTTATAGTACCGACGAAAGTTGCGCGATACTAGAGAGGTTAGCAATGGTGGAAGGGTGAGAGTGCGTATAATCCATGGACTCAACATTAGTCATAAAGAACTCACATACTTATTGCAAAAATTTATTAGTTATCGAAACAAAGTATTACGCGCATGCTCCTAGGGGGGATAGATTGGTAGGAAAAGACCATCGCTCATCCCCGACCGCCACTCATAAGGAAGACAATCAATAAATAAATCATGCTCCGACTTCATCACATAACGGTTCACCATATGTGCATGCTACGGGAATCACAAACTTCAACACAAGTATTTCTCAAATTCATAACTACTCAACTAGCATGACTCTAATATCACCATCTCCGTATCTCAAAACAATTATCAAGTATCAAACTTCTCATAGTATTCAATGCACTTCTATGAAAGTTTTTATATTATTCCTAAAATCAAATTTCCATGTTGTTCTAAAGGACTCTCAAAATAATATAAGTGAAGCATGAGAGATCAATTATTTCCATAAAATAAAACCACTGCCGTGCTCTAAAAGATATAAGTGAAGCACTAGAGCAAAAACTATATGGCTCAAAAGATATAAGTGAAGCACATAGAGTATTCTAATAAATTTCAAATCATGTGAGTCTCCCTGAAAGGGTGTGTACAGCAAGGATGATTGTGGTAAATTAAAAATCAAAGACTCAAATCATACAAGACGCTCCAAGCAAAACACATATTATGTGGTGAATAAAAATATAGCTCCAAGTAAAGTTACCGATAGACGAAGACGAAAGAGGGGATGACTTCCGAGGCATCCCCAAGCTTAGGCTTTTTGGTGTCCTTGAATTTTACCTTCGGGTGCCATGGGCATCCCCAAGCTTAGGCTCTTGGCACTCCTTGTTCCATAATCCATCAAATCTTTACCCAAAACTTGAAAACTTCACAACACAAAGCTCAAAATAGAAAATATCGTGAGCTCCATTAGCGAAAGAAAACAAAACACCACTTCAAGGTACTGTAATGAACTCATTCCTGATTTATATTGGTGTTAAACCTACTTTATTCCAACTTCTCTATGGTTTATAAACTCTTTTACTAGCCATAGATTCATCAAAATAAGCAAACAACACACGAAAAACAGAATCTGTCAAAAACAGAACAGTCTGTAGTAATCTGTAGCTAACGCAAACTTCTGGAACCCCCAAAATTCTAAAATAAATTTATGGACGTGATGAATTTATCTATTAATCATATGAAAAAAGAATTAACTAAATATCACTTTCCAAATAAAAATGGCAGCAATTCTCGTGAGCGCTAAAGTTTCTATTTTTTACAGCAAGATCAAAAAGACTTTCCCCAAGTCTTCCCAACGGTTCTACTTGGCACAAACACTAATTAAACACAAAAAACACAACCAAAACATAGGCTAGATAAATTATTTATTGAATAACAGCAAGGAAAAATATTGGGTTGTCTCCCAACAAGCGTTTTTCTTTAAAGCCTTTTAGCTAGGCAAAAGATTTCAACGATGCTCACATGAAGGACAAGAATTGAAGCACAAAGAGAGCATCATAAAACACATGACAAACACATCTAAGTCTAACATACTTCCTATGCATAGGCATCTTATAGGCAAACAAATTATCAAGGCAAGCAAAAACTAGCATATGCAAGGAAACGGAAAGAAACAATAGCAATCTCAACATAACGAGATGTAATTTAGTAACATGAAAATTTCTACAACCATATTTTCCTCTCTCATAATAATTACATGTAGGATCATAAGAAAATTCAACAATATAGCTATCACAAAACATATTCTTAACACGATCCACATGTATGCAAAGTTTACACTCTTCCAAAATAGTGGGATTAACATTAACTAAAGTCATGACCTCTCCAAACCCACTTTTATCAAAAACTTCATAAGATTGAACATTCTCCAAATATGTGGGATCTAAAGTTGACACTCTTCCAAAATCACTTCCAATATTATTGCAGACATTATAATCAATCTCATACTCATCATGGGGCTTAAATAAATTTTCAAGATCATAAGAAGAATCACCCCAATCATGATCATTGCAACAAGTAGTAGACGTAGCAAAACTAGCATCCCCAAGCTTAGGGTTTTGCATATTATAAGCACAATTGACATTAATCGAATTTATACTATCATCATTGCAATCATGCTTTCTATTCAAAGATCCATCGTGAATCACTCCATAAAGTACTTCATCACAATTTTCAGATTCACGAATTTCAAGCAAAACTTCATAAAGATAATCTAGTGCACAAAACTCACTAGCAATTGGTTCATCATAATTGGATATCTAAAAAATATTAGCAAGTGGATGAGGATCCATAGATCTTAGGTTCTCTGTTTAGCAATAAATAAACAACTATTCCAACCAAACGAGCAAACGAGCCAAGTAAGACATCAAAGCAAATGGAAAGACAAACAGAAGAAGGGCGAATAAAACGGCAAGGGTGAAGTGGGGAGAGGAAAACGAGAGGCAAATGGCAAATAATGTAATGCGAAGGTTAAGAGATGTGATGGGTACTTGGTATGTCTTGACTTGTGCGTAGACTCCCCGGCAACGGTGCCAGAAATCCTTCTTGCTACCTCTTGAGCACTGCGTTGGTTTTCCCTTGAAGAGGAAAGGGTGATGCAGTAAAGCAACATAAGTTTTTCCCTTAGTTTTTGAGAACCAAGGTATCAATCTAGTAGGAGACCACGCGTGAGTCACCTCATACCTACACAAACAAATAAGAACCTCGCAACCAACGCGATAAAGGGTTGTCAATCCCTTCAGGCCACTTGCAAGAGTGAGATCTGATAGAGATAATAATAATAAGATAAATATTTTTGGTATTTTTATGTTATAGGTTGAAAGTAAAGATTGCAAAATAAAATAGATTAGAAACTTGTATGATGGAAAATAGACCCGGGGGCCATAGGTTTCACTAGTGGCTTCTCTCAAGATAGCATAAGTATTACGATGGGTAAACAAATTACTCTCGAGCAATTGATAGAAAAGTGAATAATTATGAGAATATCTAGGCATGATCATGTATATAGGCATCACGTCCGCGACAAGTAGACCGAAACGATTCTACATCTACTACTATTACTCCACACATCGACCGCTATCCAACATGCATCTAGAGTATTAAGTTCATAAGAATAGAGTAACGCCTTAAGCAAGATGACATGATGTAGAGGGATAAACTCATGCAATATGATATAAACCCCATCTTTTTATCCTCGATGGCAACAATACAATACGTATCGTTTCCCCTACTGTCACTGGGATTGAGCACCGCAAGATTGAACCCAAAGCTAAGCACTTCTCCCATTGCAAGAAAGATCAATCTAGTAGGCCAAACCAAACTGATAATTCGAAGAGACTTGCAAAGATAAACCAATCATACATAAAAGAATTCAAAGAAGAATCAAATATTGTTCATAGATAATCTGGATCATAAACTCACAATTCATCGGATCTCAACAAACACACCGCAGAAGAAGATTACATCGAATAGATCTCCAAGAGAATCGAGGAGAACTTTGTATTGAGATCCAAAGAGAGAGAAGAAGCCATCTAGCTACTAGCTATGGACCCGAAGGTCTGAAGTAAACTACTCACACATCACCGGAGAGGCCATGGAGTTGATGTAGAGGCCCTCTGTGATCAATGCCCCCTTCGGCGGAGCTCCGGAAAATGCCCCAAGATGGTATCTCTCGGGTACAGAAGGTTGCGGCGGTGGAATTAGGTTTTCGTGGTGCTCCTGGATGTTTGCGGGGTACGTGGACTTATATAGGAGGAAGAAGTAGGTCGGTGGAGCAACGAGGGGCCCACGAGGGTGGAGGGCGCGCCCAGGAGGGTAGGCGCGCCCCCTGCTTTGTGGCCTCCTCGATTGTTTCTTGACGCCCACTCCAAGTCTCCTGGATCATGTCTGTTGAGAAAATCATGTCCCCGAAGGTTTCACTCCGTTTGGACTTCATTTGATATTCCTTTTCTGAGAAATACTGAAATAGGCAAAAACAACAATTTAGGCTGGGCCTCCGGTTAATAGGTTAGTCCAAAAAATGATATAAAAGTGTAAAATAAAGCCCATTAACATCCAAAACAGATAATATAATAGCATGGAGCAATCAAAAATTATAGATACGTTGGAGATGTATCAAGGGCGAACTCGGTGCCGAGGCGAGTTGTGATCTGTTGAAGTAGCGCTGGCGAGGATGCACTCAGGATGATGTGATATGTCTCCAATGTATCTATAATTTTGATTGCTCCATGCTATATTATCTACTGTTTTGGGAAATATTGGGCTTTATTTTCCACTTTTATATTATTTCTGGGACTAACCTATTAACCGGAGGCCCAGCCCAGATTTGTTGTTTTATGCCTATTTGAGTGTTTCTAAGAAAAGGAATATCAAACGGAGTCGAAACGGAATGAAATCAACTGGAGAAGTTATTTTTGGAAGGAAACCTACCGGATAGACTTGGACCCTACGTCAGAAGATGAAGGAGGAGCTCACGAGGGTAGGGGGCGCGCCCCCTGCCTCGTGCCCCCCCTTCGGTCCATCGACGTACCCCTTGTACCCATATATACCTATGTATCGTAAAACTTCCAGAACGGAGATTAGATCGAGAGTTCCGCCGCCAGAAGCCTCCGTAGCCACCGAAAGCCAATCTAGACCCATTCCGGCACCCTGCCGGAGGGGGCAATCCCTCTCCGGTGGCCATCTTCATCATCCCAGTGCTCTCCATGACGAGGAGGGAGTAGTTCTCCCTCGGGGCTGAGGGTATGTACCAGTAGCTATGTGTTTGATCTCTCTCTCTCTCTCGTGTTCTTGAGGTGATACGATCTTGATGTATCGCGAGCTTTGCTATTATATTTGGATCCTATGATGTTTCTTCCCCCTCTACTCTCTTGTAATGGATTGAGTTTTCCCTTTGAAGTTATCTTATCGGATTGAGTCTTTATAGATTTGAGAACACTTGATGTATGTCTTGCCGTGGATATTTGTGGTGACAATGGGATATCACGTGATTCACTTGATGTATGTTCTGGTGACCAACTTGCGGGTTCCGCCCATGAACCTATGCATAGGGGTTGGCACACGTTTTCGTCGTGATTCTCTGGTAGAAACTTTGGGGCACTCTTTGAGGTCCTTTATGTTGGTTGAATAGATGAATCTGAGATTGTGTGACGCATATCGTATAATCATACCCACGGATACTTGAGGTGACATTGGAGTATATAGGTGACATTAGGGTTTTGGTTGATTTGTGTCTTAAGGTGTTATTCTAGTACGAACTCTAGGGATGTTTTTGACACTTATAGGAATAGCCCAACGGATTGATTGGAAAGAATAACTTTGAGGTGGTTTCGTACCCTACCATAATCTCTTCGTTCGTTCTCCGCTATTAGTGACTTTGGAGTGACTCTTTGTTGCATGTTGAGGGATAGTTATGTGATCCAATTATGTTATTACTGTTGAGGGAACTTACACTAGCGAAAGTATGAACCCTAGGCCTTATTTCCACACATTGCAATACCATTTACGCTCACTTTTATCATTCGTTACCTTGCTGTTTTTATATTTTCAGATTACAAAAACTATTATCTACTATCCATATACCACTTGTATCACCATATCTTCGCCGAACTAGTGCACCTATACAATTTACCATTGTATTGGGTGTGTTGGGGACACAAGAGACTCTTTGTTATTTGGTTGCAGGGTTGCTTGAGAGAGACCATCTTCATCCTACGCCTCCTACGGATTGATAAACCTTAGGTCATCCACCTGAGGGAAATTTGCTCCTGTCCTACAAACCTCTGCACTTGGAGGCCCAACAACGTCTACAAGAAGAAGGTTGTGTAGTAGACATCATGATGTCGTCGACATACAGGAGAAGGTACGCGGTGGCGGCGCCTTGGTGATAAACAAATAGGGAGGCATCGGACCGTGTGGATCGGAACCCCTACTGCTGAAGGAAGGCCGCGATCCGCTGGTACCTGGCCCGGGGCACCTGCTTCAACCCGTAAAGAGAACGAGAGAGCAAGCACACGTGGTCCGGATAGTCGGTGTCGATGAAACCAGTGGGCTGCTGACAAAACACCTGCTCGTAGAGATGACCATGCAAGAAAGCATTGGACACGTCGAGCTGGTGAACTGGCCAGGCGCGAGAAACAACAAGCTGGAGGACAGTGCGAATCGTGCCTGGTTGACAACCGGGGCGAAGGTGTCGGTGAAGTCCATGTCGGCGCGCTGGCGGAAACCACACACCACCCAACGTGCCTTGTAGCGCTCAAGGGAACCGTCGGGGCGAGTCTTGTGGCAGAAAACCCACTTGCCAGTGATAACATTGGCACGGGGAGGCCGTGGGACAACCTGCCACGTACGGTTGCGCTGCAGGGCGTCGAACTCCTCACGCATCGTAGCAAGCCAGTTCGGATCCCGAAGGGTTGCGCAGGCAGATGTGGGTAGCGGAGACGGAGCTGAGGTAGACATGTCGCACGCGTACTCGTCAGAGGTGTAGCGCGTACTAGGACGAAACGTCCCAGTCCGAGCCCGAGTAACCACACCGGTGAGAGGTGCGACTGCAGCCGGCGGAGCCGAGAGGGGGACCGGTGAGGAGGAGGTCGAGCCGGTCTAGGAGGACTCCAAGGGGCACCCCTGGCAGCGCCCGAGGGGGCGCTCAAGGGGGCCTCGGCAGTAGGGACGCCTAAGGGAGCCACGGCAGCGGCGGCGCCCGAGTCCATGTACCAGTCACCGCCACCACCATAGTTGCTAGGTGATGGAGGCGAGTGCAGGGCGACGAGCAGGGCGGGATCCCACGACGCCGACACCTGGGCCGGGTAGAGCCCGCCATAGGGAGGCGCATGGGTGACACCGTAGCCGCCCGTGGCCGGCGCTGCAGGGAGGGCCGGTTAGGGGGTGGCGCCAGGTGCGGCGAAGTACGCTTGATGGCTTGCCGGACGAGGCCCAAGGATGCCCGGGGTGGGAGGCCGAGGAACCGACATCGAGTATGCGTGGACGACGCCCGTCCACGGATTGGTGCCGCAGGTCCACAGTAGAGTCGCGTACTGCTGATGAGGGGCCCCCCTTGCGCCTGGGGCTGCTGCTTGCACTACAAAAAAAAATACACTGCCGTGATGATACGTGTTTGTCACAATAGGTCACATTTTCTGTCATGCATGTACATCCATGACGATTTTATGACAGAATCAAGATAGTCATACCTGTGCTGTCGTAGAAGTGTTCCATGACATTACCAAAATTATCATCATGGAAGTGTCCACTTCCATGACGATAAATCACGCGTCACAGAAGTGCTTTCGTCAAGGATGACCGACACGTGGAATCCACCGTAACGGGTCACCGTTAAGCTATCGGGTTCCGGTTTGGATCCAATAACCCGTTAACAGCCCGGACCAATGGGGATTTTCCACGTGTAAAATTCTCATTGGCCGGAGGAAACACGTGTTGGCTCACCGCTGGGACAGATGTCATCCACTCATTAGACAGGAGGCGCCTATGATAGGTCGACACGTGGCACAAACCAACAGTGGCCCATTCTGGTGAAAAGGCCGGCCCATTTGACTTGGTCAAAAGGTAATGGTCCGGCCCACGGAAAGCCTGTTAACGGCCTGTTCGTACATAGCTCACTTACGGCCCGCTAATTCATGGCTCATTATGGCCTATCGGAATTAAGCCCAGTAGCTTCATCTGGGCCATCCATTATGATTCTAGCCCATTGTAACTTCCGGCCCATGTATGGCCCATGATGTCTTTCGGCCCATATGAGGCCCTTTGTTACTCTTGGCCCATTAACGAACCGTGGTGAAACTGGCCCGTAATGAATAGTGCACCCGCTTTATACTCATTAACGACCCATTATTCCATTGGGCCGTTTCCAACCCGTATTATCTTTCGGCCTTCTCAGGGCCCATTTATTCTTGGGCTCATTTCTAGCATTCGGTTACTTACGACCCGTTACTGGCCTTTTCTGACTGTTAATCCGTTGGGCCGCTTTCATAATACGGCCGATTAACGACGACACGTTATGGTTGGCCCATGAATGGACGATTCCAACTCTAGCCCATTTATGGCCCATAATGCGGTCTGTTATTGGCCCATGTTTGGCCTATCGATCCAATGGCCCGTAGAAGGCCCATTGATGCTACAGCCCGAAGAAGGCCCATTGTTTCTACGGCCCGTAGAAGGCCTAGTGTTTCTATGTCCCGTAGAAGTCCCATTGTTTCTACGGCCTATAGGAGGCCCAGGGTCACTACAGTAAATATGTAGCCCATGGTTATTGTGGCCTAGTTTTAAAAAATAGGTTGTTGCAGCCACTAGCAAACCGCGAAAAAAGAACTGCATTGACTACAAGCAAACAAATAAACAAGACAACAAGGAAATAAATAAGCAAGCAACTTACGCTAGGCTATCACGACTATTACACATATTACATCCACTCGACATCAAAGTTCGCCACCAGTGCAAATATAGGGAACAAAGCAGCATATCACATACAATGGTTGTCAAAGTTGGCGACCAGTGCAAATAAACGCCGCAGCAAAACAAGTCTAGAACTGAAACCACTTCAGAAGAGCTAAAGAAATAATATCATGGGTACCCATAATGCTGGCAGGATGCTTAGCAAGCTTATTAACTTTCTCTTGTTTGGCGCTTAAATCCTCCAACACTTGCTGTTGCACCAGAAAGGATGCATCTGAATTCTGCAGGGACTTCCTCAGTCCTTTGGCTTCCTGTCGCATAACATCTGATCGATGTATTTCAACTTGAAGTTGAGACTCAAGAAGTCGAACTGATTCCGGCAGCGAGTTCTAAGAGCTGGTGCTAGCAGTAGTAGCCAGTGACTCAAACACTACATCAAGACATGACTTTGGGGTTGTCTTAGTGTCTTCAATATAATTTTTATTAGCTTTCTTGGAGACCAACAGGGATGTCTCACTATCTTGAACCTTATCTGCATTACTTCCTTTACCATTGCATAACAAGGTACTCTTCTCCTATATTTTATCCGCGTTAAAAAGAGAAACAAACAAACACATCACAGGCTTACCATGTTGTATATGAAACTCATTTTGGTAAATCAGTTCAGTAGTAAGGTGGACAGGATAACAACATAGAACACACATATATGTATCTAGTATGTTCACTGTATGGTCTATATCATTCTAGTTTATGTTGCCAAATCAAGATAGAGACAGTTCAAATCATATCTATTTAAGACAAAGCAACATAGACAGAATATAAGTGTGGGAAACTACACAACAATAACAACACTTGTAATGTGCATGTCATGAGAACATAACTGTTTATTCAATTGAAACTGAAATCAATACAGAGCAAGTTACAACAGCAAACACGTTAAAGAAATGGGTTTAAAACATACCTGTTGCGCCATTAGAGTTTCAATTGCATCCAAATTTGAAATTAGTTGGTATGAGTAAATACAGTGATGCAAGAGCAAAGTAGTATGAACCATAGCTACGGAACCTGACCTGAGAACAATTCTTCTTCTACTTTAAGCGTTGACTTGGGGTTTGGAGTGGTGGTCCTCGTGCTTTTGGCACTGCAGTTGCCTTACTAACTGCTCGTGTTCGGGTGCTCTGTGGTGGAGACGGTGTTGTGTCAATTGGAACTGGGTTACTATTTGCTGGGGTTGGGGTTAGAAGGGGTGTGGCTGGTTCTCTGTCTAACTGGGTAGCAATCTGCGTGAGTCTGGGTTTTGTGTGGTGGGGCTGGTTCTTGGCCAAGTACAACCGTGGTTCTATCTGCATCGACAAGTAGCACGATCTTTTCTGAAGACCGTGTTTTTACTCCCATAGATACCCATCACCCCTCCAATTGAAATGACTGATAAATAAGAAAAGTAATTGAATGTACATACATTGTAAGATAGAGAGGTGCAATGGATAGTAGGGAAGAAAACAGGGCATGAAATAATTCACATTTATGTTGTCTAACCAAACAAATAGCATGACATAATTTCACATATATGATGGCTAATTAAACAGGATAGCATGACACAATTTCACATGTATGATGACTAACTAAACAAGATAGAATGACATACTTCAAATTATGATGACTATGTAAATAGGATGACATGATATAACTATACGATGTGTCTATTAAAGTGGTTGGCATGCCATAAATCACAAGCATGCCGTTGATGGAAACATGATGGCATGATATAATTTAGGGATAGAATGACATAATTCAAAATATGATGACTATGTAAATAGGATGAGATGATATAACTATATTATATCTTTAGAAAATGGGTTGGCGTGCCATAATTCAGATACATGCTGTCTATGTAAACATCATGGCATGATATAATTCAAATATATGATTTATATACTAAGCAAGTGAGCAGAGGTTAATCGCATATATGATGTGTCAACTAAAGAGATGGCATTCAATATTGTGTATATGATGTAAAAACTAAACATTGCAATACAACATATGCATGATATGAGTAATATAACCCTGCCAAGTTTGAGAATACACCTCAGGGGGATAATAGGACTGGTCATTTGCCTTTGAATCCTCCTCTGAAGAGCTATCTGTAACCAGCAAGATATCTGCTTTTAGCAGGTAGCATTGTCTACTCTGAAGACCTTGTTTTCACTCTAGATTTCTCCATCACCAATTCAAATGGCTGATGCACAGGAAGAGCAGTTGAATATACAAACATTGTTAACAAATGCAATGAGAAATACAAAAAAAGGACGACATGATATAATTCACATATATGACGCTTGGCTAAACAGCATGGCATTGCATAATTCACATATATAATGCCTTGCAACAAGATAGCATTGCCTAATTCACATATATAATGTCTTGAAACAAGATGGCATTTCATAGTTCACATATATGGTAATTAGACACTAAACAAGTGACATTCACACAAAGCATGTCTAAACTAAGCAAATGACATAGCAATGCAAGATACCATACACACGATATGAGCAACATAACCCTGCAAAGTTAGAGCATGCACCTCGGGGGGGGGGGGGGATAGGACTGGTCATCTGTCTCTGAATCCTCATCTGAGGAGCTATCCGTAACCAGCAAGACATGCGCTCCATCAGATAACATTCTCTGCTCTGAAGACCTTGTTTCCACTCCAGATTTTTCCATGACCGTGCCAAATGGCTGATGCGCAGGAAGAGTAATTGAATGTACTAAATTTTTTGACAAATTTAATACATAATAAAAAAATGATGGCATGATATAATTCACATATAAGATGACTGGCTAACCAGGGTGGCATTGCAAAATTCACATATATGATGCCTGGCTAAACAAGATGGCATTGCATGATTCACATATACGATAAAGAAACTAAACATATAGCATTTACACAAAGCATGTCTAAACTAAGCAGATGACATATTCGATGTATAAAGTAAGCAATGCAAGACACCATATGCATGATATTACCAACATCAGCATGCCAAGTTAGAGCGAAGACCTCAGGGGTAAATAGGAGTGGTCTTCTCCTTCTGACCCCCCAGAACAGTTATCTTCCTCTTGATTACAATCCGAAATGGGTGGAGGGGGGGGGCTGCCTTTGCGCCCACCATGGAGCGACGTCTGCATGAAATTTTATTGCCACACAAGGCTCATATCTTTTGCTCTACATGTTCAGTTCCATTGTGTACAATAACTGACGTGCACAGGAATAAAACATAGTGATATTATGTAAGGAGTGCATGCACAAATCCAGAGTGATGGTAGCAAACTGTGGATAGACCCAAAACCAATGATAGCAGGCAGACAATAGCTTTAGTTAAAAAATACAGATAATGGCTCCTTTAATGTTTGTTTGCACCCAACATGAAACTCATAGTAGACACCCGAGATTAACTAGATAGTAGACAGATAATACAAATTGCTGCCCCAATATGTACCCACAACCATTTAAAAACTCAAGTTTCAGCATTAGTTTGGACCTGACTCGGAGTCTAATAGGTGAACACGACGATAAAGTAGCATGTCATCGTATTAAGCTATGCATAACATAAGCAGACACAGAAGAGTGCGACCTCTCTTGCGAACCCGTGTAGTCCTCAAGGTCATCTGTTCAATTGATTATGGTAATGCAGTTGTCGTGGCTGCCGGCGGCGGGGAAGAAGATCCGAGGCGACGAAAGACAGTCTGGAGAGCGGATCCCTGCTGTGGTGAACCATTCCGTCGTTGGAGCAGCTGAGCTGGGGTGGAACACAACACAGTAGGAGCGGGACAAACCACACAAGGTTTTCTTTGACACATATCTGTAACAAAAGTAATTGCGTAAGAGCTTGTTTGAATTTGAGGATTCTAACAATGCAGGGATAGGAAATACACATGAATATGATAGGAATGCATGTGCAAAAAAAAGAATTTAAAAACACAGGATTTCTGCCCATCTGGGTGTTTGGTTCATAAGAATAGGAAGATCACAGGATGCAAAGAAGCATGGTGAGATTAAGTCGAACCACAAGAAAATGTACGGTTATAATTCTATTATGCTACTATCTCTTAGTCATGTGCTTCATGAATAGGAATTTGAAAAGGAGGACAAGTGGATATTAAAATTCCTACGGTTTTTCTTTCAAGGAGACACTAAAGGAACAAATCCTACAATTTTCCTTTGCTCCATTCCTTTGAACCAAATGCATGAATAGTAGTACAGTATGAAACTTTCCAATTCCTATGTTTTTCCTTCAATTTTCCTTTCAAGCACTGGCGATTCTAGTAGGCAGGCTTGAGCAAGGAAAATCCTACACTCAAAAAATGTTTTTGTGCTACTTCTACTACTTTGGACCCAGGCCACTGCCCTACTAGCTCAACTCCCAGGCCCATCGACAAATGCACAGCTCAAGCACGCAGAGATAAATAATGATGGCATTCAGGAGAGTCCATCACAGATAGCTAAGTTGCCTGGTACCTCACTGCTTGTCATATAGTAGGAGAAACTAATCGTATTTCACGTTACTACATGTGCTCAGTGGACAATATATATAGCATGTAGAGTAAAAAGAGATGCAACAAGTGTACAACCTCTTTGGCGAAGCCATGTCGATCTCAGTGTGATTGGGTTGGTCGGTGACGATGCTCCGACCGACTTGGCTGTCAGAGGAGGGGAAGAAGATCTTAGGCGTCTGGAGATGGAGCCCGGGGTACTGCTCCGCTGTGATGGAGGGTTTCGTTGTTGGAGCAGCTCCGGTGAGTTGTACAATGACGAGGCTGAAGTAGGACAAGAGAGACAACGTTAACCCGAGTGGAATTATAATAGCATCTCCAATAGATGATGTAAAATACATAACCACAAAGTGCTAGATGTAAAATACATCAACCGCTCATCTATGAACTTAACTGTCGAAACTGAATTTAACTATCAAAACTGAACTTAACTATCGAAACTGAATTTTGCTGTCGAAACTGAATTTTACTGTCAAAATTGAACGCACTAGTAGCAGTAAAGTAGTAGTAGCAGCAGCGCCCGAAGCAGCAGCGCGTGTGAGAGCTGGGGCAGCTGGTCATGTAGCAGCATCAGGGTGAGGCTACATGTCAGTCGACTGACTTTTTCATCTCTGGTTAGTCGATTTTCTAGCCGTTGGATACGAAATCAAGGGCCTGCAGTTCACCTTCAACCTCCACCCCCCTGAGCCGCCAGCCACCACCTGCCAAACCACCGCCCCTGCCACCCACGACCGGCGGTGCATCGCCCCGCCCGCCCCGAAACCACTCCCACCGCCGGTCCGCCGCCGCCCCGGCCATCCCTATAGCCCCCCCCCTCCCCGTGCCGAGCTTTTTCTCTGGCAATCTCCATGCCACCGCCCCACCACCGCCGGCGACCACCGCCCCCACCCTGAACCCTAAGATAGATAGTGGGGTACCTCTCCGGCGAGCCCCCCTCCCCGCTGCGGCTGGTTCTTCCTGAAATCCGGTGAGCCCCCCACCCCCTGAAAGTCGACTGACCCAAAAGTCGATTTAGTCGACTGAAGTGTAGGTAAATCGGAGCAGCATCGCAAGCAAGAGCAAGAGCGAGAGCAGCAGAGTGAGCAAGGGCAAGAGCAAGAGCAGACCAGAAGGGGACCAAGAGCAAGAGCAGAGCAGCAGCGCGAGCGAGAGCTAAAGCAACATCAGCTCCTACTGATGTGGACGTCGTCGCCGAGGGAGCGACATCATGGAGGAAGTGGCCGACAACGCCACCGTGGATGGAGCCGTGCCATGTCGGCTCGGGACTGAGCGCCGACAGCACCGTGAGATCGAATCAAGAAGAAAATGCGGTGATTAGTGTACAACCTCTTTGGTGGCGTCGATTAGGCCTCAGCTTTATCTGAGGAAATGGTGATGATGATCCTCTTACATGGTGCAGGTGAAGACAACAGTGTGGGAATTGAGGTGGTGCAAAAGACGAGGGGAACATCGGGGCAGCTCCTTGGAGGTGGAGGACGGGGTGGCTAAACTGGCGGGACGACGAGATCGACGACGGATCCTCATCCGATACGGTGGATGAGGGACGTCGAGGTGTTGCTGTGGACGATGTTGTCGGGGAAGAGGCTCCGGCTGGGTGGCGGACGGAGGAGGGTGTGCGGCTTCACGGGTTTTCGTGGCCTCAGTGTACGAATCGGTGGGCGGATGAGATGGGAGTGGGGAACCATGGCTTAGGGACGCACTTGTCCGAAATGTGGGGTAAGTTATGAAAGTACCCCCACCAGTTTGAGCTAGGCGGTTCTTTCGGTTCAGGGGTATCACAGGCATTTCGCATGTCGGGATTTCGCAGGAGGTGAGAGTTTTCCCGCGCGTTGTAATTTTGGGATAGCAAGGCGCGGGTTGAGATGGAGGCAGTTTTCGGAGCACAACGAGACAAACATATATCTTAAATATTTCAGGGTAACAAGGCGCGGGTTGGAAAGGCGGGAATTTCGCAGCACGATAGACAAAGATGCTAGCTTGAAATTTCGGCATAACAAGGCGCGGCTTGAAATTTCGGGCAAGCTTAACATGTACCAAAAAAAGACAATTCGCACCTCATCACTAGAGAGAGCCATGTCCCGTTTTACTATATTACTAGAAATGCATTCAAATACAACAACAAAAAAACTAAAAAAATTGGGACAACAAACATAACGTGTACAGTACCAAAACAATTTGCACTTCCCTCAACAAAAAAATGTGTGTTGTCTAGCATATAGACTAAATTTGAGTACATTTTCCCTGTTTGAATGAGATTGTACTAGGGTTAGTTATACAACCATCTAAATATTATCTTTACAACACATGACATGAATATAGGAGAAGTAAATTCCTATATAAAAATGAACTACATGTACATACGATCTCAAATTCAAATATATGTATCCATTTTATGTTGAATTCAAATCATAGTACATGTATGCTCTAGCTAGATGTTCGGAATCTAAACCATGTATGATACTACGTACAATGTGTTTAACACGCACAACACACACACAAAAATCATTTAGACTAGTAAGGTACATGTGCATTGCACGCATTAGATTTGGCAACCAAATTATGAATAAATACCACATTATAGCATGTAAGCTTTGAGTCATATATGCATGATGTAGATGTTCGTTTAATCTTATAGTTCATTTCATTTAAAATCATCTAGTTTTTATAAGAAAGCTAATCAATTTTAAGATTCATGGAATTGCGCGTTGTAAAGCATACAATAAAAACAAATAACGGCAAATCATGTAGAAAAACATTTGGGCAATTCTGATACGGAAGATTTTAGAACAAAGAAGAAGTGCTTTGTGTTTTGAGGTTTGTGCATTATGCTTAAGTTCAACCATGGTGTCTTCTAGATTGTACATGTGGCAAAATCTGGTGGAATATAGATGATATCCAACGACCAACAGTTCTCGAATTTGCCATCTCTACACCATCGGATTGGCTTCATCCAACGACCATCTTTCAAAGTTAAAGTTATCCCCACACTATAAAAATATTAAGTATATATAGGGCTATATATATATATATATATATATATATATATATAGGTACATGATGCGAAAGCCACCCATCATCTCCAATTAGAATAGTGTGTCATACGTCTCCAACGTATCTATAATTTTTGATTGTTCCATGCTATTATATTATCCATCTAGGATGTTTTATATGCATTTATATGCTATTTTATATGATTTTTGGGACTAACCTATTAACCTAGAGCCCAGTGCTAGTTTATGTTTTTTCCTTTTTTTTGAGTATCGCAGAAAAGGAATATCAAACGGAGTCCAATTGACCTAAAAATTTACGGAGATCATTTTTGGACCAGAAGAAGCCCATGGAGCATCGGAGATGGACCAAAAGAGTCCCGAGGCCACCACGAGTGTGGGGGGCGCGCCCCTTGTCTCGTGGCCGCCTCGTGGACCCCCTGACTTGTTCCCGACGCCAACGCCTCTTATATATCCCTAAACTTCCAGAAAATAACCTAGATCGGGAGTTCCGCCGCTGCAAGCCTCCGTAGCCACCAAAAACCAATCGGGACCCTGTTCCGGCACCCTGCCGGAGGGGGGGATCCCTCACCGATGGCCATCTTCATCATCCCAGCGCTCTCCATGACGAGGAGGGAGTAGTTCACCCTCGGGGCTGAGGGTATGTACCGGTAGCTATGTGTTTAATCTCTCTCTCTCTCGTGTTCTTGATTCGGCACGATCTTGATGTATCGCGAGCTTTGCTATTATAATTGGATCTTATGATGTTTCTCCCCCTACACTCTCTTGTAATGGATTGAGTTTTCCCTTTGAAGTTATCTTATCGGATTGAGTCTTTAAGGATTTGAGAACACTTGATGTATGTCTTGCATGTGCTTATCTGTGGTGACAATGGGATATTCACGTGATCCACTTGATGTATGTTTTGGTGATCAACTTGCAAGTTCCGTGACCTCATGAACTTATGCATAGGGGTCGGCACACATTTTCGTCTTGACTCCCCGGTAGAAACTCTGGGGCACTCTTTGATGTTCTTTGTGTTGGTTGAATAGATGAATCCGAGATTGTATGATGCATATTGTATAATCAGACCCACAGATACTTGAGGTGACATTGGAGTATCTAGGTGACATTAGGGTTTTGGTTGATTTGTGTCTTAAGGTGTTATTCTAGTATGAACTCTAGGATAGATCGAACGGAAAGAATAGCTTCGTGTTATTTTACTACGGACTCTTGAATAGATCAATCAGAAAGGATAACATTGAGGTGGTTTCGTACTCTACAATAATCTCTTCGTTTGTTCTCCGCTATTAGTGACTTTGGAGTGACTCTTTGTTGCATGTTGAGGGATTGTTATATGATCCAATTATGTTATTATTGTTGAGAGAACTTGCACTAGTGAAAGTATGAACCCTAGGCCTTGTTTCAACGCATTGCAATACCGTTTTCGCTCACTATTATAATTAGTTACCTTGCTTTTTTTATATTTTCAAATTACAAAAACCTATATCTACCATCCATATTGCACTTGTATCCCCATATCTTCGTTGAACTAGTGCACCTATACAATTTACCATTGTATTGGGTGTGTTGGGGACACAAGAGACTCTTTGTTATTTGGTTGCAGGGTTGTTTGAGAGAGACCATCTTTATCCTATGCCTCCCATTGATTGATAAACCTTAGGTCATCCACTTGAGGGAAATTTTCTACTATCCTACAAACCTCTGCACTTGGAGGCCTAACAACGTCTATAAGAAGAAGGTTGTGTAGTAGACATCAAGCTCTTTTCTGGCGCCATTGCCGGGGAGGTGAGTGCTTGAAGGTATATCTTTAGATCTTGCAATTCAATCTTTTAGTTTCTTGTTTTATCACTAGTTTATTCTATAAAAGAAAACTACAAAAGAAATGGAATTGAGGGTGCCTCATATGCTTCATCTTTTTAATATCTTTTGTGAAAATAAGGATTTCAATAATTGTGCCAAAATGCTAGAAGAAGAACGCATTAAAATGTTTGGCACTAAATCTTTGAATGATGAGCATGATTGCAATGTTGTTAGTACGAACTCTTTGAATATCCATAGTACTAATGATGATTGCACTAGTCATGATGAAAATGTCTCTTATAAGCATGTCAATTTTTGTGGAGTGCATTGAGTTTGCAAGTACACACCAAATAGGGAAGATAGATTTTGCAATAGGCATAAGTATTTAGAAACTAAATGGTTGCAAGAAAGGCTAGATGTTTGTGCTGAAAATTTAAATTTTCTTAGCCATCCTTGTGAACTTAGTAATGAACGTGGTCATTTAAATATCCAATGGAAATTGTTTCATGATCAAATCGTGTCCAAAAATTGTGATGACTTGATTTCCCTTGCGCATCATAATGAACTTAGTTTGCTTGTGGGATATGAAGAAATGAAACGTATAACTAAGGATATTCCAGAATTTGCCCTTGATAAAGTTCTTGATTTTGATTTAGAGGAAATTTATATGTATTGTGCGGTGAATTGCATTGAAAATCCTTATATTGCCAATTACATAAAGACATGGAAACAAATAGAAGATGAAGAGAATACTAATGAAAGGGAAGAGACTTCCCAATATCCTCCTATTATTTCTTATGATGAATCAGGTAACGAGGAGGAGCCTTCTATTCAACCAATCTCATTAATAAGGAGCTCCAAAAAGAGGTTTAAACCCACACATAATGTGAAGAAGAAAAAGAAAAGACGGAGAAGCAAAGGTAAAAAGGTATCCCTCCCAAATGATGTTGTTCCTATTACTCATTGTGATGATGATCATTGCTATACTATTGGTGCTATCCATACTATTAATGATGAGAGTGATTATGCTTATGATATGAAAAGGCCCAAGCTTGGGGATGTTATGTTGATGAGAATGACATGTGTGAGAATTTATTTGCTGCAATTAATGTTTGTCCCAAGCTTGGGGATGCTATGTTTAATGAAGATGATATTTTTAGTCTCCATGTTTTGATGAGCAAATTTATCATGATGATAGCATGCCCCTTATTTATGATGATTATATTGATGAAAGTGGGTTTGGAAGAGTGTCAACTTTAGGAAGTAATGGTCCCACTAGTTTGGAGGATGTTGAATCTTATTGTGATAATTATAAAAGTGGATTTGGAGAGGTCATGACTTTATTTAGTAATGATTCCACTATCTTGGAAGAGGTTTCAATTGATTATGATGAGAACAAAGTTGCTACTTATGATGATTATTTTGATGATTCTTATGTTATAAAAAGTAGTGATGATTATATTTACAAAACTTGTCATGATTATGATTACCCTTTTCTTGAAAATTACTCTTTTAATGTGGAAACAATTTATAGTATTCGAGTTTCTTATGATACTCCCACTATTCCGATTGAGAAGAATTTTGCTTATGTGGAGAGTAATAAAAATTCTATGCTTGTGGCTCATGAAAATAATTCTTTATATGATAGTTATATGGTTGAATTCATTCATGATGCTACTAAAAATTATTATGAGGGAGGAATATATGCTTGTAGGAATGCAATAATACCAAGTTTCCTCTCTATGTGCTTAAAGTTTTGAAGTTATGCTTGTGTTGCTTTCCTATGCTAGTTGATTCTTGTTCCCATAAATTGTTTGCTCACAAAATACCTATGCATAGGAAGTGGGTTAGACTTAAATGTGCTAGTCATATTCTTCATGATGCTCTCCTTATGTTTCAATTCTTATCTTTTATGTGAGCATCATTGAAATCATCATGCCTAGCTAGGGGCGTTAAACGATAGCGCTTCTTGGGAGGCAACCCAATTTTATTTTTGTTCTTTGCCTTTTTCTCCTGTTTAGTAATAAATAATCTACCTAGCCTCTGGTTAGATGTGGTTTTATGTTTTAATTAGTGTTTGTGCCAAGTAGAGCCTTTAGGATCTTCTTGGGTGATTGTTGTTTGATCTTGCTGATAAAAACAGAAAGTATGTGCTCATGAAAATAATTATCATTTTTTACCAGAGAGCGATAAAATACCAATTCTAACTGACGTAGATCAATATACTTTTTATCCTGGTCTTCCTAATTTTTCAGAATTTTTGGAGTTACAGAAGTATTTGAAATCTCCAGATTACTACAGACTGTTCTGTTTTTGATAGATTCTGTTTTCATTGTGTTGTTTGCTTATTTTGATGAATCTATGAGTAGTATCGGAGGGTATGAACCATACAGAAGTTGGAATACAGTAGATATTACACCAATATGAATTTAGAATGAGTTCACAACAATACCTAAGTGGTGATTTATTTTCTTATACTAACGGAGCTTACGAGTTTTTTTGTGAAGTTTTGTGTTGTGAAGTTTCCAAGTTTTGGGTAAAGATTTGATGGACTATGGAATAAGGAGTGGCAAGAGCCTAAGCTTGGTGATTCCCAAGGCACCCCAAGGTAAAATTCAAGGACAACCAAAAGCCTAAGCTTGGGGATGCCCTGGAAGGCATCCCCTCTTTCATCTTCGTCTATCGGTAACTTTACTTCAGGCTATATTTTTATTCACCACATGATATGTGTTTTGCTTGGAGCGTCTTGTATGATTTGAGTCTTTGATTTTTAGTTCACCACAATCATCCTTGCTGTACACACCTTTTGGGAGAGACACACATGAATAGGAATTTATTAGAATACTCTATGTGCTTCACTTATATCTTTTGAGCTAGATAATTTTGCTCTAGTGCTTCACTTATATTATTTTGAGAGTCTTTTAGAACAGCATGGTAATTTGCTTTCGCTATAAAATTAGTCCAAATATGATAGGCACCCAAGATGGGTATAATAAAAACTTTCATATAGAGTGCATTGAATACTATGAGAAGTTTGATACTTGATGATTGTTTTGAGATATGAAGAGGGTGATATTAGAGTCATGCTAGTTGAGTATTTGTGAATTTGAGAAATACTTGTGTTGAGGTTTAGCATGCACGTATGGTAACCATTGTGTAACAAATTTTAAGCATGAGGTGTTTCTTTGATTGTCCTCCTTATGAGTGGCGGTCGGGGACGAGCGATGGTCTTTTCCTACCAATCTACTCCCTCCATTCCGAATTACTTGTCGCACGTATGGATGTATCTAGATGTATTTTAGTTTTAGATACATCCATTTCAGTGACGAGTAATTTGGAACGGAGGGAGTATCCCCCTAGGAGCATGCGCGTAGTGCTTGGTTTTGATGACTTGTAGATTTTTGCAATAATTATGTGAGTTCTTTATGACTAATGTTGAGTCCATGGATTATACGCACTCTCACCCTTCCATCATTGCTAGCCTCTTCGGTACCGTGCATTGCCCTTTCTCACCTCGAGAGTTGGTGCAAACTTCACCGGTGCATCCTGTAACATTCCAAATTTTCAATTTGGAATGTTATACATAGGCCATTCATGCATATCATATTTTATTGCATATTTTGTTTTTGCGATCCTCAAAATCCTAAGCAACTCAAGGACCCATGGAGAGAGTTGGGGATTTCACGATTTTCATATTTGAATTTTGTCAAATATCGAAACAAGGATCACTTTGGTTTTAATTAATTTCTCCCTCTGAAAATATTTCATATTAAAATATATGAGAGGAGATAATATGACTTCTCCAAAATAAATGAAATATTGGAGGAAAAATATTAAAATCAAATAAATAAATTTTATTTGGATTTTATTGCAATTTTATTTGAATTAGGAAAAAATACGTTTTTTCAAAATTACATTAGAGGCCCAAATAAATGTTCACTTTGTTCGCTATATTTTTAGAGGACGGGGAAAATTTATTTCAGGATTTTTGGAGTCCGTTTAGTATTTCTTTTAATCGTTTTTCTGTGCATTGGAATATTTTTTTTAAAAGAAAAAAGTTACCGACCTTACCGGGGGCCGTGTCCGCCAGGGACACTGACCCGGCTGACCCTTTAAGTGCCACAGCCCCGAGCCGCCAGCCCATCCCACCGTACCCCAAACCCTAGCCGATCCGCGCCGCCGCACCACCCCGTCGCCGCCGGAGCCACCCATCACCGGAGCCGCCCCGCCGTCCCGCCGCCGCCTCGCCGACCGTTGCCGGATGTAGCCGCCGCCGGTTTTCGCAAGAAAACCGATCGGTTTTATTTGAAAAACCTAGATCTCAATTTTTTAATTTTAGATCGGTTTTGTTTTGGTTTTTCCCGGTTTAGTTAAATAGCGGACGTTCGTCCGTACGATCATTTTAACGAACGGTGTTCATCCGTTAGTCACAGACAGCGAACGTTCGTTCGCTAGCCTATTCGTCAGTTTTTCTTTTTTCAGGGTTTTTCCGCGATTATTTTTGATCGCGATTTCTGCCCTAATCTTCGTTTTAGTTTATCTTTTCGCTCGTTTATCGGAATCAGGCGATTCAAGCGCCCAGATCTTAACCAACTTGAACAAGATATTGGTACTCTAAAATTTGACTTTAGTCCAGATTAGTAATCGGATCTTGTTTCTTTCACAGTTTGAGTTTCGTTGCTCCGTTTGATTTGATTCTTTTTGCAAACCGGAGTTCTTAAGTTGAACTTTCTGGTTAGATCCTCTTATTTGAGTTTTACCCGTGCATCTTTGCTTGATTGCTTATGTATGCTATTGTTTGTTTGTGATAGAACACCTGGAGTGCGAAGCATGCTACTACGAGTCCCTAGGTTTTGCGGATCGTCAGCAAGGCAAGTAACACATTGATCATACCCCTTTCATACCCAATTTTATGCATTAGTTACAATCCTCAAACATTGCATGATTAGGATGTGATTAACTTGTGGGTATTGGGAAGTAGATGATGAGGTAGAACCTATTACCTGTTTTATTATCAAACCCTTGGGAGTTACTTCTACGTTATGCTTTTATCGCTATGCTATGCTCGTAGACGTGGATTGGGTTTGAGTGTATCCATGATAGATGTGAGTTGTTAATTAATGCTTTAATTTAAGGTGGCAACTTTAATACACATCTGGGTGGATTGTTGGTTTTGGGCACCTGGGGTTATACCAGTGTTGTCCTAGGAGATCCCAGGGTTATACCGTGTGATCCTCCTATGGTCCGCCACCCAGGCTCAAAGGGATCATAAGATTATTCATGCTAGAAACTTACGTGTGTAGCCACAAGCCATTATGGGCTCTAGCATAGTTGAGTATGTTGCATGACCTCTTCCAGTGGTAGGCTAGCAGATGTAGGGGATGTAGGTTGGTACTGTCTACCCGGGGTTAAAGTTAATGCTTTTGAAAGACCGTGTCTCGGTCATCCATTTCTCAAACACCATGCAGTGCAAGAAATCCAACGAAGGAGATCGAGTCTTGTGGGGAAAAGTGCGCAAACCTTCGCAGAGTGTATAAACTAATCATGGTTAGCTGTGTCCCCGGTTATGGACATCTTGAGTATCTGGTACTTGAATTATTGATTTGATCTCATCACTCTAAATTAATTTGTTGGGTTGTTAATGACTACTTTAATGGGGATTGACTTGGAGGAACCTTCTCAATGATGTTCCAACCACCATGATAGTTAAATAAAATTTATTCCTTTGATGTAGGGAAAATTGGCTTTTCACAAAAACAATATAACCATAGAGCCTCCACCAGCCATATATGCATGTACTGATAGCATTTATCTGTTCATTGCTCTATTGTGTTATATTGCCAGCATATTCCATGTGCTGACCCGTTCTCAGGCTGCAATGTATCATGTTGCAGACTATTCAGATGACGAGTAAGGTGCCATAGGTCATTTGTCATGCACTCAGCTATGCCGTTGGAGTTGATGGACTCACTTTATCTTCCAAGCCTTCCACTGTTATCCTACTTAGATGACCTTAAGCCATATTTATTATAATAAGTTCTCTTTTGAGACATTCGATGTAATAAGTGTGTGATTGCTACTTTGTTATAAATCCTTCGAGTACTGTGTGTGTCAGCATTACCGATCCAGGGATGACACTGAACACAGAGATTTGACCGTCTGAGGTCGGATCACTACAAGATGGTATCAGAGCACACGCTGAATGTAGGACACGACCACTAAGATGAGCCATAGATCACTCTTCTCTACTCATTCCTGACTCCTCTCCATTTTGTACTCTTTAGGATGGCGGACACAAGGAACAAGTTTACACAGCCGGATGAAGACACCCCGTTTGGGCGACACTTGAAGGAAGTCACTAGGTACCTGAACATCGAAATACCAAGCTTCACCGGGACCTACACCGCCACTTTACCAAAAGAGGAACGTTGGATGATTCGAGTCCAAATTCCAGGAAGGACATTCACGCCAGTCACTGAGCCCATAGAGTTTTCTTTTGATGCACCAACCTGGAGTCTAGGAAAGAGCATGGCAGCCCACATTGCTATAGGACGTATTGGAGAAATCTACAAACAGGAGCTGAAGGACACTATCTACCAGATATGTGGTCACCGAGATGAGAAATGGGAGATGATCAGCACCAGGAAGGACAGGTCCATTGCATCTTTCATCCAGGAGTTGAACTAGCACATTCGACGCCAGGAGAACCGGATGTGCTCAAGCATGTTAGATTTGAAGAAGGCGATGACTAGGATCACCGAGCTAGAAGAGGAACTTAAGTCTACACGCGATGGATATGAGGAGGAAATGATGATACTTGTGGAGAAGAATGTCGACATGCCAAGGAAGCTAGGAGTTTTCATGGGAGACCCCACACCAGGAGGAGAAGACGACGAACCTAAGGAGATTCGTTCTGAAGACTACATCATCATCGACGACAACGACTCTGACCCTGATAGTAGTGATGATGACTATGAAAATGAAGCTGGAGCAGATATCATGGAGTCTTCCACTGATCAAAATTTCTAGTAGACCACCATATGATCAGTAGTATTCCCCCATGTATATAGAATAGACCGAGCACTATAACGATAGTTAGATTGATTGTATGCCCTTGCTTGATTGATTGAGTGATATGATATGATTGTGCTTGTCTCATGTGCATATGGGCAGTGCTTTCTCCTTAGATCTCATTCTATTCTAATCTCTCCCCTCTAAAACCCATCAGATGCCTCCGAGACGTGACCCCGGTTTTGTTTTCCCACCAGAGCTCACCCAGTTGATCCAGCAGCAGAATACACTGATGCAGTTACTAGTTCAGAATCAGGGCAACAACAACAACAATAACAACAACCCACCGCCACCACCAGTTGACAACTTGGCCCGTTTTCTGAGGCTACAGTCGCCGGTGTTTTCTAGTAGCACCAAGCTAATAGTTGCGGATGACTGGCTACGCAAGATTGGAAGGGAGTTGACCACCGCAGGTTGCACATATGCTGAGAAGGTGCGTTTTGCCGCACACCAATTAGATGAACCAGCAACTTCCTGGTGGGAGAATTACACAACCACTTTCCCTGTAGCCAATATCACTTGGGACCAGTTTTAGCAAGCATTCTGCACAACCCATGTCTCAACTGGAGCTATGAGCATGAAGAAGCATGAGTTTTGCAACTTGCGCCAGGGAAATCATACTGTGGCTCAGTACGTAGATGAGTTTAGTAAGTTGTCTCTTTATGCCCCTGATGATGTGGCCACAGATGTCGCGAATCAGGAGAAGTTTATGGAAGGGCTGAATGATGAGATGAGCATGCAGTTGATGGTGGCAACATTTAACAACTACCAGGAGTTGGTAGATAAGGCTCTTATGATTGAAGGGAAGCACATCAGATTGAGAGCCGTAAAAGGAAGTATGGACAAGGGAAGTACAATTCAGGAGCTTAGCAGAAGCCTCGTTTCACCCCAAACTCGGGAGGATTGACCCATAACCATGGAGGCCACACCCACAATGGAGGGAGTTCGCATAACCACAGTGACCCAAAGAATGGAAACGGGAATGGAGCAGGCAGCAAACAGAACCTCTCTAACCCAGGCACACCCGCCAAGAAGGATCAAAGTCACATTACCTGTTTCAAGTGCAGGAAGACTGGGCACTACGCCAATGACTGCCCGGAATTGAAGAACGGAAATGGAAATGGAAGCGCTGGGAAGAAGCCCAACCCTTTTAATAGGGGACAAGTGAACCACATGAACGTGGAGGAGGTTGAAGAGCAGCCCGATGCAGTTATCGGTAAGTTTTAGGTTAAGTCATTTACCGCCCTTGTTTTATTTGATACTAGTGCATCACATTAATACATTTAAAGGGGATTTGTGGACAAGTTTAAGTTACCCACCTTAGCCCTTAGGACACCCTTGCCAGTAAGCTCACCCGGTGTAGAGTACATGGCTAGCCGATGGTGCGATCGATTACCCTTAACCATTGGCAGCCATGTTTTCCCCTCGGACCTAATAATTCTGGAGTCACAAGGATTGGATGTGATACTAGGTATGGATTGGTTATCGAAGTATGGAGGAAACATTGACTGTGCTAGTAGGTCTATTCTACTCACCACCCCGGAGGGAAAAAGGATCAAGTATGTATCTAGGCATGCGCCGAGAAGGACGCAAGTAAATTCTCTCACGGGAGTTGTTTAGGAGGAAGTGCCGGTAGTGAAGGATTACCCAGATGTATTTCCAGAGGAGTTACCAGGCATGCCGCCAGATCGAGACATCGAGTTTTTGATAGAGCTATTGCCAGGCACCGGACCGATATCGAAGAGACCATACCGGATGCCCGCAAATGATCTAGAGGAGATCAAGAAGCACATTAAGGAGTGGTTGGAGAAAGGATACATTCGACGAAGTTCATCACCATGGAGAGCCCCAGTGCTCTTGGTTGAGAAGAAGGATGGATCGTTAAGAATGGTTGTTGATTATTGTGCGTTGAATGAAGTGAAGATCAAGAACAAGTACCCACTGCCGATGATCAATGATTTGTTTGACCAGCTGCAAGGAGAAAATGTGTTTTCGAAGATCGATCTGCGATCAGGATATCACCAACTGAAGATTAGGGAAAATGATATACCTAAGACAACATTCACCACAAGGTACGGGTTATATGAGTATACTGTTATGTCATTTGGACTAACTAACGCCCCTGCCTATTTCATGAGTATGATGAACAAGGTGTTCATGGAGTTCTTGGATAAGTTTGTCATGGTATTCATTGATGATATCTTGGTATACTCGAAGAATGAAGAGGAACACAAGGAGCATTTGCGTTTAGTTCTCGAGAAGCTCAGGGAACATCAGTTATATGCCAAGTTCAGCAAATGTGAGTTTTGGTTGAAGGAAGTTGGATTTCTTGGACATGTTATATCAGGAGAAGGTATACCAGTGGATCCTACCAAGGTTCAGTCAGTCACTGAGTGGTTGGCACCCACCTCAGTTGGAGAGATCCGTAGTTTTCTCGGACTCGCGGGATACTATCGGAGATTTATTGAGATTTTTTCCAAGACCGCAAAGCCTATGATGGCATTGTTGAAGAAGGACACCAAGTTCCATTGGACATAGGAATGTGAAGCAAGTTTCTAGGAGTTGAAGAAACGTTTGACTACAACCCTAGTGCTGATTCTGCAGGATATATGCAATGATTTCCAAGTGTATTGCGACGCCTCACGCTTAGGACTTGGAGGAGTATTTATGCAAGACAGAAGAGTTGTTTCATATGCTTCACGACAACTTCGACCACATGAGTTAAATTATGCTACACATGATTTGGAGTTAGCAGCCGTAGTGCATGCGCTCAAGACCTGGGGATATTTCCTTATTGGAAACCATTGCGATGTGTACACGGATCACAAGAGTTTGAAGTACATTTGTACCCAGAAGGAGCTGAACCTTAGGCAAAGGAGATGGTTGGAGCTCATAAAGGATTATGATATGAAACTGCACTATCATCGAGGAAAGGCCAATGTCGTAGCAGACGCTTTGAGTCAGAAGAGTTATGCCAGTACCCTAGTGAGCGGAGGATTGCCAAAGGAGTTAGCAGAGGATCTTAGGGAGCTTCGTTTGGAGATAGTTCCTGAAGGTTTTGTTGCATCATTGGAGGTTCAGTCAACATTGTTGGAAAAGATTAGAGAAGCTCAGAAGGATGACAAAGAAATTGCCGAGATAAAGGAGAAGATGAGGGAAGGAAAAACCAAAGGTTTTCATGAGGATGAGCATGACACCTTGTGGTTTGAGGACCGTGTATATGTGCCCAATAATGCCGAGATCAGGAAGTTGATACTATAGGTAGCACATGACTCGCCATACTCGATACACCCCGGAAACACCAAGATGTATTTGGATTTGAAGGAGCGTTTCTGGTGGACTGGAATGAAGAAGGATATTGCCGAGTATGTAGCTGTATGTGATGTATGTCAGAGAGTGAAGGCCGAACATCAGAAGCCAGCAGGACTACTGCAGCCTATGACGATACCCGAATGGAAGTGGGACAAACTTGGCATGGATTTTTATCACCGGATTACCCAGGACCCGATCGGGATATGATTCTATCTGGGTAGTAGCGGATCGTGTCGGTGTACAAAAAGAGGGGTACACTTTTTGTACCCCTATAACTGTGTACGGGTAGTCTGAGCCACGGGCACCACCACACTGAGCAAGGCAAGGGAGGTGAGCCAAGGTAAGGCCGACGCTCAGGAGAAGCAGAACGACACCAAGACCAAGACCACGAAGAGCAAAGGGGACGAAGCGGACCCCCCGGCAAGATCCTTGCCAGGAGGCGGTTTTAGCAAACCCGGCAAGACCCTTGCCGTGGCAGCTCGCCTCACACCTACGGAGTGAGTCACCCTTGAGTCCACTACCCCCATGGGGCAAGGGTTCAGGAGACATCCCCGTGGTGGCATGCGGATCTTTGTGAAGACATTCAAGATCAGATACACCCTTTAGAAGATGATGATCCTTGGCGGGATCCCAGCCAAGGAGGACCACAAGGCCCCCGGCAAGAGCCTTGCCGGGGATGACAGCAGGCGCCACGGCAAGACCCTTGCCGGGGCCCCGGCAAGGCCCTTGCCAAGAACACCCGTAGGGCCACCATCAGGCCCACGCCAGTCAAACCTCCACCGCCGTTCGCATGCAGCTGCCGACCCAACCAGCTGGGCAGGCACCTGCGTGGCGGCATGCGGATCTTCGTGGAGACCCACCACTGCGCCACCTCAGCTGCCTGCCTGCCTACATGGCACCGCGGGCGCCGCTGGCCAGGGCGCGTGTCGACACGAGAGGGAGCGGCGACGGACGAGACAGGGCTCTCCCCATCCCCGATAAAGCAAGGACACCTGGGCAAGACCCATTAAATGCGCCTTGTCATGTAATGCGAGGGATAACCTCACATCACTGTACCCTTTCCACCTCCTGTGTGCCACTGTGGCAACCCCTTTCCTATAAAAGGAGGCCCGAGGCGACCAGGAGGAGGATTCAGCTTTTTGGAGCTCCTCACGCCCCATAGCTAGCTCAAGAACACAGATATACAATCCACCAAAGCAGGAGTAGGGTTTTATGCATCCTCGCGGCCCGAACCTGGATAAACGAACCGTGTGCTATTTGTTTGATCCGCTCTTCTCATGACCCCGCGCCCCGCAACCGTAGTAGGGATTCTTGTGATCCCATAGGTGTCATTCCTACCGACATCTTCTGCGCGCCAGGTAGGGGGCGCAGTTGTGAGAATCGGCTCTAGCAGTTAGCCCGACACTCCTTCATCTTCGTGACCCTTGAAGAAGAAAGGAGGCCAGTAGATCGACACTCGAGCGATCGCAAACAGAAGCTAAGTTGCACTGATCCCTTATTTGTGCTACCCTTCTTGTTTAAGGTTATTCCCCCCGGAGATATTTGCTTTGTATGAGAAACCTGCACGCTAGGGGGCTCTACCACGATCGGCAACGCCCTTTCCCTGTTTCGAGTCCGCTCAACAGCTCAAGCGGCTGCGTCGAGAATGGCAGAGTAGCCTTCCGCGATCAGCAACGCCCCCGATTCTGACTCGAGTCAAGCTTGACAGTTCGAGCGGCCGCGTTCAGATCGGAAAGGTGGCTCGTCCGGCACCACGCGTACCCGGCCGGCCATGGGGATCCGTCCCCAAAATGCCGCTAGGGGCTTCCGCGCCGGCAAGCCTTCCCGATCGACGTAGGGCACGCATACAAAGAGGAACTGAACGGGGAAATAACATGCATGAAAATTAAGAGTACTTCAAAGTTATATTACATCACATCATAGCTGCGGTTCTAACTAAAGATAAAATTTGTCTTGGTCGGGAACCCGCAGCGGCGAAGAAGAACGGGATGCCTAATCCTGGCGCTGGCCTTCCACCCTCTTGATTTCGTCGATGCAGTCGGTGATGGGCTTGATGCGCTCCTTGAGCACCGTGAGGTCAGCACCATCCGACAAGCTCTTCATCACGGCCACGAAGTCAAGATCGGGATTCCAGTACACCATCTTGGTGAGGACCTTGGTCACGACCCTCCGGCAAAGTCGCCGGGCCTCCTCGGCCAGCGTGGCCGTCCTGTTGGAGTGAAGGTAAGCCAAGGCTCCGAGGATGCCCTCGAAGAACAGGGTCAACTTGGTGTTGATGGTCCCGCTGCGCTTAGGGGCGTACCTCACGTTTGGCATCCCCATGGTGGCCAACTGCGAGGTGACCCTGCCGGCGACCTCCTCCAGATGGCTGATCCATCTGTTCTTGCCCGCCACATAATCCTGGTGGGAGGCAGCCTTGTTCGCCCGCAACTGCTTCTCCTCCTCCAGGCTCCTAGTCAAGGTCTCCTCCCGAGCCCTGCTCTCCAACAACATCTTCTCGAGATCCTCCAGCTTCAGCTTGAGGTCTCTGACGGAGTTTTGCGCTTCAGAGAGCTCCCCAGCCCTGCTAATGACCGCTCCTTGCGCCTCCACCAAGGCGCTGTTGAGCGTGCTCTTCTTGTTGGACAGCTTGAGGGCCTGCTCCTTCAGCTCGTCCTACGCCACCTCCAACTCCCTTACCTTGCCGGCATGGGCCAGAGCATGGGCATCGAGTGCCTCCTTGTGCCTCTGCTCCAGCTCGTGAGTCTGCCGCGCGACAAGGGCCTCGAGCTCCTCATCCTTGCCACGAAGCGCTGCGGCAAGCTTCGCCTCACGCGCGGTGAGGTCCTCTTCCTGGGAATCCAATGTGGCTTGATGCTGGTTCCGGACGGCCTCGGCCACGGCAGCCAAGTTCGCCGCCTGTTCCCGGGCCTTCTCGATGTCAGCCATCTTCATGGTGAGCTCGACATTGCACTTGGCCAATTCCTCCTGAAGGGCCCTCTGCTCCGCACGAGTCTGGTGGAACCAGGTCTGTGTCTCAGCAACGCGCGCCTTGAAATCCACCTCCGCCTGGTCCACCGTTGCCATCCTGGACTTAACCTTGTCTAGACGGGCACGGTAGAGCACTTGGAGCTTCCAGAAATTGGCCCCCATGGCACGGAAAAGCTGCTCTTCTGGAGAACCGTCGCCACCAACGCCCGGCTCATCAACCACCTCGAGCCCGGTGGCGGCAAGCACCTCACCGTCAAAAACTTCCCCTTCGGCGGGCGCCCGGCTTGACGCCCCTGGGAGGTGGATGAAGAGATCGTCACCCACCTTCAGATATCTGCCGGGGCCCGAGGTTGAGGAGGAGGGAGGCTGGTCACCCACCACCTCTTCCTCGGCCAAGGCCTTGCCGGCCTCACCGGCAGGTCCACCACTGGCGCCCTCGGCAGAAGCCTCGCCGGTCGCCTTGGCGGCCCCCCGCAGCGGCACCCTTGGCGGCTTCGTCAGCGGTGGCCTCATCAGCATCTTTGGCGGCCTCCTCGGCGGCAATCCTGTTGGCCTCCGCCGCGGCCTCCTCAGCAATATCCCCAACAACAGTGTCCACGTCCTCCATGTCTGTTGAAGGAGGGCCTGGGCAGCAACGGGAGCAATGAAGACAAGAAAAGAATAAGGAAAAAACAGAGACGAAGGACAGGCGACTCACCAGTGCCAGGCTGTGGAGCAGAAGTCCCCTCTCCGCCAGCATTTGGCGCCGTGGCAGAGCCACCAGCGCCCAAGTTCCCCTCTTCCTCCATGGGTGTGGGCTCCGTGCCTAATGCCCTTGCCGAGGACGCCCCCCACGGCGGCGTAGTCGATGGGGGTGGTGTGTTAGGAGTAGCCCTCTGTGGCTCCTCCTGCTGCCGCTCCCCTCCTGCAAACCCGACAAGGTCAGCATCATAGCATCGAGCGCCTACCACATGTTGAGTAAGAAGAGGGTGACGAACTTACGCTGGGGGCTGCACCGGGGGCTGCTGTCCGGGCTGCTTAGCACCACCAGTGGTGTCTTTGAAGCCCCAGCCGGGGGCTGGCTGCTCGCCGAGGTCCTCGCCCTCTTCACCCTCTGGGCTAACGTCTCTGCCTCCCTACGGAAGCAAAAATGGATCAAGACAAGCGACCCAATTCGAGGAAATGGAAATGACAGTAAGGAACAGAGAACTTACTCGTCATCCGTCTCCTCCTCTTCCACCAGTTTCCTTTTCCTCTTCGGGCTGAGAGGCCCGAGATCAAAAGGGAGCTCCACATCATCATCCGAGTCGACGCCTGCAGGCGAAGGAGGCGGCGGGGTTTGTGCGCGCCCAGATGAGGAAGGGGATGTTGTCTTCTTCTTCTCAGCGGCCTTCGTCAGCCTCTTGGCTGCCATGGCCCTCATGTGGCGCCCAGACCCCTCCAGGGTCAATTGAGGCCGCGCAGCCCTGCCGGGTCGGACCGGCTCACCGGAGCCAGTCCGCCGCGGGACTCGCCCTCTTCCCCTGGTTGGCGTCGAGCCCACCGCCACGTCCTCCTCCCCCGACGACTCGTCGGCCGCGTCTTTGACGAGTGGAGATCCAGTGTCGGCGCTGCTGACCTCCCTGGAGGCCGCCGCCCACCGGGTGAGCTCCTCTTCCTCCGCCGCCGTTGCGGCCTTGTCCTCCACGCCCCCGGCGCTGCCGGCCTCCATGGCAAGCTGTGCCTCCCTCGCCCTAGTGGTGATGTAGTCCAGCTCTGCCTGGGTGGTGTCCATTATAAGCCACCGCTCGGCGTCGGCATTGACGTACACCTCGATCAGGGTGTCGAAGAATTGTTGCACATCCTCGTCCTTCGGCTCCTCCCAGCTCGGGACAGGGCCGTGCGCATTACAGTCCAGCATCATGGTGATGATCTTGGACCGACGCGAATTGTTGCACAACGGGACCACCCCCGCTGGCAGCTTGAAAAATGGCCCCTTGAGGGCCTTGCCAACCTTTGCGGCAGCCCTCGCGGCCTTGCCGGTCCGCTCGACCTCGCCATCGCGACCCACATCAAGCTGGAAAAGCCGCTGGCAGAAGTGGGCATGCGCCAGCACTGTGAAGTTGTGATCGAGGCCGGGGCGGAGTCGCATAATGTCAGCCGGGTTCGTAAAGAACCAAGCTAGCCTCCCCTTGCTGTGCAATGGGGCGATCCGGCGGCGAATGAGGTCCGCCCTGATCATCCCAAGGGTGAGTCTGGCCTGGGTGAGTCGAAGAATCCTGGTGGTGGCGACGGTGAGCCTCCCATCGGCGGCGTCGACATCGCTCCAATCGCTGCCACGGACCGGCGGCACTTGGCGGACCTTGCAGAATTCCGGCGGGTTTTCATCTTCAATCCAGCACCACCGGCCACGCCATTCCTCCCACCTCTCCTTCACGGCACCGTCCGGGTACGCCCCCTTGGATCTTGGGATCCAGGTGACGCAACCGGAGATGGCTCCTCCCGGCTGGATTCGAGGGAAGAAGTAATGGCGGAAGAGCGCCATGTTGGGCTGCACCCCAGCAAAGCCTTCGCAAAGATGCGCGAAGAAAGCCATGCACGTCATCGCATTCGGAGTAAAATCCAAGAGGCGAAAGCCGAAGGTGCGCATAATGTCGCAGAAGAAATCATAGAAAGGAGGGCATAACCCGCAAGAAAAGTAATCAACGAAGAAGGGGTACCGATTTGGGGCAGGATCAGCGCAAGCGGCAGGAATGACGCGCGTCGCCGGGTGTCCCGAATCCTCTCCCCCCGTCTTCACTCCCCATAGGGGCTTGAAGGAGGCCCGGAGCTCTTGAACATCAACCGTCGAGGGGAAGAAGAAGGCGGACTTCGTCCGGTCCCCCGACAGCGCACTCTCCGGCGGCTCCACCGTCCCGACGCCCTTAGCCACCCCCTTGCCCTTGGCAAATTTGGGAGCCATGGCGACCAAGAAGTTTAGAGGGCCGAGGAAGGGGGATGGTGAAGCAACAACGACGGGCGACGGTGGAAGCTTAGGAAGGAAGGAAGAGAGGAAACAACGGCTCTGAGATTGGAAAAGGCACGAGGAAAGAGGAGAAAGTAAGCAGCGCGCCCACGGTTATTCCTTTCTTATGGGGGAAAACAACGGGCCGCCTCCTTTCACATTAACTGTGATGTGACGCATGCCCAGGGGAAGCAACCCCACGCATGCCGCCCACGTCACACACGCCTCCCCACGCCGCGCCACGCGCGGGAAGCGTGGGAAGCACAACGTGGAAGAAACTTACCGCAGTAAAAACCGTCCCGCCTGCCCGCGCACCATTTTTGGGCCTAGCCCAACGACGCGATTGCGCTAACGTGTGGCCCAGGCCCGGGGCTCCTGTCGGTGTACAAAAAGAGGGGTACACTTTTTGTACCCCTATAACTGTGCACTGGCAGTTTGAGCCACGGGCACCACCACACTGAGCAAGGCAAGGGAGGTGAGCCAAGGTAAGGCCGACGCTCACGAGAAGCAGACGACACCAAGACCAAGACCACAAAGAGCAAAGGGGATGAAGCGGACCCCCCGGCAAGATCCTTGCCGAGAGGCGGTTTTAGCAAACCCGGCAAGACCCTTGCCGTGGCAGCTCGCCCCACACCTACGGAGTGAGTCACCCTTGAGTCCACTGCCCCCATGGGGCAAGGATCCGGGAGACATCCCCGTGGTGGCATGCGGATCTTTGTGAAGACATTCAAGATTAGATACACCCTTTAGAAGATGATGATCCTTGGCGGGATCCCAGCCAAGGAGGACCACAAGGCCCCCGGCAAGAGCCTTGCCAGGGATGACAGCAGGCGCCATGGCAAGACCCTTGCTGGGGCCCCGACAAGGCCCTTGCCAAGAACACCCGTAGGGCCACCATCAGGCCCATGCCAGTCAAACCTCCACCGCCGTTCGCATGCAGCTGCCGACCCAACCAGCTGGGCAGGCACCTGCGTGGTAGCATGCGGATCTTCATGGAGACCCACCACTGCGCCACCTCAGCTGCCTGCCTGCCTACATGGCACCGCGAGCGCCGCTGGCCAGGGCGCGTGTCGACACAAGAGGGAGCGGCAACGGACGAGACAGGGCTCTCCCCCGTCCCCGATAAAGCAAGGACACCTGGGCAAGACGCATTAAATGCACCTTGTCATGTAATGCGAGGGATAACCTCACATCACTGTACCCTTTCCACCTCCTGTGTGCCACTGTGGCAACCCCTTTCCTATAAAAGGAGGCCCGAGGCGACCAGGAGGAGGATTCGGCTTTTTGGAGCTCCTCACGCCCCATAGCTAGCTCAAGAACACAGATATACAATCCACCAAAGCAGGAGTAGGGTTTTACGCATCCTCGCGGCCCGAACCCGGATAAACGAACCGTGTGCTATCTGTTTGATCCGCTCTTCTCACGACCCCGCGCCCCGCAACCGTAGTAGGGATTCTTGTGATCCCATAGGAGTCGTTCCCACCGACAGATCGCTTGACCAAAGTTGCTCACTTTATCCCAGTGAAAACCACCTATACAAGTGCAAAGTTGGCCAAGATATACATGACCATGATCGTATGTCTGCATGGAGTTCCGAGGACTATCGTATCAGATAGAGGAACACAGTTTACTTCAAAGTTTTGGCACCAGCTGCACCAGACTTTGGGAACCAGACTAGAGTTCGGTATCGCTTTTCACCCGCAGACAGATGGACAGACCAAGAGAGTCAATCAGATTCTGGAGGACATGTTGAGAGCTTGTGCATTAGATTACAGATCCAGTTGGGATGACAACTTGCCCTACGCCGAGTTCTCATACAACAACAGTTACCAGGCCAGTTTGAAGATGGCACCTTTCGAAGCCCTGTATGGAAGAAGATGCCGAACACCGTTGATGTGGGATGAAGTCAGAGACCGCCAGTTGTTTGGACCGGATTTGATTAAAGAGTCAGAAGAGAGGGTTAAGCTGATTCAAGATAGACCGAAGGTAGCTTAGTCCAGACAGAAGAGCTATGCAGATTCAAAATGCAAGGAGGTAGTCTATGAAATCGGAGACAGAGCATATCTGCGAGTGTCACCTCTGCGAGGAGTTAGACGTTTTGGAGTTAAAGGAAAGTTAGCCCCGAGATTTGTAGGACCATACCGAGTTTTGGAACGCATGGGAGAGGTTGCCTACAAATTGTAGTTACCCGAAGGACTGTCAGGAGTTCATGATGTGTTTCACGTTTCCCAGTTAAAGAAGTGCCATGCAGAGATGGCCGATATTCCTATGAGAGATACAGTGCCCCTGGAAGCAATTCAGTTGGATAGCGATTTGACATATGAGGAGAAACCTGTCAAGATTCTTGAATTTGCCAGCCGAGTTACTCGCAGCAAAGTTATGAAGTTTTGCAAATTTCAGTGGAGCCACCATACCGAGGATGAAGCCACTTGGGAATGAGAGGATGATCTACTTAAGGACCACCCACACCTATTTTCTACCCAACCCGAATCTCCAGGACGAGATTCATCTTAAGGGGGGTAGGTTTGTAACAACCCAAATTTTCAATTTGGAATGTTATACATAGGTCATTCATGCATATCATATTTTATTGCATATTTCATTTTTGCGATCCTCGAAATTCTAAGCAACTCAAGGACCCACAGAGAGAGTTGGGGATTTCACGATTTTCATATTTGTATTTTGTCAAATATCGAAACAAGGATCACTTTGGTTTTAATCAATTTTTCTCTCCAAAAATATTTCATATTAAAATATATGAGAGGAGATAATATGACTTCTTCAAAATAAATGAAATATTGGAGGAAAAATATTAAAATCAAATAAATAATTTTTTATTTGGATATTATTGCAATTTTATCTGAATTAGAAAAAAATGCGTTTTTCAAAATTGCATTGGAGGCCCCAATAAATGTTCACTTTGTCCGCTATATTTTTAGAGGACGGGGAAAATTTATTTCAGGATTTTTGGAGTCAGTTTAGTATTTCTTTTAATTGTTTTTCTGCGCGCTGGATTTTTTTTTAAAATAGTTACCGACTTTACCGGGCCGTGCCGCCTGGGTCACTGACCCGGCCGGCCCTTTAAGAGCTGCAGCCCCGAGCCGCCAACCTACCCCACTGCACCCCAAACCCTAGCTGATCCGCGTCGCCGCCGCCGGATCCGCCGCCGCGTCCCGCGCCGTTACCGCCGGATCCGCCGCCGCGTCCCGCGCCATCGCCGCACCACCCCGCCACCGCCGGAGCCGCCCCGTCGGAGTTGGCCGGAGCCGCACCGCCGTCCCTCCGCCGCCTCGCCGACCATCGCCTGAGGTAGCCTCCGCCGCCGCCAGTTTTCGCGAGAAAACCGATTGGTTTTATTTCAAAACCCTAGATCTCGTTTTTTTATTTTAGATCGGTTTTGTTTTGGTTTTTCCCGGTTAGTTAAATAGCGGAAGTTCGTCCGTACATTCGTTTTAACGAACGGTGTTCATCCGTTAGTCACAGACAGCGAATGTTTGTTCGTTGGTTTTTCTTTTTCCAGGTTTTTTCCGCGATTATTTTCGACCGTGATTTCTGCCCTAATCTTTGTTTTAGTTTATCTTTTCACTCATTTATCGGAATCGTGCGATTCAAGCACCTAGATCTTCGTCTCGAAGCCCTCTTTCTGTTTAACCAACTTGAACAAGATATTGGTACTGTAAAATTTGACTTTAGTCCAGATTAGTAATCGGATCTTGTTTCTTTTGCAGTTTGAGTTTCGTTGCTCCGTTTGATTTGATTGTTTTTGCAAACCGGAGTTCTTAAGTTGAACTTTCTGGTTAGATCCTCTTATTTGAGTTTTACCCGTGCATCTTTGCTTGATTGCTTATGTATGCTATTGTTTGTTTGCGATAGAACACACGGAGTGCGAAGCGTGCTACTACGAGTCCCTAGGTTTTGCGGATCGTCAGCAAGGCAAGTAACACATTGATCATACCCCTTTCATACCCAATTTTATGCATTAGTTACAATCCTAAAACATTGCATGATTATGATGTGATTAACTTGTGGGTATTGGGAAGTAGATGATGAGGTAGAACCTATTACCTGTTTTATTATCAAACCCTTGGGAGTTACTTCTACGTTATGCTTTTATCGCTATGCTATGCTCGTAGACGTGGATTGGGTTTGAGTGTATCCATGATAGATGTGAGTTGTTAATTAATGCTTTAATTTAAGGTGGCAACTTTAATACACATCTGGTTGGATTGTTGGTTTTGGGCACCTGGGGTTATACCAGTGTTATCCTAGGAGATCCCGGGGTTATACCGTGTGATCCTCCTATGGTCCGCCACCCAGGCTCAAAGGGATCATAAGATTATTCATGCTAGAAACTTACGTGTGCAGCCACAAGCCATTATGGGCTCTAGCATAGTTGAGTATGTTGCATGACCTCTTCTAATGGTAGGATAGCAGATGTAGGGGATGTAGGTTGGTACTGTCTACCCGGGGTTAGAGTTAATGCTTCTGAAAGACCGTATCTCGGTCATCCATTTCTCAAACACCATGCAGTGCGAGAAATCCAACGGAGGAGATCGAGTCGTGTGGGGGAAAGTGCGCAAACCTCTTTAGAGTGTATAAACTAATCATGGTTAGCCGTGTCCCCGGTTAAGGACATCTTGAGTATCTAGTACTTGAATTATTGATTTGATCTCATCACTCTAAATTAATTTGTTGGGTTGTTAATGATTACTTTAATGGGGTTGAGTTGGAGGAACCTTCTCAATGATGTTCCAACCACCATGATAGTTAAATAAAATTTATTCCTTTGATGTAGGGAAAATTGGCTTTTCGCAAAAACAATATAACCATAGAGCCTCCACCAACCATATATGCATGTAGTGATAGCATTTATTTATTCATTGCTCTACTATGTTATATTGCCAGCATATTCCATGTGCTGACCCATTCTCGGGCTGCAACGTATCATGTTGTAGACTATTCAGACGACGAGTAAGGTGCCATAGGTCATTTTTCATGCACTTAGCTAGGCCGTTGGAGTTGATGGACTCACTTTATGTTCCAAGCCTTGTACTGTTATCCCACTTAGATGGCCTTATGCCATATTTATTATAATAAGTTCTCTTTTGAGACATTCGATGTAATAAGTGTGTGATTTCTACTCTGTTATAAATCCTTCAAGTACTGTGTGTGTCAGCATTACCAATCCAGGGATGACACTGAACACAGAGATTTGACCGTCTGAGGTCGGATCGCTACACATTCAAACCCCGTGATATGATACGCTCTATCGCACATAAGCCTCCTTATATCTTCCTCAAAACAACCACCATATCTACCTATCATGGCATTTCCATAGCCATTCCGAGATATATTGCCATGCAACTTTCCACCGTTTTGTTTATTATGACACGCTTCATCATTATCATATTGCCCTGCATGATCATGTAGTTGACATCGTATTTGTGGCAAAGCCACCACTCATAATTTTTATACATGTCACTCTTGAATCATTGCACATCCCGGTACACCGCCGGAGGCATTCATATAGAGTCATATTTTGTTCTAGTATCGAGTTGTAATTTTTGAGTTGTAAATAAATAGAAGTGTGATGATCATCATTATTAGAGCATTGTCCCGTGTGAGAAAAAAGGCCAAAAAAGAGAAGGCCCAAAAAATGAGAGAAAAAGAGAGAAGGGACAATGTTACTATCCTTTTTCCACACTTGTGCTTCAAAGTAGCACCATGATCTTCATTATAGAGAGTCTCTTATTTTGTCACTTTCATATATTAGTGCGAATTTTCATTATAGAACTTGGCTTGTATATTCCAACAATGGGCTTCCTCAAAATGACCTAGGTCTTCATGAGCAAGTAAGTTGGATGCACACCCACTTAATTTCTTTTGTTGAGCTTTCATAGATTTATAGCTCTAGTGCATCCGTTGCATGGCAATTCGTACTCCTCGCATTGACATCAATTGATGGGCATCTCCATAGCACGTTGATTAGCCGCGTCGATGTGAGACTTTCTCTTTTTTTGTCTTCTCCACACATCCCCCATCATCATATTCTGTTCCACCTATAGTGCTATGTCCATGGCTCGCGCTCATGTATTGTGTGAAAGTTGAAAAAGTTTGAGAATACTAAAGTATGAAACAATTGCTTGGCTTGTCATCGGGCTTATGCATGATGGGAGAATTTTGTGTGACGAAAATGAAGCATGGCCAAACTATATGATTTTGTAGGGATGAGCTTTCTTTGGCTATGTTATTTTGAGAAGACATAATTGCTTGGTTAGTATGCTTGAAGTATTATTATTTTTATGTCAATATTAAACTTTTGTCTTGAATCTTTTGGATCTGAATATTCACGCCACAATAAAGAAAATTACATTGAAAATTATGTTAGGAAGCATTCCACATAAAAAAATATCTGTTTTTATCATTTACCTACTCGAGGACGAGCAGGAATTAAGCTTGGGGATGCTTGATATGCCTCCAATGTATCTATATTTTTTGATTATTCCATGCTATTATATTATCCATCTAGGATGTTTTATATGAATTTATATGCTACTCCCTCCGTAAACTAATATAAGAGCGTTTAGAATACTAAAGTAGTGATCTAAACGCTCTTATATTAGTGTACAGAGGGAGTATTTTATATGATTTTTGGGACTAACCTATTAACCTAGAGCCCAGTGCCAGTTTTTGTTTTTTGCCTTGTTTTTGAGTATGCAAAAAAGGAATATCAAACGGAGTCCAATTGACCTGAAAATTTGCGGAGATCATTTTTGTACCAGAAGAAGCTCATGGAGCATCGGAGATGGGCCATAAGAGTCCTGAGGCCACCACGAGGGTGGGGGGCGCGCCCTACACCCTGGGCGCACCCCCTGTCTCGTGGACCCCTCGTGGACCCCCCTGACTTGTTCCCGATGCCACGCCTCTTATATATCGCCAAACTTCCAGAAAATAACCTAGATCGGGAGTTCCGCCGCCACAAGCCTCTGTAGCCACCAAAAACCAATCGGGACCCTGTTCCGGCACCCTGCTGGAGGGGGGGATCCCTCACCGGTGGCCATCTTCATCATCCCGGCGCTCCCCATGACGAGGAGGGAGTAGTTCACCCTCGGGGCTGAGGGTATGTACCAGTATCTATGTGTTTGATCTCTCCCTCTCGTGTTCTTGATTCGGCACGATCTTGATGTATCGCAAGCTTTGCTATTATAGTTGGATCTTATGATGTTTCTCCCCCTCTACTCTCTTGTAATGTATTGAGTTTTATCTTTGAAGTTATCTTATCAGATTAAGTCTTTAAGGATTTGAGAACACTTGATGTATGTCTTGCATGTGCTTATCTCTGGTGACAATCGGATATTCACGTGATCCACTGTATGTTTTGGTGATCAACTTCCGAGTTCCGTGACCTCGTGAACTTATGCATAGGGGTTTGCACACATTTTCGTCTTGACTCTCTGGTAGAAACTTTGGGGCACTCTTTGAAGTTCTTTGTGTTGGTTGAATAGATGAATCTGAGATTGTGTGATGCATATCGTATAATCATACCCACGGATACTTGAGGTGACATTGGAGTATCTAGATGACATTAGGGTTTTGGTTGATTTGTGTCTTAAGGTGTTATTATAGTACGAACTCTAGGATAGATCGAACGGAAAGAATAGCTTTGTGTTATTTTACTACGGTCTCTTGAATAGATCGATCAGAAAGGATAACTTTGAGGTGGTTTCGTACCCTACAATAATCTCTTCGTTTGTTCTATGCTATTAGTGACTTTGGAGTGACTCTTTGTTGCATGTTGAGGGATTGTTATATGATCTAATTATTTTATTATTGTTGAGAGAACTTGCACTAGTGAAAGTATGAACCCTAGGCCTTGTTTCAACGCATTGCAATACTGTTTTCGCTCACTTTTATCATTAGTTACCTTGCTGTTTTTATATTTTCAGATTACAAAAACCTACATCTACCATCCATATTGCACTTGTATCACCATATCTTTGCCGTACTAGTTCACCTATACAATTTACCATTGTATTCGGTGTGTTGGGGACACAAGAGACTGTTTGTTATTTGGTTGCAGGGTTGTTTGAGAGAGACCATCTTCATCCTATGCCTTCCACGGATTGATAAACCTTAGGTCATCCACTTGAGGGAAATTTGCTACTGTCCTACAAACCTCTGCACTTGGAGGCCCAATAACGTCTACAAGAAGGTTGTGTAGTAGACATCAGTGTGTCCATGCATGGATGCAATGCCAAACAATGTCTGCCTTCGGTATCTCAAATTCAAATCAGTCTGACCTTGTTCAATGTGTATACAGTACAACATGCTCGTTTCCAAACCAGACCACACATATCTCAGTTATATTCATGCATGCATGGGTTTCAAACATCATGATCTCTTATTCAAATATTTGAATTCAACTTTACATTGATTATGACCTTACCTAGTCTTTTTACACCCACACAGTCGTCTTCTCTTTATAATTGTACCACTAACTTTCTCTCGTGCATGCATGCACACACACTACCACTCGGCATTATCCATCGCACACATGCAATCTTTTTCTTTAGCTCAGTCTCCCATGCATGCACACACACACACACCTCCCCCTCTTCATCATATCATGCATTCTTAATCTCTCACGTGTGCATGCGCAACGATCGATGTTCCTCTATGTGTGTGTATATATAGCTAGGTCTTTCCGAGTTTTCCACACAAAACCGATCAATCTATATATCTAGTGAGGTCTCATCCTCTTACCCACATACACATCAATCAATCTATACCTTTCTATATAGGATTACATAGCTAATACACCCACATTAATTATATATCAAATGTTCCCCTCTCATCATCCATGCCTTCCGCTTCATCTCTCTGACGCGCGCACAATGGCGAAGACAGGGGGCAGCAAGGGCCCTGCCCCCCTAACATCACTATATATTGAGGCTAATATGAATGTGATCATTAGATCAATTGTTGGTAAAATGGTTTAAGTTGATGAATTGGCCCTCCTCGTAAAGGATTAGCAATGCTTGGCCCCCTAGCTCATTTATTTATCATGGCTCCGCCACTGCGCGCAACAGCGCACGTTCTCGCCCCCTCTCTTTAAATATCGATCTCGCACTTGTGCACTTCTTCATAGTATCCCTCCACTTGGCCCCTCGCACCATCTTCTAGCCCCCACTGGATTTTGCCACATGTACAATCTAGCAGGCTCCATGGTTGAACTTAAGCATAATGCACAAACATCAAAACACAAGTGCTTCTCCTTTGTTTCTGGAATCTTCCGTATCATAACTGCCCAAACTTTTTTTCTAGTTGAATTGCCATTAATTGTTTTTACTTTATGCTTTACAACACACAATCCCATGAATCATAAAATAGATTAAGGGCTTCTTTGATTCAAAGTATTCTCAAAACAATTTTGGAGGATTCTAATCCTTAGGATTTTTCCTATCTTGGCTGTTTGATTCATAGGATTGTAAACCATAGGAATTTTTCCATAGGATTCATTTGCACTAGATTTCATAGGAAACATTCCATCCACTCAAACCTCTTTGAAAGAATCCTACGTTTTTTCTATGCACAATCAAACACTCGTACAATCCTGTAGGATTCAAGACAACATTCCACTCTAATCCCATGTTTTTCCTATTCCCGTGTTTTGGAAATCCTACGAATCAAAGAGGCCCTAGTTTTTTTATAAAAACTAATTGATTTTGAATGAGATGAACTATAAGAATTAAACGAACGTCTACATCATGCATATATGACTCAAAGCTTATATGCTATAGTGTGGTATTTATTCATAATTTGGTTGCCAAATCTGATGTGTGCAATGCACGTGTGTGTACCTTACTAGTACTCCTAGTATGTGCAAAACACGTAAATTAGAATCCCAATGGCACGCTGCACAGTGTCTCTCTTTCAGTTCATGAAGCCACGTGGCACATGTGGAGGCGTTGTCGCGACCTCCTTGTGTGGATTGATCATAGTGACATGCTGCTAGTTCCAGAAGAATGTACTCGTCCTCTCTGAGGCACACTGGCTGTACATGCACGAAGTGAAGATGTGCACGCATGCCATGCATGCACTCATTCCCTTGCACGCACACATGGGTACACAGGGGGACGCATTTTTGTACGAATATTCACCCCATGTGATAATTTGACGCGTGTAAAGTCCTTCACTTCATTGATGGTCCATTAATACAGCGCATGCAAATTGAGTGGACTTGAGGGAGGAAGTAGTTGAGAAAGACATTACTACTCCACTCCGTGCATGCGAGTAGTTAAATCATGGGTTGCTACTTCCATTGGTCTCCTTCGTATTTTGTGCCAATTTTGACCATATTTTTGAGTAACATAATATTTATGCATGTCATAAAAAGCGGCACACAAAAAAGGGGGCCAATAAACTAGGACGCAGGCAACATGATCAATTTTTGCCAAGGTTACTATTGGTGGCCTTTGTATTTAAATCTGGACAGAGTGGAGTAGTACTATCTTTATCTTAGCCTCGTAGGGCTCTCCCAGCGCCTAGGCTTGCCTCCCCGCTTCCCCCACCGGATCCTGCCATGGAGGATCCCGCCATGGATAATCCCTTAGATCCCAGTATCCCGCGAGCTACCCTCTCGCTGCGGCCCGCAGCACTGCCGCCTTTGAGCAACACCCACATGTATTTTAGAGGGGATCCATTGCTCTGAAATCACAGATCGGTGGCGCCGGAGGACATGCCAGGGCTGCATTTTTGGTGGTGGGCAGCAAGGGCAAATCAGATCGAGGAAGCATCGCATCGATTGCAAAGAAGTTCCAAGGAGAGATGCTGTGCCTGGCGCAACACAAGGCGAAGGCGCAAGTCGATCTCAGGGGAGAGATGCCGAGGGATGTCAACATCTGTCAGCGTCGCATTGATTCCGAGCTAGGCCTAATGGTAGAGATCATATTCATGGAGTCAACTGCGGAGGAAAGAACGTGCATGCCTACGGAATGGCATGAGCAGCTGGTGCAACTATTCAAATGGGCGGTAGGAGAAGCCAAATCACGGGACAAGCTACGGCGGCGCCGCTGGGCATGCATCGTAGGCAAGGTGAGCTGCCCTCCTTCCCCGCCGGCAATGTAGTGACGTACTCGGTTGTTGCTGCAGTGAACTTGCGGTGCCATGGCGGTTTGCAACTGTGACAATCACTCCATCTATACATATTGTATTCCTGTGAAAATACTTGGTCGCTTGGAAAAAGATGGTAATTGATCTATCACTAGTTTTTGAATGCTTGGTCGTGACAATCACCTGAAGCCACAACCAGAAGTCTCCATCGTGTAATACGTAGGGTCGATCGCACCAGTAGACGGTTGGTTGGACCCGCGACACGCATTGGCTTGGTCTGACATGTACGACCAGTTATACATCACTGACTTGTGCGACCGTATTTGACCAGTAGTACTTGAAATTTGTGTTCCAGGAAACTCATCGAGAGCGTTTCGGGCCTCGAAACCAAAACCATCAATTAATCTTTAGCTTGTTCCCATCACATTCCAAAGTGTACAGTATAATTAAGTGCAAACCTGCTCACACCCTAGTATGTATCAAACCTGAATGTGTTCCCACTTCCCACTATGCAGGTTTTAGTACTAGTGCTAGTACTAGGTTATAAAAAGGGGAACTATAGTACCTACCCGAAAATCACTCTACCTCTTCCTCCTCATAAGTCTTTCTTGTTCGTCCGTCCTTGGCATGGCAAGTGTGCAGAGCTCTAGGTCGAGAACTACCCGTAACAAGGGAGCGGCAACCTAGGCCGCGGAAAAAAGGGCTCGCCGCCTCGCAGAGACCTCAAAAGGTCTCTCACGGGCAAGCGAGGGCTCCCAGGAGCGCCCTAGCCGCGGAGGTGAGTGCTCCCAGGAGCGCCCTAGCCGCGGAGGCGAACATGCCGAGCTGGCGGCGCTGGAGTCGTTATCCCTCGACGACATGCCCGATCAGCTCAATAAGCAGGAGGAGTTCATCGACGGCTTGGTGGAGCTGCTGAAGGAGAGCCTCGACGACATGCCCGCTGAGCTCAATGACCAGGGGGAGTTGACGCCGACTTGGTGATGCTGTTGAAGAAGAGCATTGCCTCGGATAAGAAGGCGACCGGCAAAATACTGCAACTTCAGGAGGACAAGGCGAAGCTCTGCCACGTGTAACATCCCAATTTTCAATTTGGATGTTAAACATTAGGTCATCATATGCATCCATGCTCTTTGCATTTTAAATTTGTTTTGTTGGGACATTTTGATCCTAGAGGCCTTAAGCAACTCAAGGACCTTTTGAGAGAGTTGGAGGTTTTTCACAAAATCCAATTTTTGAAATTTTTCAAAATTGGTAAATTGTATCAATGTGATTTTTATTTGAAATTATTTTTCCGATTATTTCGAAAATAAATAAAATAATAAGAGAAGATAATATGACTTCTTCAAAACAGAGTAAATAATGGAAATTTAATTTTAAATGAAAATATATTTTATTTGATTTTTATTTGAGATTTATTCGAGTAAATTAGGGAAAATTGCATTTTTGAAAAATTGCATTATAGCCCAGAAAAATGTTCATGTTGTCCTAAATATTAGTAGAGGACTGTGAAAATTGTTTTGGGGATTTTAGGATTTTTTATTTATTTTGATTTTGATTTTTTTTGTTTTGGCGAAATCATTTTTAAAAAACGTTTTGGACCGACTGGGCCAATGCCCAGCCGGCCCACGCGCGCCGCCACCTCCCCGGAGTCCGCCTCCAGCACGCGCCGCCGCAGCTAGAGAGTCTGGCTCGGCTCCCACCGCCGCTGTCGCCCCCTCTCCCAAGCAGGCCCCTCCCCCGGGCTTTATAAGCCCAGCCACCACCGTCCCCTTCTCCCCAGCCACCGCTGCCTCTCGACGCCCGCCGCCTGCTGCCGAGCCGCCGCCGCCGCCTGCCGCGCATCGCCGCCCGTGCCGCCGCCGCCTCCCACCACTCCCCGCCCGCCGCCGCCAGTTTTTCCGCCCCGAACCGGTATAAAACCGAACCGCCGGCCCCAGATTTTTTCGGTTTATTCGTTTAGATCAGTTTTATTTTTAGGGTTCGCTAATTAGCGAACTTTCACCCGATCTTCTCTTTTAGCGAACGAATTCATTCGTTAGTTTCTGTTAGCGAACGTTCCTTCATTAGGTTTTTCTTTTTAGTTTTATTTTCGGCCAGCGACCTATCCGTAATTACTTTTATCGCAGATTAGTCCCTGATTTTCAAACCTTCGCTACTTCTTGCTCGCTTGTCCAAATCCAGTGAAACCAATGCCAAAATCTTCGTCTTGTTTCCCTTTATCCAGATAATCAACTTGAACATGATTTTGGAAGTTTAAAATTTGGTTTCAAGCAGATTTGATTTCGAACTTCTTTTGAACGTAGTTTGAGTTTCGTAACTCCGATTCGACTGATTCTTTTTGCAAATTGAAGCTCTTCACTTGAACTTTCTGTTTACTTCTTTTCTTTTGGGTTTTACCTTTGCATATTATGCTTGAGTGCTTATGTATGTTATTGTTTGTTCACGATAGAGTTTCCGGAGTGCGAGGCTTGCTACTATGAATCTCCAGGGTTTTCCAATCGTCAGCAAGGCAAGTAACACTTTGACCATATCCCTTTATTACATAGTTTTTATGCATTAGCTTCAACCCTCAAACATTGCATGAGTAGGATTTGACAACATGTGGGTATCCGGAAGTAGTTGATGAGGTAGGAACCTATTGTATTATATTCAAACCTTGGGTGTTACTATGTTGTGCTTATACCGCTTTGCTATGCTAGTAGACGTGGTTTGGTTTGAGAGAATTCATGGAAGATGTGAGAGTTATTATTAACTAAGGGAACTTAAGGTGGCTACTTTAATACACATTTGGGTGGATTGGTTGTGGGCACCTGGGGTTATACCAGTGTTGTCCAAGGAGATCCCGGGGAACCCGTGTGATCATCCTATGGTTTGCCACCCAGTCTCGATCGGATCATAATGTTATTCATGCTGGAATCTTCCGTGTGTAGCCAAAAGCCATTATGGGCTCTGGCAAAGTTGAGTATGTTGCGTGACCTCTTTCAGTGGTAGGCTAGCAGATTTAGGGGATGTAGGTGGTACTGTCTACCCATAGTAAAGAGTTAATGCTTTTGAAAGACTGTGTCTCGGTCATCCGTTTCTCAAACATCATGTAGTGCGAGAAATTCAACGGAGGAGATCAAGTCTTGTGGGGAAAAGGGCGCAAACCTCTGCAGAGTGTAATACTAATCATGATTAGCCGTGTCCCCGGTTATGGACATCTTGAGTATCTGGTGCTTGAATTATTATGTTGATCTCATCACTTTACTTAATTAATTTGTTGGGTTTTAATTTTTAATTTTAGGATTGAGTTTGGGTTAGCTTCTCAATAATTTCAAGAAACTTTGTAGTTAAATAAAATATATTCCTTTGTTGCAGGGAAAAACTAGCTTTATGCAAATGATAACCATAGAGCCTCCACCATCCATATATGCATGTAGTGATAGTTGTTATTCCGTTCATTGTTCTATAGTGATATCTTGCCAGCATATTCCATGTGATGGCCTACACGGCTGCAACGTATCATGTTGCAGAGTTCTCATACGAAGAGTAAGGTGTGCTAGGTCATTTTCGTGCACTCAGTATTGTCGTGGAGTTGGATGGACTCATTTATCTTTGAAGCTTCCACAGTTATCTTATTTAGATGGCCTTCAGCCATATTATTGTAATAAGTACTCTTTTTGAGACTCTCGATGTAATAAGTGTGTGATTGAAACTCTGCAATAAATCCTCGAGTACTATGTGTGTCAGCAATACCGGTCCAGGGGTGACACTTAAACACAGAGACTTGACCGTATGAGGTCTGGTCGCTACAAGATGGTATCAGAGCACACGCTGACTATAGGACGCGACCACTAGGATAAGCCACATGATACTCTTCTCTACTCATTTTTGACTCTCTTCTCCATTTCTACTCTACAGATGGTGGACCCAAGGAACAATTTCACTCAATCGGATGATGACACCCCTTTCGGACGACACTTGAAGGAAGTCACGAGGTACCTGAGCATCGGCATACCAAGCTTCACCGGAACCTACACCGCCACTCTACCTGAGGAAGAGCGTTGGATGATTCGAGTTCATGTTCCAGGAAGGACGTTCACGCCAGTTACCGAGCCCATCGAGTTTTCCTTTGATGCACCAACCTGGAGTGTAGGAAAGAGCATGGCCGCCCACATCACCATTGGATGCATTGGCGAGGTATACGACAAGGACCTTAAGGACACCATCTACTAGATATGTGGATGCTGAGATGAGAAATGGGAGATGATTTGCACCAGGAAGGACAAATCCATTGCAGCCTACATACATGAATTAAATCAGCACATGCATCATCAGGAAAACCAAATGTGCACCAATATGATAGACATGAAGAAAGTGATGACCCAAAACATGGAGCTAGAAGAGGAACTCAAGTCTATGCGCGATGGATATGAAGAATAAATTTATGTACTACTAGAGAAGAATGAAGACCTGAAGAAGAAGCTAGGAATGTTCATGGGAGATCCCGAATCGGAAAAGGACATCCGTTCTGAAGACTACATCATACTCGACGACACCGACTTCGACCGCGACAATGATAATGATTATGAAGACAAAGCTGGAGCAGATATCATGGAGTCATCCACCGATCAAAATTTCTAGTCGACCACCATATTATCAGTAGTATTCTCCCATGTATATAGTAATAGTCCGCGAGCTTTTGTAACGGTAGCTTAGATCGATTGTATGATCTTGTTTGAATTGAGTGGTGTGAAATGAATGTGTTTGTCTCATGTGCATATGGGTAGTGATCTCTCTTTAGACCTCACTCTATTATGTTCTCACCCCTCTAAACCTATCAGATGCCTCCGAGACGTGACCCCAAATTTGTCTTCCCACCGGAGCTCACTTAGTTGATCCAACAATATAATGCCTTGATGCCGTTGCTAGTCCAGAACCAAGGCAACAACAGAAACAACAACCCACCACCACCACCACCAGTTGACAACCTAGCCCGTTTTCTAAGGTTGAATCCGCCGGTGTTCTCTAGTAGCACCGAGCCGATTGTTGCTGATGACTGGCTCCGCATGATTGGAAGGGAGCGGACCACCGCAGGTCGCACAGATGCTGAGAAGGTGCGCTTTGCCGCACATCAACTGGATGGACCTGTAGCCTCATGGTGGGAGAACTACATTGCCACTTTCCCCGTGGCTAATGTCACTTGGGATCGGTTTCATCAAGCATTTCGCACTGCACATGTCTCAAACGGAGCTGTGAGCATGAAGAAGCGTGAGTTTCACAACTTATGCCAGGGAAATAGTACTATGGGCTAGTACGTGGATGAGTTCTGCAAGTTAGCTCGCTATGCCCCAGATGATGTGGCCACAGATGCCGCGAAGCAGGAGAAGCTTATGGAGGGGCTGAACAAAGAGTTCAATATGCAGTTTATGGTGGCAACATTCACCAATTACCAGGAGTTGGTAGATGGGGCTCTCATGATTGAAGGCAAACATCAGCAGATTGAGAACCGCAAGCGGAAGTATGGACAGGGGAAGTACAACTCTGGACTCAGCAGAAGCCCCATTTTACCCCGAACTCGAGAGGACATAACCATCATAACCATGGAGGCCACACTCACAATGGAGGGAGTTCACACAACCACAGTGGCCCTAAGAATGGAAATGGGAATGGAGGAAGCAGCAGTCAGAGCCGTTCCAACCCAGCAACACCCGCCAAGAAGGATCTAAGTCACGTTACCTGTTTCAAGTACGAGAAGACTGGACATTAGACCAATGAATGCCCTGAGATAAAGAATGACAATGGAAATGGAAGCTCTGGAAAGAATCCCAATCCCTTCACCAGAGGTCAGGTGAACCACATCAACGTGGAGGAAGTCGAAGAGCAGCCTGACGCAGTGATTGGTATGTTTTTGATTAAGTCATTTACCGCTCTCATTCTTTTTGACACTGGTGCATCGCATTCATACATATCAAGGAGATTTGTGGACGAGTTTAAATTGCCAATCTTAGCCCTTAGGTCACCCATGTTAGTAAGCTCGCCAGGAGCGGAGTATATGGCCAGCCGATGGTGTGATCGGTTACCATTAACCATTGGAAGCCATGTTTTTCCCTCAGACCTAATATTTTTGGAGTCAGAAGGATAGGATATAATACTTGGTATGGATTGGTTATCGAAGTATGGAGGAAACATCGACTATGCTAGTAAGTCTATACTACTCACCACCCCTGAGGGAAAATGGATCAAGTATGTATCTAGGCATGCGCCAAGGAGGACTCAAGTAAATTCACTTTCGGGAGTTGTTCAGGAGGAAGTGCCAGTTGTGAATGATTATCCTGACGTATTCCCGGAGGAACTGCTAGGCATCCCACCAGATCGAGATATAGAATTTTTGATAGAGGTGTTGCCAGGCACTGGACCAATATCGAAGAGACCGTACCGAATGCCCGCGAATGACCGAGAGGAAATTAAGAAGCAAATTAAGGAGTTATTGGAGAAAGGTTACATACGACCAAGTTCATCACCGTGGGGAGCCCCAGTGCTCTTAGTTGAGAAGAAGGATGGATCTTTGAGAATGGTTGTTGATTATCATGCATTGAATGAAGTGACGATCAAGAACAAGTACCCACTACCGATGATCAACGATTTGTTTGACCAGCTGCAGGGAGCTAAGGTATTCTCCAAGATCGATCTTCAATCGGGATACAACCAGCTGAAGATCCAAGAACATGATATACCTAAGACAACTTTTACCACAAGGTATGGGCTATATGAGTACATGGTCATGTATTTTGGATTGACTAACGCCCTTGCCTATTTTATGAGTATGATGAATAAGGTGTTCATGGAGTTCTTGGATAAGTTTGTTGTGGTGTTCATTGATGATATATTGGTGTACTCGAAGAATAAAGAAGAACACAAGGAACATTTTCATTTAGTTCTCGAGAAGCCCTGGGAACATCAGCTATACGCCAAGTTCAGCAAATGTGAGTTTTGGTTGAAAGAAGTTGGATTTCTTGGACATGTTATATCAGGAGAAGGTATAGCAGTAGACCCTACCAAGGTACAGTCTATCACTGAGTGATTGGCACCCACCTCAGTTGGAGAGATACACAGTTTTCTTGGACTCGCAGGATATTATAGGAGATTCATTGAGAATATTTCCAAGATTGCGAAGCCCATGACAGAGTTATTGAAGAAGGACACCAAGTTCAAATGAACCGAAGAATGTGAGGCCAGTTTTCAGGAGTTGAAAAAACATTTGGTTACAGCCCCAGTGCTAATTCTTTCGGATATATGCAAGGATTTCCAAGTTTATTGCGACGCTTCTCGCCTGGGACTTGGAGGTGTACTTATGCAAGGCGAAAGAGTTGTTTCATATGCCTCACGACAGCTTCGACTACATGAGTTCAATTATGCTACGCATGATTTGGAGTTAGCAGCCGTAGTGCATGTGCTCAAGACCTAGAGACACTTTCTTATTGGAAACCGTTGTGATGTTTACACGGATCATAAGAGCTTGAAGTATATTTTCAGGCAGAAGGAGTTGAATCTAGGCAAAGGAGATGGTTGGAGCTCATAAAGGATTATGATATGAAGCTGCACTATCATCCAGGAAAGGCCAATGTTGTAGCAGAGCATTGAGCCGCAGGAGTTATGTAAATACTCTAGTAACCGGAGGTTTACCGTAGGAGTTAACAGACAATCTCAGAGAACTACAGATGTAGATAGTTTCGACAGGTTTTGTTGCAGTTGTGGAAGTTCATTCCATGTTATTGGGAAAGATTCGAGAAGCCTAGAAGACTGATAAGGAGATTGCAGAGATAAAGGAGAAGATGAGTAAAGGAAAATCCAAAGGTTTTCGTGAGGATAAGCACGGAACTTTATGGTTTAAGGATCGTATTTATGTGCCCAATGATGCCGAGATTAGGAAGCTAATACTTTAGGAAGCTCATGACTCGCCATACTCAATTCACCTCGGAAACACCAAGATGTATTTGGATTTGAAGGAACGTTTCTGGTGGACAGGTATGAAGAAGGATATTGCCGAGTATGTAGCAGTATGTGACATATGTCAAAGAGTTAAGGCAGAACACCAGAAGCCAGCAGGATTACTACAGTCTATGCCGATACCCGAATGGAAGTGGGATAAACTTGGCATGGATTTTTATCACCGGATTACCCAGGACACAATCAGTTTATGATTCCATTTGGGTAGTAGTTGATTGCTTAACCAAAGTGGCTCACTTTATCCCCGTGAAAACCACTTATACGAGCGTGAAGTTGGCCAATATATATATGACCAGGATCGTATGTCTGCATAGAGTTCTGAGGACCATCGTATCAGATAGAGGAACATAGTTTACTTCGAGGTTTTGGAATCAGTTGTACCAGACTTTGGGTACCATGCTAGAGTTTAGTACAGCCTTTCATCCACAGACAGATGGACAGTCCGAGAGAGTCAATCACTTTCTGGAAGACATGTTGAGAGCTTGTGTGCTAGATTATGGATCTAGTTGGGATGATAATTTGCCTTATGCAGAGTTCTCGTATAACAATAGTTACCAGGCTAGTTTGAAGATGGCCCCTTTCGAAGCCTTGTATGGAAGGAGGTGCAGGACACCATTGATGTGGGATGAAGTTGGAGACCGTCATTTCTTTGGACCAGATTTAATCAAAGAGTTTGAAGAGAAGGTTAAGTTGATTCACAATAGATTGAAGGTAGCTCAGTCCAGGCAGAAGAGGTAGCCTATGAAATCGGAGACATAGCATATCTTCTTGTGTCACCACCGCAAGGAGTTAAACGATTTGGAGTCAAGGGAAAGTTAGCCCCTAGATTTGTAGGACCATACCGAGTTTTGGAACGTATGAGAGAAGTGGCCTACAAGTTGGAGTTACCCGAAGGTTTGTCAGGAGTTCATGATGTGTTTCATGTTTCCCAGTTGAAGAAGTGCCATGCAGAGATGGTCGATATTCCTCTGAGAGATACAGTTCCCTTGGAAGCAATTCAATTGGAGAGTGACCTAACCTACAAGGAGAAACCCTTCAAGATTCCCGAGTTTGCCAGTCGAGTTACATGCAGCAAGGTCATCAAATTTTGCAAAGTTCAGTGGAGTCACCATACCGAGGAAGAAGCCACCTAGGAGCGAGAAGACCTACGGAAACACCACCCACACCTATTTGCTAGCCAACCCAAATCTCGAGGGCGAGATTCATCTTAAGGGGGGTAGGTTTGTAACATCCCAATTTTCAATTTGGATGTTAAACATTAGGTCGTCATATGCATCCATGCTCTTTGCATTTTAAATTTGTTTTATTGGGACATTTTGATCCTAAGGCCTTAAGCAACTGAAGGACCTTTTGAGAGAGTTGGGGGTTTTTCATAAAATCCATTTTTGAATTTTTTCAAAATTGGTAAATTGGATCAAAGTGATTTTTATTTGAAATTATTTTTCTGATTATTTCGAAAATAAATAAAATAATGAGAGAAAAATAAAGAGCGAGTCTTAATAGGGCGATTGTCACTGCTTATGGACCCGAACCTGGGTGATCTATCCATGACCAGGATGAAGCTTGGATGAAACTAAGCAGAGGTCCGAACCGACTGATGTTGAAGAATTAGCGGATGAGTTGTGGTTAGGGGTGAAATGCCACTCGAACCCAGAGCTGGTTCTCCCCGAAATGCGTTGAGGCGCAACAGTTGACTGGACATCTAGGGGTAAAGCACTATTTCGGTGCGGGCTGCGCAAGCGGTACCAAATCGAGGCAAACTCTGAATACAAGATATGACCCAAAAATAACAGGGGTTAAGGTCGGCCAGTGAGACGAAGGGGGATAAGCTTCATCGTCGAGAGGGAAACAACCCAGATCACCAGCTAAGCCCCCTATATGACTTCTTCAAAACAGAGGAAATAATTGAAATTTAATTTTAAATAAAAATATTTTTATTTGATTTTCATTTGAGATTTATTCGAGTAAATTAGGGAAAATTGCATTTAAAAAAATTGCATTATAGCCCAGAAAAATGTTCATGTTGTCCTAAATATTAGTATAGGACCATGAAAATTGCTTTTGGGATTTTATGATTTTTATTCATTTTATTTTGAATTTTTTCATTTCGGCAAAATTATTAAAAAAAACTTTTCGGACCGACTGGGCCGAAGCCCAGCCGACCCACGCGCGCCGCCACCTCTCGGAGTCCGCCTCCAGCACGCGCCGCCGTCGCCAGAGAGTCCGGCTCGGACTCCCACCGCCGACGCCCCCCCCCCCCCAAGTAGGCCCCTCCCCCGGCCTTTGTAAGCCCAACCACCGCAGCCCCCTCCTCCCCAGCCACCGCTGCCTCCCGACGCCCGTCGCCGGCTGCCGAGCCGCCGCCACTGCCGCATGCCCGCCTGCGCCGCGCCGCCGCCTCCCGCCACTCCCCGCCGCCGACGCAGCCTACCACTACCGCCGGCGACGCCGCCCGACGCCGCTCGCCGGAGCAAGACGCCGCCGTCGCCGGTTTTTCCGCCCCGAACCGGAATAAAACCCGCCCCAGTTTTTTTTCGGTTTATTCATTTAGATAGGTTTATTTTTAGGGTTCGCTAATTAGCGAACGTCGGATCTTCTCTGTTAGAGAACGAATTCGTTCGTTAGTTTCAGCTAGCGAATGTTCGTTCATTAGGTTTTTCTTTTTAGTTTTATTTTCGGCCAGGGACCTATCCGTAATTACTTTTATCGCAGATTAGTCCCTGATTTTCAAACCTTCGCTACTTCTTGCTCGTTTGTCCAAATCCAGTGAGACCAACGCCAAAATATTCGTCTTGTTTCCCTCTATCCAGATAATCAACTTGAACATGATTTTGGAAATTTAAAATTTGGTTTCAAGCAGATTTGTTTTTGAACTTTTTTATCGTAGTTTGAGTTTCGTAACTCCGATTCGATTGATTCTTTTTGCAAATCGAAGCTCTTCACTTGAACTTTCAGTTTACTTCTTTTCTTTTGGGTTTTACCTTTGCATCTTATGCTTGAGTGCTTATGTATGTTATTGTTTGTTCACGATAGAGTTTCCGCAGTGCGAGGCTTGCTATTACGAATCTCTAGGGTTTTCCGATCGTCATCAAGGAAAGTAACACTTTGATCATATCCCTTTATTACCAAATTTTTATGCATTAGCTTCAACCCTCAACCATTGCATGAGTACGGTTTGATAACATGTGGGTATTGGGAAGTAGTTGATGAGGTAGGAACCTATTGTCTTATATTCAAACATTGGGTGTTACTACGTTGTGCTTATACCGCTTTGCTATGCTAGTAGACGTGGTTTGGTTTGAGAGAATTCATGGAAGATGTGAGAGTTCTTATTAACTAAGGGAACTTAAGGTGGCTACTTTAATACACATCTGGGTGGATTGGTTGTGGGCACCTGGGGTTGTACCAGTGTTGTCCAAGGAGACCCCAGGGAACCCATGTGATCATCCTATGGTTTGCCACCCAGGCTCAAAGGGATCATAATGTTATTCATGCTGGAAACTTCCGTGTGCAGCCACAAGCCATTATGGGCTCTGCCATAGTTGAGTATGTTGTGTGACCTCTTTCAGTGGTAGGCTAGCAGATGTAGGGGATGTAGGTGGTACTGTCTACCCATAGTAAAGAGTTAATGCTTCTGAAATACGGTGTCTCGGTCATCTGTTTCGCAAACATCATGTAGTGCGAGAAATTCAACGGGGGAGATCGAGTCTTGTGGGAAAAAGTGCGCAGACCTCTGTAGAGTGTACAAACTAATCATGATTAGCCGTGTCCCCGGTTATGGACACCATGAGTATCTGGTGCTTGAATTATTATGTTGATCTCATCACTTTACTTAATTAATTTGCCGTGTTTTAATTTTTAATTTTGGGATTGAGTTGGGGTTACCTTCTCAACAATTTCAACAAACTTTGTAATTAAATAAAATATATTCCTTTGTTGCAGGGAAAAACTAGCTTTATGCAAATGATAACCATAGAGCCTCCACCATCCATATATGCATGTAGTGACAGTAGTTATTCTGTTCATTGCTTTATAGTGATATCTTGCCAGCATATTCCATGTGCTGACCTACACGGCTGCAACGTATCATGTTGCAGAGTTTTCAGTCAAAGAGTAAGGTGCGCTAGGTCATTGTCGTGCACTCAGTATTGTCATGGAGATGGATGGACTTATTTATCTTCGAAGCTTCCGCAGTTATCCTATTTAGATGGCCTTCAGCCATATTATTGTAATAAGTACTCTTTTTGAGACTCTTGATGTAATAAGTGTGTGATTGAAACTCTACAATAAACCCTCGAGTACTGTGTGTGTCAGCTATACCAATCCAGGGATGACACTTAAGCACAGAGACTTGACCGTCTGAGGCCTGGTCGCTACACCACGAGCTCGACCTGCTGAAGGAGGAGAACGTCGGCTAGAAGAAGCTGCATGAGAAGAGTAGTTCCTCGATGAAGATGGCGCATGACCTCGTCATGGAACAGAAGGAGGAGTTGGCGAAGCTCCACATCGAGCACCCGACTGCTGTCAAGGTACGTAATGCGGCCATGGAGTAGATGATAAAGACTCGCGTCGAGAAATCCCGCGTGATGGACAGAATGATGAAGATGAGGAGGAGATGCACAACAAGATGGAGGGCGTGGAGGCGATGAACAAGCAGGCACGACTCCGCGGCCAGCAACCCTTCATGTAGTAGAGAGCAGTGCCCCAAACTTTTGTGTGCGTCTTCTTTTTTGGGGGTGATAATCTTCCTTCTTCTTTTGCTCCTGTGTTTCTTGTTTTGCTTTGGGTGTTTCGCCGCACGTGTCACGTTCTCTGTGAGGCATGAATAGAACAATGCTAACAATGAGCGGCGCCGTGGGATCGCTTACTAGTAAATTAGATCATTTTTATTGCCATATGGCACTAGGCTGCTGTGTTTCCTACTCCTCCATCGTACTAGTACTCTAGTGGAAAACTTGAGTATACCGCATGGTTCTTTGCTCCTCCTCAGGTCCTCGGCAACATTTATATGAGCAGTCAAATCACAAGACCCCGCCTTTGAGCAGTAATGAGTCGTCAAATCACAAAGGCCCTCACTGCTCGTGAAACCGACCAAGCGAGACTGCCTCGCCCTCTAGCCTTTTAAAAATGTATACTTTTGTACAGTAGTAGTATTGATGGATTGCACCATGGAGCAAAACTAGCAAGATGAAATTAAATAAGAAAGGTGGTACATATAGAGAGCGCTCATTGCCAAATTATGGATATAATACTATTAAAAAACTAGTACGTGCTTAAATGGGGTGCTAAATTCTATTAACGAAATTAGCATACCTATTTAATTCATGGGTTCTTATTATTTATGCCACTAGTTGTGTATAACTACTCAGTTTTGCCATTAGAAGTTACAACTGTACTAAAAAATGCCATCGACCCGTGAGATGCTTGCTCAAAAATGCAATTAGATATCTCAAAAATGTCATCATTCCGTTAGATGTTTGCTCAAAAATGCCATTAGACATTGTTATTTTCACGTCAAACCCGTTGACCATGTTCTATGACAAAAATAAGCCGATTCTCTCTATCTCACAATGATAAGTGTGGCCCCACTTGTCAGGAGTAACCAAGCGAATAATTTTATAGGAAAATAAGAACGCTGTTGGGATCAAGTAGGCCCCACACTTTTATTGTACTATAGTGTGATAGAGGGAGAGCTGGCATGTTGGTCCATAGGTATTTATGTCACTATAACATGGCAAAAGAGATTTGAGTCACAATAATGGTGTCCAGCACAACACACCCCTCAAATAAAACTAAGCACTCTGAAATTCTTTGACAACTAAACCGATGGCTATATGATGTTGGCCATATATATTGTACATATATAATGTGAAGAAACGAGTGGCAGTACTATCAACTAAAAGATGAACTGTATGAAATACTAGTATGTACGTACTGAAGAGTTAAAGTAACGAGAATGAACATAAGATAGTTCTGTTGGGGGACTCAGCACAACACACCCCTCAAATAAAACTAAGCACCCCTGAAATTAAACTAAGCAACTAATCCAGTAGACACTGCATTAGAACCACCATGAGCAACGACACTGCCACCTTACTCGGACTCCTCGTCCACGTGCTTCACTTTGTCCTTGTCCCTCTTCCTCTTGGTCGATACTTCTTTGCTTGAACCGCACACTTGGCTCTTGCTCTTCATCCAATCCTTGTAGACATTGAAACAAAGGTAAGCATCCATTACAGCATACTGGATGTGATCTATATCTAGTACATTCCACTGCCATGCATGATGATGAAACTTGGGTGGAGGTTTCTTCAGTTTTCCGTACAAAGGGTAAACCATGGCTCCTGCCAGGGTCAGCATTGAAGGCTGATCACGGGAGGGCACCAACCCATTCTTCTGGAGGTCGAAGGGCTCGCCTACAACGAGGCCTATCCGACCCAGGACTCTTTTGTCGGTCATAAAGTCAACAATAACGAATTTGACTAGGTCGCCCGCGAGGAACTTCTTAAATTCCTCGCACTCAACGTCAGCATGGCATATGTGGTAGACCAAGCACAAGTTATGCACGCAAACCTAGATCAGGACGGGCTTTGTCTTCTCTTCCTCCTTTAGATTCTTCTCCTTGTCCAGGGTTGTGGTGTACTTAACATCTAGCCCAGCGACCCACTCATCATTCCAGTTTTCGAACATGTGTCTAAAGCGAGCAAGGCATCCTTTCACCGTCGCAGAAGAATGGGTGTAGATGACATCGAGCTCATCGCCGGTGATGGTTCTAACCTTGTACTCAGCGCCGATCATGGAGATTTTGGATGCCATGGATTTGGGAGGAGGGTTAGTGAGGGAGTCCTGGATTAGGGGGTCTCCGGACAGCCAGACTATATCCTTTGGCCGGACTGTTGGACTATGAAGATACAAGATTAAAGACTTCGTCTCGTGTCCGGATGGGACTCTACTTGGCATGGAAGGCAAGCTAGGCAATACGGATATGTATATCTCCTCCTTTGTAACCGACCTTGTGTAACCCTAGCCCCCTCCGGTGTCTATATAAACTGGAGGGTTTTAGTCCGTAGGACAATATACAATCAGACCATAGGCTAGCTTCTAGGGTTTAGCCTCACCGATCTCGTGGTAGATCAACTCTTGTAATACTCATATCATCAAGAATAAATCAAGCAGGACGTAGGGTTTTACCTCCATCAAGAGGGCCCGAACCTGGGTAAAACATCGTGTTCCCTGCCTCCTGTTACCATCCGCCTTAGACGCACAGTTCGGGACCCCCTACCCGAGATCCGCCACTTTTGACACCGACATTGGTGCTTTCATTGAGAGTTCCTCTGTGTCGTCGCCATTAGGCTTGATGGCTCCTACTATCATCGATAGCGATGCAGTCCAGGGTGAGACTTTTCTCCCCGGACAGATCCTTGTGTTCGGCGGCTTCGCACTGCGGGCCAACTCGCCTGGCCATCTGGAGCAGATCAAAAGTTACGCCCCTGGTCACCAGGTCAGGTTTGGAAGCTTAAATTACATGTCCGATATCTGCGGAGACTTGATCTTCGACGGATTCGAGCCCCTGCTTTGTGCGCCACGCGGTCACGATGATTACGATTTAGCTCTACCATCGGACCGTATTTAGGAGATCGCACCGGCAGCTGCTCCGAGCCTCAATTCGGAGCCAGTTGCGCCATCCATGGACGGGTGGATAGACCCCGTCATGGAGGCCATATCCTCAACGGCGATCGAGCCGAATATCGACATTACCCTTCACGAGAGCCGTGTTGCCAAACTGCCGGATCCTTCTCCGGTCACGAACTTCGAACCGCCTGTGCCCGTTCCTGTCGAATCCGATTGGGTGCCGATCATGGAGTTTACCTCCGCGGATATTTTTCAGCACTCGCCCTTTGGTGACATACTGAACTCATTAAGGTCTCTCTCCTTGTCAGGAGAGTCCTGGCTGAACTATGTCCGGCAGGATTGGGATACGGATGACGAAGAAATTCGCCGCCCACCCACCACCCACTTAGTAGCCACAGTCGATGACTTAACCGACATGCTCGACTTCGACTCCGAAGACATCGACGGTATGGACGACGATGCGGGAGGCGAAGAGGAACCACTGCCCAGAGGGCACTGGACAGCCACCTCATCATATGATATATACATGGTGGACATACCCAAAGAAGGCAATGGCGACGAGACAACAGAGGATGACCCCTCCAGGAAGCAACCCAAGCGCCGGCGTCAGCGGCGCCACTCTAAGTCCCGCCAAGGCAAAAGTGGTGATACCGGAACAGGAGATAATAGTACTCCGGACAGTGCCGAAGACGGCAACAATCCCCTCCAGCAAGATTTAGGGCAGGAGGATGGAGAAGCCAGCCCTCCTGAGAGAGCGGTAGATGGAGAGGCGGAGGATGCTAATTACATGCCTCCCTCCGAAGATGAGGCAAGCCTCGACGATGACGAATTTGTCATGCCAGAGGATCCCGTCGAACAAGAGCGCTTCAAGCGCAGGCTTATAGCCACGACAAATAGCCTTAAGAAAAAGCAGCAGCAGCTTCAAGCTGATCATGATTTTTTAGCTGACAGATGGATTGAAGTCCTGGCAGCCGAGGAATATAAACTCGAATGCCCCTCCAAGAGTTACCCAAAGTGCAGGTTGCTACCCCGACTGGAGGAGGAAGCACCATCCCCGGCGTATGACGCGGCTGATCGGCCACCTCGTGGCCGCGACAGAGAGGCATGCCAGCCAAAAACCCAGCCCGCACCCCGACGCCATTCAAATAAAAAGGCATGGGGAAATACGCTGGACCTGCGAGATGTATTGGAGGACAAAGCAAAATACGCAAGATCGATCTACGGATCACGAGGGCGCGCCACTATGCGAGACGATAATCGTCACGCCGGATATAGTAAAAGTAAGTCCGGCCGGGCCGAACACAGCGGGCAAGACTCATTCGAGTTGCGTCACGACATAGCCCAGTACAGAGGCGCCGCACACCCCCTATGCTTCACAGACGAAGTAATGGATCATCAAATCCCAGAGGGTTTCAAACCCGTAAATATAGAATCATACGACGGCACAACAGATCCTGCGGTATGGATCGAGGATTTCCTCTTGCATATCCACATGGCCAGCGGCGATGATCTACACGCCATCAAATACCTCCCACTCAAACTCAAAGGACCAGCTCGGCATTGGCTCAACAGCTTGCCAGCAGAGTCCATTGGCTGGTGGGAAGATCTGGAAGCCGCATTCCTCGACAACTTTCAGGGCACTTATGTGCGACCACCAAATGCCGATGACTTAAGCCACATAATTCAGCAGCCAGAGGAATCAGCCAGGCAATTCTGGACACGGTTCCTAACAAAGAAAAATCAAATCGTCGACTGTCCGGATGCAGAGGCCCTAGCAGCTTTTAAGCACAACATCCGCGACGAGTGGCTCGCCCGACACCTCGGTCAGGAAAAGCCGAAATCTATGGCAGCCCTCACGACACTCATGACCCGCTTTTGTGCGGGAGAAGACAGCTGGCTGGCTCGCAGCAATAACATATCAAAGAACCATGGTACTTCGGATACCAAGGATGGCAATGGCAGGTCACATTGCAACAAACATAAGCGCCGCATTAACAGCGACAATACCGAGGATACGGCAGTCAATGCCGGATTCAAAGGCTCTAAACCCGGTCAGCGGAAAAAGCCATTCAAAAGAAGCACTCTGGGCCCGTCCAGTTTGGACCGTATACTCGATCGCTCGTGCCAAATACACGGCACCCCCGACAAGCCAGCCAACCACACCAACAGGGATTGTTGGGTGTTCAAGCAGGCCAACAAGATAAATGCCGAAAACAAAGATAAGGGGTCACATAGTGATGACAAGGAGGAGCCCCGGCAGCCGAACACCAGAGGACAGAAGAGGTTCCCCCCACAAGTGCGGACGGTGAACATGATATAGGCAACACACATCCCCAAGAGGGAGCGGAAGCGTGCGTTCAGGGACGTATATGCGCTGGAGCCAGTCGCCCCAAAGTTCAACCCATGCTCTTCCTGTCCGATCACCTTCGATCGTAGGGACCACCCCACTAGTATCTGTCATGGCGGATTCGCTGCACTGGTCCTAGACCCAATCATTGACGGATTTCACCTCACTCGAGTCCTTATGGATGGCGGCAGCAGCCTGAACCTGCTTTATCAGGATACAGTGCGCAAAATGTGCATAGACCCCTCAAGGATCAAACCCACAAAACAACCTTTAAAGGCATCATACCAGGTGTAGAGGCCAATTACACAGGCTCAGTCACACTGGAAGTGGTCTTCGGATCCCTGGATAACTTCCGAAGTGAAGAGTTAATCTTCGACATAGTCCCGTTCCGCAGTGGCTATCATGCACTGCTCGGGCGAACCGCATTTGCGAGATTCAATGCGGTACCGCATTATGCATATCTCAAGCTCAAGATGCCAGGACCTCGGGGGGTCATCACAGTCAATGGAAACACAGAGCGCTCTCTCCGCACGGAGGAGCACACTGCGGCCCTCGCAGCAGAAGCGCAAAGCAGCCTCTTAAGGCAATCCACTAGTTCGGCGATTAAGGACCCGGACACCTTCAAGCACGCCCAGGGTAATCGGCAAGCAGACCGCCTGGCACGTTCCGAGCTCGCATAGCAATGCGGCCCCCACCCCGGTCCCAGCCAAACGGAGAAATCCGTGCCACGCGTACATAATTACGCATTAAAAATACCATGGGCACAGGTGGGGAGGGGGCACGACTACGGCACGCTCCAAGACGCGGCTTAAACCGCACTAGGGGCTTCCCGCTTTGTTATTTTTCTCTTTCAGGACTTTAATCTCTAGAAACCCTGTCCGGTAGCATGATTGCCGAACACATGATGCAGCGACCAAGGAGGCAGAAAGCCACGTCACACCACGGAACTCCCAGGTGGATTACGATAACGAGTGAAATATTTGCTTTAATACTATTCCTCAGCTTGCCCTTGGAAGGGACATGTCAAATAGTCCTACTTTTTGCTTATCGCACTACTTGTATCATTCTGCTTTAACTCACCTTTTTGAATAAACAATGCATAGCATTAAGACTATTATTGCATTCTTCCTTTATATATATATATATATATATATATATATATATATATATATATGTTCATTCATAACATCTAGCACCCGTACACTCTGGTACGACCAATACGCTAGGGGCTTAAGTATACCCCATAATACGGCGTGAGAAGTTCGAACACTTTCGACAGTGCGGCCCCCCGAAATTATGGCATTATATGCATCAGCTCCGAATCATGTCTTGGGTTAATAGTTGGGTTTGCCCGGCTCCCATGTTTTGGTACCTTAAGTTCCGCTATATCGGCTAAGGTAGCACTGGGAGAACTACTGCGATTGTGCCCCGGTTTTGCTGGGCTAAGCACCTCAGTAGAGAAAGCTAAAACTGACTGTCATGATAAGGCGAGAGACTGGTCGCTGTTCGAGAGGTTCAAGTCCCTAAAGACTTATGCCGCTTAGAGCGAGGAGTCGGCCCTGTCCGACTTAAGGCGTGTATTGCGCCCCGAATTCGGCCTTCCGAATACTAGGGGCTTCGCCGAAATTTAAAATTATAGAATTGTATGGCTAAGTGAAAGTGATAACGCATTATAGTCCGATTGCCTTGTTCGTTGTGCTGAGCACATCCCACGAAGGACCCAAAAATGGGAACAAGAGTGCTCAGGTTTATCCCGAACACCCCAGCACTCGTGGCGTGGGGGCAGAAGCCGACGACTAGCCATCTCTCAGATTTGATAAACAGCCGAACAGAAGGTAATATTTTAAATTCAGACAAGCGTTGCATAGCGCATATGAACAAGTTTTCATAATACAGGATTACACGAGCAAGTTTATTCAAATATTACATCTTTCGCACACTCGTCCGCTACAAGACGGGCACCCTTCAGGACACCCTCATAGTACATCTCGGGGTGGCGATGCTCCTTGCCCTGCGGCGGCCCTTCCTTCACCAGCTTCACGGCGTCCATCTTGGCCCATTGCACCTTCACACGGGCGAAAGCCCGGCATGCACCTTCGATGCAGAAGGACCGCTTGATGACTTCCAGCCGTGGGCAGGCATCCACAAGCCGCCTCACCAGGCCGAAGTAGCTGTTGGGAAGGGCATCGCCAGGCCACATCCGGACTATAAAGCCCTTCATGGCCTGTTCGGCCGCCTTGTGCAGCTCGACCAGTTGCTTCAGCTGGTCGCTCAGAGGCATCGGGTTTTCGGTCCCAGTATACTGAGACCAGAACAACTTCTCTATTGAGCTTCCCTCCTCGGCCTGGTAAAACTATGCGTCATCCGACATGCTGCGGGGCAAATCTGCGAATGCTCCTGGAGAGCTCCGGACTCGGGTAAGTAACAAGTAATTTACTTTCACATGCTTGCTTTGCATATTGAATGCCTTACCCGCCGCTATCTTCTTCATTGCATCAATCTCCTGGAGGGCCTTTTGGGCTTCAGCCTTGGCATTCTTTGCACTCTCAAGGGCCGCGGCAAGCTCGGACTCTCGCGTCTTCAAGTCAAGCTCCAACGCCTCGTGCTTCGTCACGAGAGCATGGAGTTCTTGCTGCACCTCGCCCACCCGTGCCTCTTGTTTTTCCTGCTCGATGCGCTCCTGGGCCACTTTGTTTTCGGCCTCGGATAGCGCTTGCTTCAGGGTTGCCACCTCGGTCGTGGCCCCTGGCAAATTAAAGATGATCCTGTCATTTTGCAACCGCATCCTTTTTGTATATATACACATCTATACACTAGGTATTACTTACCTTTGTTCTCCTCGAGCTGCCTCTTGGCAAGGCCGAGCTTTTTGTTGGACCCTGCGAGGTCCTGCTTCAGTACAGCGACCTCCGCAGTCAGTGCGGCAGAGGTCACCAGCGAAGCCTGCATAAGCATATAGACATACTTATATTAGACTCCTGCAGATATTAGTTGATCCTCTATTCGGCTTTTCTTTTTGAACACCAAACAGAGCATCAGGGGCTACTGTCTATGCGGCAATATTTTTCCTATATTTCAAATACTTACCTCAAAGCCTGTTAGAAGGCTGGCACATGCTTCAGTCAGTCCGCTCTTGGCGGACTGAACCTTCTGGACCACCGCACTCATAATAGTGCGGTGCTCTTCGTCGATGGAAGCGCTGCGAAGCGCTCCCAGCAGATTGTCTAGTGCCTCTGGATGGACAGAGGTCACCGGCATAGGCGTCTTGCCCCTTTTGGAAGGAGGCCGCCTGCCTGAGTCCGGAACCACTGGAGGTTCCGACGCGGTGTTCGGCTGAGGGCCGAACTCGGAGCCCTCGGGAGCCTCCTTCCTTCTGCTCCTGGAGTCCGGAAGGTCGCCTTGAGGCGCCTCCGGGATTGTCTCCCCTCGACCCGGTGCCTCTTGAGACAATACCTCGGCATTGTCCGTAGGGCAAGGGGAGGTGGCGGTCGGAAGTGGACCGCTATCCATATCCGACGAGTCCAAGGAGCCGCCCGACGAAGATACGTCGATACGGGCTTGGGGCGGTCTGCATAATCATATTCGGCGTTAGGGGAAGAAGTGCGACAAAGGTATGCTATGAGTTACTCTGGTATCCGAATACTTACGACTTCGCCAGGGGCTTGGCCCTGAGCAGCCACTCGTCTTCGCCTTCGGCGGCGGTGGTGGAGTAGTCTGGAAGGAGGGTCCTCCCCTTCTTGGACACTTCGCCCCCCCCGGTTGGGGCGGCCTTCCTTTTCTTGTCTCCCCCGACTAAAGGGGGAGCATCTTCATCTTCCTCCTCGTCTTCGGGGGAGGAGTGTATCGCGGAGTTATCAGACGATGAGTCCGATACCACCTGACGCCGGGAACTCTTTTGGGTTCCCTTGGCCTTCTTGGTCTTCTTCGGCACCTTGTAAGGAGCCGGCGTCAGCATCTCCGTCAGGAGAGCGTCCGCAGTGTCTTTGGGCAGAGGGGCCGGACAGTTAATCTTCCCCGACGTCTCCACCCAGTCCTGTCAAAGGCATGGAGCTCAGACCCCGCCCATGGTTAAGCTAGGGGGAATAAATATCCTACTGGATGTATAGAACTCACCGAATGCACTAGGCGCTTCATGCTTAGCCCGCGGTCCTCGATAAGAGAAGGAGGGACCTCGGCGCCCTTGAACAGCACCCTCTAGACGTCCTTGTGTGTCGTGTCGAAGAGCTCTCTTAGAGTCTGGTGCCGGGCCGGGTCGAACTCCCATAAGTTAAAATCCCGTTATTGACACGGGAGGATCCGGCGGAAGAGCATGACCTGGACTATGTTGACAAGCTTGAGCTTCTTGCTTGCCATATTCCGGATACATTTCTGGAGTCCGTCCAGCTCCACCGATGAACCCCAGGATAGGATCTTCTCTTTCCAGGAGGTGAGCCGTGTGGGGATTCCGGATCGAAACTCAGGGTCCGCCACCCAGTTGGTGTCGCGTGGCTCGATGATGTAGAACCACGCCGATTGCCACCCCTTTATGGTCTCCACGAAGGAGCCTTCAAGCCATATAACATTGGGCATCTTGCCCACCATGGCTCCGCCGTATTCTGCTTGTTGGCCTCCCACCACCTTCGGCTTGATATTGAAGGTCTTCAGCCATAGGCCGAAGTGGGGCCGGATGCGGAGGAAAGCCTCACACACGACGATGAACGCCGAAATGTTGAGGATGAAGTTCGGGGCTAGATCATGAAATTCCAGCCCGTAGTAGAACATAAGACCACAGACGAATGGATGGAGGGGAAACCCCAGTCCGCGGAGGAAGTGGTGGAGGAAGACTACCCTCTCGCGAGGTTCCGTGGTGGGGATGATCTGCCCTGCAGCGGGCAGCCGATGCGCGATATTCGCGGATAAGTATCCGGCTCCGTGCAGCTTTTTGATGTGTCCCTCCGTGACGGAGGAAGCCATCCACTTGCCTCCCGCTCCAGACATGTTTGGAGAAGGTTGAGGAGAAGGATGTGGACTTGGGCGTTGGAGCTCGAGTGCGCAAGGACGGATGAGCAAGGAGGAAGAAGGCGTGGGTAAAAAAAGTTAAACCTTATCCCTTTATAAGGGCGGCCGAAACTATGTGCCCCCACTAGCCTGGTAAAACTCGCTTATGCCTCAAGCGCCGTAATTGATGGCACGGCTGGGTTACCCACACCCGTATTGATGAGAATCCCGTAATAAGGGGGACATGATCTCTGCTTTGACAAGACGCGTCAAGAAACTGCCTCGCGTTATGTGCGGGGCTGGTTAAGGAAAAACGGTTCGAATAATCACCGAGCCATGGCATGATGTCATGTTGCCAAAACGTGTCAGCAGATTAGATTTGTGGAAATATTATTATCTCTACGGTGGTATGTGGAACTTATTTTGCAGGGTCGGACACTATCCTGTTATTCAAACTCTTCTGTGGTGTATCCGAAGGAGGAACCCGCTTTGCAATGCCTAAGACATCACTGCGCGCCGGAGTCATCGTCATTGAAGCCTGGTTCAGGGGCTACCGAGGGAGTCCTAGATTAGGGGGTCTCCGGACAGCCGGACTATATCCTTTGGACGAACTGTTGGACTATGAAGATACAAGATTGAAGACTTCGTCTCGTGTCCGGATGGGACTCTACTTGGCGTGGAAGGCAAGCTAGGAAATACGGATATGTATATCTCCTCCTTTGTATGTGACCTTGTGTAACCCTAGCCCCCTCCGGTGCCTATATAAACTGGAGGGTTTTAGTCCGTAGGACAATATACAATCAGACCATAGGCTAGCTTCTAGGGTTTAGCCTCTTCGATCTCGTGGTAGATCAACTCTTGTAATACTCATATCATCAAGAATAAATCAAGCAGGACGTAGGGTTTTACCTCCATCAAGAGGGCCCGAACCTGGGTAAAACATCGTGTTTCCCTGCCTCCTGTTACCATCCGCCTTAGGCGCATAGTTTGGGACCCCCTACCCGAGATCCGCCGGTTTTGACACCAACAGTTAGGATTAGTGGAGTTGCTGTAATGCGGAAGGGTGGGACGACTAGGAGCAAACTGCCGTAATGTTAAAGGATGTCCGGGGACAAGTAGGAGCGAACTGCTAGCGGTTTTTCGATTGTAAAAATGCTGAGTGGGGCATGCGAACGGCAGGGTAGTGGCTTGTATGGTGGATAAATGGATTCATGCATAGTACTATGGGGGCCCAATTAGATGTCATGCCTACTCGACGCCCAATTAAATGGCTTTCAATGTCATGTCAAGCGTCGGGAAAATTAGAGGTGATACGAAGCTTTCCATTCTCCCATGATACGGGCTTCCGAGAGCCCTTGGATCTGAGATCGAATGGTTGCATGGCATGATTCTACACCTATGGGTGAATATCCTATCCTGGAGGGTCATTCTGAAAATTTTCAGCAACTTAGTATGCGACCGTTCGATCTCCGATCCAAGGACTGCCAGCAGCCCGTATCATGGTCTCGCCTACCACGACCGTCGCTTTGCTTGCACGGTCGCTCCCTTGGAGATTTAACACGGTGCGTTAGGCCATGTGATGTTGGTATGTCATACATAGTCATCACTTAGTCACTCATACAACAAGGTTAGCTATAAGGTTGGCTATAAGAGTATTTTTTCCTTCTCTCTATCTCTTTCTTCGTAGTATTTATTACATTTTCCAAGGAGTGACCTCTTCTAATGAAATGGTGCTTAGATGAGGTGCTAAGGGCATTAAATGGCTTAGCAACTCAAGTCCCCAATATATAGGTGCTTAGTTTTTTGTTACTAAGTTTGCTTCATTAATTAGCTATAGACTCAGAATTGTATTTTCACCTAGGTACACGCACTAAGCACCGTTTCTTCCTGGGGTCACCAAACTAGTCTCTCTCTCTCTCTTCTTAATTAACTTGCCACATCAGACTTTATGCCTATGTGGAAGGCTTAGCACCTGTACGAGCAAGTACAATAGTGGGCTATAAGCCCGCTTACATGGCATTTTTGCATATGTGGAGGATAGAGGCAAGGAAAAGGTGGAGGAGTGGGCTCTCATGCAAGAGCCAGCCTCTACATGTTGGAGCATTGGGAGAGGCACTTGTATACCATGGAGGTGGTCAGGAATCGGGAGACTCACATCGGCCGTAGCGCCGCAGTTAAAATAATAATGGCAAGTCAAATCACGGGGCTCCACCCGTTGAGCAGTAACTCGCTGTCAAATCACACAACCCTATGTTTGCAGCAGCCTACTCCCTCATTTTCTCGCGTCTCTGTCGAACCGACTCGGTGGAAATGCCCCGCCTACCACGCGGGAAAAGCCCCGCCCTCGACTTTTAAATAGTACAATATACTAATTTTGTATCCATGGATTGCGCCATGGAGCAAAGCATCAAGAAAATGGCGGTACACATGTAAGGAGTATACAACATGCCCGTCGCGTTTGCATCGCACCCCAGACGGTCGGTCGGTCTGGCACGTCGCTCTCCGAATGGAACGCGTGTCATATTGCGTTTGCACACACATGTGGGACTGATGTCTACTACACAACCTTCTTCTTGTAGACGTTGTTGGGCCTCCAAGTGCAGAGGTTTGTAGGACAGTAGCAAATTTCCCTCAAGTGGATGACCTAAGGTTTATCAATTCGTAGGAGGCGTAGGATGAAGATGGTCTCTCTCAAGCAACCCTGCAACCAAATAACAAAGAGTCTCTTGTGTCCCCAACACACCCAATACAATGGTAAATTGTATAGGTGCACTAGTTCGGCGAAGAGATGGTGATACAAGTGCAATATGGATGGTAGATAAAGGTATTTGTAATCAGAAATTATAAAAACAGCAAGGTAACTAATGATAAAAGTGAGCATAAACGGTATTGCAATGCATGGAAACAAGGCCTAGGGTTCATACTTTCGCTAGTGCAAGTCCTCTCAACAATAATAACATAATTGGATCACATAACTATCCCTCAACATGCAACAAAGAGTCATTCCAAAGTCACTAATAGCGGAGAACGAACGAAGAGATTATGGTAGGGTACGAAACCACCTCATAGTTATTCTTTCCAATCAATCCGTTGGGCTATTCCTATAAGTGTCACAAACAGCCCTAGAGTTCGTACTAGAATAACACCTTAAGACACAAATCAACCAAAACCCTAATGTCACCTAGATACTCCAATGTCACCTCAAGTATCCGTGGGTATGATTATACGATATGCATCACACAATCTCAGATTCATCTATTCGACCAACGCATAGAACCTCAAAGAGTGCCCCAAAGTTCCTACCGGAGAATCACGACGAAAACGTGTGCCAACCCCTATGCATAGGTTCATGGGCGGAACCCGCAAGTTGATCAACAAAACATACATTAAGTGAATCACGTGATATCCCATTGTCACCACAGATATCCACGGCAAGACATACATCAAGTGTTCTCAAATCTTTAAAGACTCAATCTGATAAGATTACTTCAAAGGGGAAACTCAATTCATTTCAAGAGAGTAAAGGGGGAGGAGAAACATAAGATCCAACTATAATAGCAAAGCTCGCGATACATCAAGATCGTACCATCTCAAGAACACGAGAGAGAGAGAGAGAGATCAAACACATAGCTACTGGTACATACACTTAGCCCCGAGGGAGAACTACTCCCTCCTCGTCATGGAGAGCACCGAGATGATGAAGATGGCCACCGAAGAAGGATTGCCCCCTCCGGCAGGGTGCCGGAACGGGTCTAGATTGGTTTTCGGTGGCTACAGAGGCTTCTGGCGGCGGAACTCCCGATCTATTGTGTGTTCTGGAAGTTTTAGGGTACGTGGAGATATATAGGCGGAAGAAGTACGTTAGGGGAGCCATGAGGCAGGGGCGCGCGCCCTGGGGGGGGGGGGGCGCCCCCCACCCTCGTGAGCACCTCCCATATCTCCTGACGTGGAGTCCAAGTCTATCCGGTGGCTTTCGTTCCAAAAATAACTTCTCCAATTGATTTCATTCCGTTTCGACTCCGTTTGATATTCCTTTTCTTCGAAACACTGAAATAGGCATAAAACAGCAAATCTGGGCTGGGCCTCCGGTTAATAGGTTAGTCCCAAAAATAATATAAAAGTGGAAAATAAAGCCCAATATTTCCCAAAACAGTAGATAATATAGCATGGAGCAATCAAAAATTATAGATACGTTGGAGACGTATCAAGCATCCCCAAGCTTAATTCCTGCTCGTCCTCGAGTAGGTAAATGATAAAAAGATAATTTTTGATGTGGAATGCTAGTTGGCATAATTTCAATGTAATTCTTCTTACTTGTGATATGAATATTCAGATGCATAAGATTCAAGACAAAAGTTTATTATTGACATAAAAACTATAATACTTCAAGCATACTAACTAAGCAATTATGTTTTCTCAAAATATCATGGCCAAAGAAAGCTATCCCTACAAAATCATATAGTCTGGCTATGCTCTATCTTCACCACACAAAGTATTTAAATCATGCACAACCCTGATGACAAGCCAAGCAATTGTTTCATACTTTTGATGTTCTCAAACTTTTTCAATCTTCACGCAATACATGAGCGTGAGCCATGGATATAGCACTATAGGTGGAATAGAATGGTGGTTGTGGAGAAGACAAGAAGGGGGAAGATAGTCTCACATCAACTAGGCATATCAATGGGCTATGGAGATTCCCATCAATAGATATCAATGTGAGTGAGTAGGGATTGCCATGCAACGGATGCACTAGAGCTATAAGTATATGAAAGCTCAACAAAAGAAACTAGTGGGTGTGCATCCAACTTGCTTTCTCACAAAGACCTAGGGCATTTTGAGGAAGCCCATCATTGGAATATACAAGCCAAGTTCTATAATGAAAATTCCCACTAGTATATGAAAGTGATAACTCAAGAGACTCTCTATATGAAGAACATGGTGCTACTTTGAAGCACAAGTGTGGTAAAAGGATAGTAGCGTTGTCCCTTTTATTTTTTTATTTTTTTGGGCCTTCTTTTTTTCTTTGGCCTTTCTCTTTTCTCTCTTTTTTTGGGACAATGCTCTATTAAATGATGATCATCACACTTTTATTTATTTACAACTCAATGATTACAACTCGATTCTAAAACAAAGTATGACTCTATATGGATGCCTCCGGCGGTGTACCGGGATATGCAATGAATCAAGAGTGACAAGTATGAAAAAAATTATGAACGGTGGCTTTGCCACAAATACTATGTCAACTACATGATCATGCTAAGCAATATGACAATGATGAATGTGTCATGATGAACGGAATGATGGAAAGTTGCATGGCAATATATCTCGGAATGGCTATGGAAATGCCATAATAGGTAGGTATGGTGGCTGTTTTGAGGAAGGTATATGGCGGGTTTATGGTACCGGCGAAAGTTGCGCGGTACTAGAGAGGCTAGCAAAGGTGGAAGGGTGAGAGTGCGTATAATCCATGGACTCAACATTAGTCATAAAGAACTCACATACTTATTGCAAAAATCTATTAGTTATCGAAACAAAGTACTACGTGCATGCTCCTAGGGGGATAGATTGGTAGGAAAAGACCATCACTCGTCCCCGACCGCCACTCATAAGGAAGACAATCAATAAATAAATCATGCTCCGACTTCATCACATAACGGTTCACCATACGTGCATGCTATGGGAATCACAAACTTCAACACAAGTATTTCTCAAATTCACAACTACTCAACTAGCATGACTCTAATATTACCATCCTCATATCTCAAAACAATCATCAAGTATCAAACTTCTCTTAGCATTCAACACACTCATAAGAGAATTTTATTATTCTTGAATACCTAGCATATTAGGATTTTAAGCAAATTACCATGCTATTTAAGACTCTCAAAATAATCTAAGTGAAGCATGAGAGTTCATCTATTTCTTAAAAATAAAACTACCACCATGCTCTAAAAGATACAATTGAAGCACTAGAGCGAATGACAAACTACTCCAAAAGATATAAGTGAAGATCAATGAGTAGTCGAATAATTATGCAACAATGTGAAGACTCTCTAACATTTAATAATTTCAGATCTTGGTATTCTATTCAAACAGCAAGCAAAGCAAAAGAAAATGACATTCTAAGAATAGCAAACATCATGTGAAGAAGCAAAAACTTAGGATCAACCGATACTAACCGATAGTTGTTGAAGAAGAAAGGTGGGATGCCAACCGGGGCATCCCCAAGCTTAGACGCTTGAGACTTCTTGAAATATTATCTTGGGGTGCCTTGGGCATCACCAAGCTTGAGCTTTTGTGTCTCCTTAATTCCTCTCATATCACGGTCTCCCTAAACTCAAAAGCTTCATCCACACAAAACTCAACAAGGACTCGTGAGATAAGTTAGTATAAACCATTGCAAAAACCTTATCATACTCTACTGTAGCAAATCACTAAAATTATTATTCAACATTGCATACTAAATGCCTCTGCATATTTAATAGTCCTATCCTCAAATAGAATCATTAAAGAAGCAAACACATGCAAACAATGCAAACATAACAGCAATCTGCCTAAACAGGATAGTCTGTAAAGAATGCAGCAACATCCATACTTCCCTAGCTCCAAAAATTATGAAATAAAATTCCCACTGTAGTAAATTTATCAGAGCTTAATATGCAAAAGGTTTCAACATTTTGTCACATTCTGACTTTTCTAGGGAATTATTGCAACAGCGGTAAACTTTCTGTTTTCAAACAGCAACATGTATACTTGTAACATAGGCATAGTAAAGGCTATCAATGCCACTTTTATTGAAATAAAAGATGCAAAACATTGTTCTAACTAACATCAAGCAAATACAAACAAAATAAATTGACGCTCCAAGCAAAACACATATCATGTGGTGAATAAAAATATAGCTCCAAGTAAAGTTACCGATGGAAGTGGAGGAAAGAGGGGATGCCTTCCGGAGCATCCCCAAGCTTAGGCTCTTGGCACTCCTTATTCCATAATCCATCGAATCCTTACCCAAAACTTGAAAACTTCACAACACAAAACTTAACAGAAAACTCGTAAGCTCCGTTAGTATAAGAAAATAAATCACCACTTCAAGGTACTGTAATGAACTCATTCTTTATCTATATTGGTGTTAAACCTACTGTATTCCAACTTCTCTATGGTTTATAAACTATTTTACTAGCCATAGATTCATCGAAATAAGTAAACAACACATGAAAAACAGAATCTGTCAAAAACAGAACAGTCCGTAGTAATCTGGATCGAACTTACACTTCTGGAACTCATAAAATTCTCAAATAAATTGCTGGACCTGAGGAATTTATCTATTAATCATATGCAAAAAGAATTAACTAAATATCACTCTCCAAATAAGAATGGCAGCAATTCTCGTGAGCGCTAAAGTTTCTGTTTTTTACAGCATGATCAACAAGACTTTCCCCAAGTCTTCCCAACGGTTCTACTTGGCACAAACACTAATTAAAAGCATAAAACCACATCTAAACAGAGCCTACATGAATTATTTATTACTAAACAGGAACAAAAATCAAGGAACTAAAATAGAATTGGGTTGCCTCCCAACAAGTGCTATCGTTTAACGCCCCTAGCTAGGCATGATGATGTCAATGATGCTCACATAAAAGATAAGAATTGAAACATAAAGAGAGCATCATGAAGAATATGACTAGCACATTTAAGTCTAACATGCTTCCTATGCATAGGGATTTTGTGACCAAACAACTTGTGGGAACAAGAATCAACTTGCATAGGTAGGTAAAACAAGCATAACTTCAAAATTTTAAGCACATAGAGAGGAAACTTGATATTATTGCAATTCCTACAAGCAAAAGTTCCTCCCTAATAATAATTTTAAGTAGCATCATGAATGAATTCAACAATATAACCAGCACCTAAAGCATTCTTTTCATGATCTACAAGCATAGAAAATTTACTACTCTCCACACAAGCAAAATTCTTCTCATGAATAATAGTGGGAGCAAACTCAACAAAATAACTATCATGTGATTGAAAATTAAGATCAAGATGACAAGTTTCATGGTTATCATTATTCTTTAAAGCATACGTGTCATCACAATAATCATCATAGATAGGAGGCATGCTTTCATCATAATAAATTTGCTCATCAAAACTTGGGGGACAAAAAATATCATCTTCATCAAACATAGCTTCCCCAAGCTTGTGGCTTTGCATATCATTAGCATCATGGATATTCAAGGAATTCATACTAACAACATTGAATCATGCTCATCATTCAAATATTTAGTGCCAAACATTTTATAGATTTCTTCTTCTAGCACTTGAGCACAATTTTCCTTTCCATCATACTCACAAAACATATTAAAAAGATGAAGCATATGAGACAAACTTAATTCCATTTATTTATAGTTTTCTTTTATAAACTAAACTAGTGATAAAATAAGAAACTAAAAGACTCGATTGCAAGATCTAAAGATATACCTTCAAGCACTCACCTCCCCGGCAACGGCGCCAGAAAAGAGCTTGATGTCTACTACACAACCTTCTTCTTGTAGACGTTGTTGGGCCTCCAAGTGCAGAGGTTTGTAGGACAGTAGCAAATTTCCCTCAAGTGGATGACCTAAGGTTTATCAATCCGTAGGAGGCGTAGGATGAAGATGCTCTCTCTCAAGCAACCATGCAACCAAATAACAAAGAGTCTCTTGTGTCCCCAACACACCCAATACAATGGTAAATTGTATAGGTGCACTAGTTCAGCGAAGAGATGGTGATACAAGTGCAATATGGATGGTAGATAAAGGTATTTGTAATCTGAAATTACAAAAATAGCAAGGTAACTAATGATAAAAGTGAGCGTAAACGGTATTGCAATGCATGGAAACAAGGCCTAGGGTTCATACTTTCGCTAGTGCAAGTCCTGTCAACAATAATAACATAATTGGATCACATAACTATCCCTCAACATGCAACAAAGAGTCACTCCAAAGTCACTAATAGCGGAGAACGAACGAAGAGATTATGGTAGGGTACAGAACCACCTCAAAGTTATTCTTTCCAATCAATTCGTTGGGCTATTCCTATAAGTGTCACAAACAGCCCTAGAGTTCGTACTAGAATAACACCTTAAGACACAAATCAACCAAAACCCTAATGTCACCTAGATACTCCAATGTCACCTCAAGTATCCGTGGGTATGATTATACGATATGCATCACACAATCTCAGATTCATCTATTCAACCAACGCATAGAACCTCAAAGAGTGCCCCAAAGTTCCTACCGGAGAATCACAACGAAAACGTGTGCCAACCCCTATGCATAGGTTCATGGGCGGAACCCGCAAGTTGATCACCAAAACATACATCAAGTGAATCACGTGATATCCCATTGTCACCACAAATATCCACGGCAAGACATACATCAAGTGTTCTCAAATCTTTAAAGACTCAATCTGATAAGATTACTTCAAAGGGGAAACTCAATTCATTACAAGAGAGTAGAGGGGGAGGAGAAACATAAGATCCAACTATAATAGCAAAGCTCGCGATACATCACGATCGTACCATCTCAAGAACACGAGAGAGAGAGAGATCAAACACATAGCTACTGGTACATACCCTCAGTCCCAAGGGAGAACTACTCCCTCCTCGTCATGGAGAGCACCGGGATGATGAATATGGCCACCGGAGAAGGATTGCCCCCTCCGGCAGGGTGCCGGAATGGGTCTAGATTGGTTTTCGGTGGCTACGGAGGCTTCTAGTGGCGGAACTCCCGATCTATTGTGCGTTCCGGAAGTTTTAGGGTACGTGGAGTTATATAGGCGGAAGAAGTACGTCAGGGGAGCCACGAGGGCCCCACGAGGCTAGGGAGTGCCCCCCACCCTCGTGAGCACCTCCCGTATCTCCTGACGTGGAGTCCAAGTCTATCCGGTGGCTTTCGTTCCAATAATAACTTCTCCAGTTGATTTCGTTCCGTTTCGACTCCGTTTGATATTCCTTTTCTTTGAAACACTGAAATAGGCATAAAACAACAAATCTGGGCTGGGCCTCCGGTTAATAGGTTAGTCCCAAAAATAATATGAAAGTGGAAAATAAAGCCCAATATTGCCCAAAACAGTAGATAATATAGCATGGAGCAATCAAAAATTATAGATACATTGGAGACGTATCAGGGACCGCAATTGAGAACCGACCATAGGCACACTCCCCGGCCCCGCAAGTCAGGTGAGTTAATAGAAGAGAGAGACGAGTGATAGTACTAGAGAAGTGTTGTACAGACGTTGGTGCCTAGACGATCCCTGCATGACACGGAAGATCAGTTCGTCCATGCATGTGCCCAGACTCCAGCAGACACGGCTGGATTGGCTATCGTATACATATCATGCAGGCTGTGTGGTACAGGGTTGTAGTTCTGATGAGAAATCTAAAACAAGGTTTCTTATCATCTCGCAATATTAGGTGTCATGTCCTTCGGATCACTGCTGTCGGTGTTCTAGGAACGGAGGTCCCCAGACTTGCCTGCCCGTGGCCCGCGGCGTGGCGAAGCCAGCAGGCCGTACGGCCCATCTTCATCAACAAAGCATCAAGACCCTCACGAGGGTCCAAGCCTCGCGAGGCGGATGCTGCAAGACCTCCTTCCGAGCGGCCTAGTCAGGTAGGCTTGCGAGGAGCGGAGATATCAAGGTGAGGCGAACCTCACGAGGCTCTCGTGACGTGAGCCATGACGATCGACACCAGGCGGGCGCCAGCGCGCGCAGCGTCCTTGTTTCCCCTTTGGTGCAAAGGGGGCAAGCGCAGCCGCGGAGTACCGAGGCCTCAGGCAAAGGTTGCCATTTTGGTGCAACAAGACCAAGACCATGGACTGCAAGACGGAGGTCATCGTGGAGCCCAAGACGGCGTCACCACCAGAGCTTTGTGTAGGCGAAGACTACTTTTGTCAGGATGGCTCGTACTAGCCGTCCCCCGTCGAATTAGCCCGCCATTGTTGGCTCCCTTCCCACTCAATATTTGGGAAGAGGACCAGGGCCTCTATAAATAGGACTAGCCACCACCATAGTAGAAAAGAAGGAAAGGGGAGAGATCTCATCAGACATAGAGATACACCACAAGTTCATAAGCGCAAGAACACCTCAACCTCAGGAGGCTGTTCTTCCCCTTGTACTGTTCATCATCATCCCAAGAGGCAATCCACCACCACCACACTGGAGTAGGGTATTGCACCACAACGATGGCCCGAACCAATATAAACCCTGTGTCTTTCTGTGTTGTGAGTTCGTCGAGTTCGTCCGCAAGATCTTAGCGAGCTAGAGCATAGATCGGTGGGAAGGAAAGACTTCACGCGCACCCTAGTGTTTGAACCTTAAGGGTTAGCTGGAGCCCCACATCCGACATTTGGCGCGCCAGGTAGGGGAGCGTCGTAGCTTCCCTTCCATCAGTTCGTCACTCCGTCGCTCCGTCGTCTCCATGGCGGACGCTCGCCGTGCTCAAGTTGAGCGTCGGGCTGCCCACGCCACCCGCGTCGCTCAGACGGCTCCCGTCGGCGAGCCGCCTCATCGTTCTCTGTCTCCCGCCACCAACGCTGCCATCGGCCCGGTGGGGAACGAGCAGCAGGTGTCCTCGCAGCATCCTTCGGTGCGGTAGGACGGCCGCACCGCTACTCCATCACTCACCCCTGCTGGTTCTTCGTCCCACGCGCACCGCGCTCCCATGGAGTCACGGGCCACGCTCATTGCGGCGAACGAGCTCCTGTGTTACCGCCCCGCCGACGACCTCTACGAGGAGTGGCTCGACCGCGTCGCCGAGCTCGTCCGTGCCGCATGGGGCTCTCCAGCGCCGTCCCACTCTCTGACTCCACCTCAACCAGCCGCGGGCGACGGGGCTCATGGCGTGCCTCCACCGCCTCGACTCCAAGACGGTGCCTTGGCACCAAGACACGCGCCTCCGCGGCTTGATCCACCGTGCCCGGTGCCCGCGCGCGAAGAAAGAAGTTGCCAAGAAATCCCGCGGCCGTGAGAAGCTGCACTGACGCTCCCCGCGCCACCTTGCCAAGACCGCGTGCCGCCTGCAGTGGCGCAGCGCGGACCTTGTCAAGACCTAGCTCCACCTCCGAAGCGGGCCCCGACAACCACGGCCGACTGTCGTGCCTTCACCCCCGAACTGCGTAGCGTCGCCTGGCCAGGCAAGTTCAAGCCAGATCTACCTCCTCGATACGACAGCATCGCCGACCCCGCAGAGTTCCTGCAGCTCTATGAGTTGAGCATCGAAGTGGCCAACGGCGACGAAAAATTCATGGCGAACTGGTTTCCCATGCCTCTCAAGGATGGGGCCCGCTCCTGGCTCCTGAACCCGCGGCACGGCTCGATCTCCTCCTGGGACGAGATGCGCGACCGCTTCGTCGCCAACTTCCAGGGCACTCGTGACCGCCCACCGGCTGCGGGTTATCTACGCCGCATCAAGCAACAGCCAGGAGAGACCCTCCAGAAGTACATCCAGCGCTTCAACAACACCCGCCTCAAGATCCCCAAGGTCACAGATGAAGCCATCATCTCCGCGTTCTCAGACGGTGTTGGGAATATTACCGCTGGGCGTAAACCGGCCTATCTGGGCCGGGTCAACTTCATCAGTAGTTCAAGAGTGCTAAAGCCCAAGAAGACAGACAAGGGCCTAAGGCCCGTGGTCGGCTTTAGACTTGTAGCTGTAGACCGACATTTGTATATAAACTTGTATTGTAAGTTAGGAATAAGGAGAGACCAACCCGGATACGAATATGGACCGGTGTTGGGACTCTGTGAACCGATGGGCGTCACCCGTGTATATAAGGGGACGACCCGGCGGCGGTTCAAGAGCAGACAACAACTCGATACATAGGTGAAGCTTGTTTGCTCCCTAGTCATCGAAACCCCATCAATTCCATCACAACTAGACGTAGGCTTTTACCTTCATCGAAGGGGCCGAACTAGTATAAACTCTCTTGCGTCCCTGTGTCCGCTTTAACCCCTTCACGCTAACCCGTCGCGATGGCTCCACGACTAAGTCCTTTCTCTAGGACATCTGCCGTGACAAAACCACGACAGTTGGCGCCCACCGTGGGGCTATCGCACGATGGTTTCAGGTTCTTGGAGGGCCGCTTTAAAGGACTCGAGGGCTACGCTGTAGGCCGGATGACTAAGAGTCGTCGCGGCAAGCTCTACATCGACGACGCAGGCTGGGGCCCCGAGGTCGGCTCAGTTGAGTACGGGTACTGGGTCCCCTTTGGTGGCATTCACGTTTTCATTGGCAAGATGGGTGAACCGGGCCCTGAGCCGGACATCTGCACCGACCTCGTCGAGACGGCTCAGCGTGCGCGATCCGCCCGGGTTAAACCGGCCATGAAGCGTGCCTTCGTGGGAGTCATCCATGGAGGAAGTTATGAGGATGGATCAGAATCTCGCGGCGAGACCGTCGTTTGTTCCGATGACGAGTCATCGACCGGAGAAACCGAATCTCTTTATCAGCTACAAGACGGCCGGATTGGGGGCTGTTCCGATGGCGACAGTATTCCGGACCCCTCTGATCTGCCCAACCGAGTTGGAATATTCATGGCCGGCACACAAGCAGCGCTTCATTCTTCGACCGCTGCGGCAACAACCTCCGGTTCAGCAGCGGCGACGGCTGCCGGGGCAGGAGGCCCTGTGCGCCCGCCGGCTCAAGTTCTATCAGAGCTATTTGATGCATTGGCTGTGCTTATGGCGGAAGCTAATCCGGCGGATCAGGACGTCCACAACGCGGAGATTGCAAAGATAAAGGAACAGATCACCCAGGCCAAGGCGGATCTGGCAGCTGAGGACACCAGGATGGCCACAGAGCGGGCCGCTCTAGACGCACAAGCCTACAGGCTCATGTTGGACCAGAGCGCGTCGCAGGAAGTCATGAGGAGGAAGTACCGATCCCGTTTGCCTCCGGTTTTCGAGGCCAGAGACCTTTTCAACACCCCAGGAGCAGGAACCAGTAATCCGCTGGAGGGAAACCGGGCGGAAGCTCCTGGGACCGGTGCACCGGTTCAGCCTCGTCGGATGGACCCGCCTCGTCAAAACACCGTTATACCTCAGGCTGTTTTAACACCTCCGGGTCACTACTCCAACCCAATGGACAATCTCGTCGCCGCTGCTGCACGGCTGGAGGCCATTCCAATTGAAGGTGACTCGCCGCAGGCAGTAGAGACGCGACGGGTCAAGGAGCTTCTGAGGACAGCTTTGGTCCAACAGGAAGCATACTCGTACAGCCGCGACCGGATCCACTCAACCCCCCGTCCAAGCCGGAGCTATAGCAGACATATGGATGAACCGGCAGTGTCGAGTAATGAACGACGTGGAGCACCCCGTGGCAACAACCCGGCGGGTGGTGCTGATAACGCTCAGGAAGTGGTGGACCGGGCCCGAGCGCGCAGGGAGGCCGAGTTAGCCGCACAGCATCAGGCTCGGCAGCTCACGCCGGTTCGTCCAACTATCTCGATCGAACCTGGTGTTACTTCTAGTTCTTTGGGGGTGCCTTGCCTTGTCCCCGCTTTACGCAATGTGCGCCTGCCCAAGGATTTCAAAGGCCCGCGCAAAGTACCAAATTACACGGCGGATCAACCTCCAGAGACATGGGTGGAGAGCTATGAGATGGCCATGGAGATGCTTGATGTGGATGACGCGGCGTGTGCGAAATACTTCACCATGATGCTTGAAGGAACGGCCCGTACTTGGTTAAAAAGCTTGCCGGCTAATTCTATCAGTTCATGGGCCCAATTACGAGCCCGGTTTATCAGCAATTTCAAGGATACATGTAAACAGCCTATGTCGATAGTGGACTTAGCTGCCTGCGTCCAGGAGGAAGGAGAATCGACGACTCATTGGGTGCGCCGGGTTTCACAAGTGTTGCATTCATCAGACCGCATCAACGCTGACACCGCTGTATTAACCCTAGAAGGCAACTGCCGGTTTGGGCCCCTAAAGCTGAAGTTGGGACGGATGAAGCGTCATTGCACTGACATGGGGACCCTCATGGCTGCTTTGGTAAAGTATGCTGATTCTGATAGTACCAAGGATCCCGAATCTGATGATGACAAGGCAGGGAAGGGAAAGAGGAACAACAACTCCAAAGGTCAGCAGCATCACTGGGCAGGCAATGGTGGTGGAGGCAAGCGTAAAGCGGATGGTAACATGGACTTTGTGGCTAATACCAACACGCAGGACAATGGCCAGCGACGCAAGGGTAAACCGAAAAATCGCAATGGGGCACCCAACCCTAACCCGGACCGCCTAAACTATCTACTGAGCCAGCCCTGTCCAAGACATGGGACGAAGGAGGCGCCAGCAAACCACCTTTGGAAGGATTGCTTCATTATGCAGGAGTTCAAGAATTCTAATGCTTTCCGGTATGATCACGGCTCCGGCGGTGGCTCAGGGTCCGGGCCGGGTTACGGTGGAGGAAATTCCGGTTCAGGATTTAATGGTAATCCGGGCGGACATAATAATCAAAATAGTCAGAACAACCAGGGTGGTTACAACCAACAGCAGCAACAGTCAGGTTACCAGAGCAACCCAAAGCAGTTGAGTAGTGGGCAGTACCATGTCTTCACCACTAGCTTGGACAAGCGAGACCGGAAGGTTCAGAGGCGGGCGGTCAACTCTGTTGAACCGGCCATACCCCGTTATCTACGCTGGTCTGAACAGCCAATCATATGGAGCAGAGAGGATCACCCTCCCCAGGTTGATAATCCGGGTCAGTTGGCTCTGGTGGTGGCGCCTCAGGTGGGAGGTTACAAGTTCACCAAAGTGCTCATGGATGGAGGGAGCAGCATTAATATCTTGTACTATGAGACCTTCCGTCGTATGGGACTAACAGATAAAAATCTCAAACCGTCTAATACGGTGTTCCACGGTGTAGTACCTGGCAAATCAGCATATCCTGTTGGTAAGATAGCTCTGGAAGTGGCCTTTGGGGATGATCATGATTCCAGGTCGGAGACATTGACGTTTGAAGTGGTGAAAATCCAAAGTCCATATCACGCCCTGTTTGGGCGACCGGCCTACGCCAAGTTTATGGCACGGCCCTGTTATGTGTATTTGCAGCTCAAGATGCCGGGTCACAAGGGGACAATAACGGTTCACGGAAGCCGCAAAATCGCTTTGGAGTGCGAGGAAGGAGATGCGGCCTATGCAGAGTCGGTTTGTGCCACCGAGGAGCTGAAGTATTATAAGGACAATGTTGATCCGGCGGACATGACTCCATTAAAGAAGCCAACTACGGAGCATGATCCGGCCCTGAAGTTCAAATCGGCAGCAGAAACTAAGCTTGTTGACTTCGTACCTGGCGATTCGTCCAAGCAGTTCAGCATCAGTGCCAACTTGGATCCGAAATAGGAAAGCGCGCTCATCGAGTTCATCCGTGAGAATCGGGACATTTTTGCATGGAAGCCCTCTGACATGCCAGGTGTACCGAGGCAACTCGCTGAGCACACCCTTAATGTGGATCCTAAATACAAACCGGTGAAACAGTTCCTCCGCCGGTTTAACGAAGAAAGACGCAAGGCGATTGGAGAAGAGGTAGCCAGGCTCTTAGCAGCTGGCTTTATTGTTGAAGTTTTTCACCCTGAGTGGCTTGCCAATCCGGTGCTGGTCCTTAAGAAAAACGGCACCTGGCGCATGTGTGTGGATTACACAGATCTTAATAAGGCTTGTCCAGCAGATCCTTTTGCCCTCCCCCGTATTGATCAAATTATTGATGCTACGGCGGGTTGTGAGCATTTAAGTTTTTTGGATGCATATTCTGGCTATCATCAGATCAAAATGGCAGTTAAGGACCAGGAGAAGACGACATTCATAACTCCCTTTGGAGCCTTCTGCTATGTGTCTATGCCCTTTGGGCTCAAGAGTGCCCAGGCAACTTATCAACGGTGTGTGCAAAATTGTCTTCACAAACAGATTGGCCGTAATGTACATGCTTACGTGGATGATATCATGGTTAAATCCAGGGAGAAGGAGACTCTGATTGATGATTTGAAGGAAACCTTTGATAACTTGAGGACATACAAGATGATGCTTAATCCGGACAAGTGCGTCTTTGGTGTACCGGCGGGCAAGTTATTGGGTTTTCTGGTGTCCAATAGGGGAATTGAGGCTAATCCGGAGAAGATCACAGCCATCACCTCCCTGGCTAAACCGAAGTGTATCAGTGATGTTCAACGCCTGGCAGGCCGGATTGCCGCGTTAAGCCGGTTTATCAGTCGTCTTGGTGAGAAAGCAATCCCTTTGTATCAGATGTTGAAGAAGACGGATCAGTTTGTCTGGAGTTCTACTGCTGATGAAGCATTTGAGGACTTAAAGCGGCAATTGGCCAATCCGCCTGTGCTCGCCGCTCCCATTGACAAGGAGCTGTTACTGCTATATGTTGCTGCTAATGCTCGGGCGGTCAGCGTGGCTATTGTGGTGGAGCGAAAGGAGGCAGGTAAGGAGCATCCGGTTCAACGTCCAGTCTATTATATCAGCGAGGTACTCATTGAGTCCAAGCAAAGGTATCCGCATTGGCAGAAGCTGGTGTATGGAGTTTTTATGGCAAGCCGGAAGCTTAAACAATACTTCCAAGGGCACCCAATTACGGTGGTCAGTTCTGCTCCTTTGGGGGATATCATCCAGAACCGGGAAGCAACTGGCCGGATTGCCAAGTGGGCTATAGAGCTTGGGCCGCACGGTTTGAAGTATGTGCCTCGGACGGCGGTTAAGTCTCAAGCACTTGTTGATTTCATCAATGATTGGACGGAAATGCAAGCACCTGAAGAAAAGCCGGATCACACATATTGGACCATCCATTTTGACGGATCCAGGCAATTGGAAGGCTCGGGGGCTGGAGTCGTATTAACTTCCCCACGAGGTGATAAGTTTTGTTACGTTCTCCGCTTAATGTTCCCTTGTACTAACAATGCAGCTGAGTATGAAGCCTTGCTCCATGGTCTCCGGATGGCTAAGGAGATGAATCTAAGTCGAGTTAAGTGTTTCGGTGACTCGGACCTCGTGGCTCAGCAAGTGTCTGGCACTTGGGACTCCAAGGACCCACTCATGGCAGCATATCGTCGTGAGGTGGATATTGTTGCAGGTCATTTTAAAGGCTATCAGGTGGACCACGTGGACCGGCGGAAAAATGAAGCGGCGGACGCTTTAAGCCGGCTGGGCTCTCAGCGCAAACCGGTCCCGCCCAATGTTTTTCTGGATGTGCTGCACAACCCGTCGGTCAAGATCCCTGGTGAAGCGGATTTGGCTATTCCTGATCCGGAGGCTCAATTGGTGGCAGCTCTTCATGTTATTCCGGATTGGACGCTTCCTTACCTGGCGTACAAGAACCGGGGCGAGTTACCAGAGGATGAGACTCTGGCCCGACAGATAATCCGGCGATCCAAGTCCATGACTATTATCAACGGCGAGTTGCATCATTGCAGTGTGTCAGGGGCGTTTCAATGCTGTGTGTCTCCTGAAGAAGGCCCTGAAATTTTGCGTGAGATCCACGAAGGAGATTGTAGTCACCACGCCGGTTCAAAATCTCTGGTGGCTAAAGCGTTTCGCCATGGCTTCTATTGGTTAACTGCTCATGCTGATGCGGTGGATCTGGTCAGACGATGTGATGGTTGCCAAAAGTTTTCAAGACGTGCTCATGTACCGGCTCAAGAATTGAGAATGATTCCAATTACTTGGCCGTTTGCGACTTGGGGGCTGGATATGGTTGGGCCTTTCAAAAGGTCCAAAGATAAGAACACCCACCTCCTGGTGGCGGTTGACAAGTTTACAAAGTGGGTGGAGGCAGAACCTGTTAGCAAGTGTGATGCGGCCACGGTGGTTCAGTTCATCAAAAAGGTGATTTTCCGGTTTGGCTTTCCACACAGTATCATCACAGATAATGGTACCAATTTGTCCAAAGGTGCCATGAAGGAGTTCTGCGAACGGGAGCACATCCGGCTCGACGTTTCATCGGTGGCACATCCACAGTCCAATGGTCAAGCAGAAAGGGCTAATCAAGAGATCTTGAGAGGCATCAAGCCCCGGCTTATGGTTCCTTTGCAGAGAACACCGGGTTGTTGGGTAGAAGAGTTACCATCTGTGTTATGGAGCATCAATACTACACCCAACAGATCAACAGGATACACACTGTTCTTCATGGTTTACGGAGCGGAGGCGGTTCTCCCCAGTGATATCCATCATGATTCACCCCGTGTGGCGGCTTATGTTGAAGCGGACAATGAGACAGCACGGCAAGACGCTTTGGACCTGTTGGATGAAGAACGTGACATAGCAGCTGCCCGCTCGGCGATTTACCAACAGGATCTTCGTCGTTATCACAGTCGCCGAGTCAGAACCAGAACCTTTCAGGAAGGAGATTTGGTGCTTCGGCTCATCCAAGATCAGACTGATATGCATAAGCTATCCCCACCTTGGGAGGGGCCTTTCGTGGTCAGCAAGAATCTGCACAATGGGTCATACTATCTGATCGATATTCGAGAGCATAAGGACTCACGTACATCAGAGGAGGAGACCAACAGGCCATGGAACATAGCTCATCTTCGGCCTTACTATACCTGAGACATTGGCTCTACTTATGTACATATTACGACGATGTATATATTATGATTAAATATAATAAACCGGAACCTCAGCTAAAGCGGGGTATCTGTTCTTTTACATCATGTGTGGTTACACGGAGTTGTTCTAAAGCGGCCTCCGGTTTACCCCTTGAGTTAGCTTTTTAAAAGCATCATGTTATATCACTTGGGGGTTTGGTCGTGTCCGAACCAATACAATACCTCTTTATAGGCGAGAGCCACCAGATCACTTGGAGACTTGGTCATGTCTGAACCAGTCATGCCTCTTGATCGGCCTAAGGCCACAGAATCACTTGGGGGCTTGGTCGAACCCGAACCATTGCAATGCCACTTGATCGGCATAAATAAACCTTTTTTTGCAAACGGTTTTGTCATTGACTTTGCTTCACACTTTTCTTTGAAAGGTATTTCTTTCTTTTTATTGCATTTTTTTAAACCGACAAAGTTTTCAACCGGTTCACACTGTCAATTGACGGAACACGGTTCATTTCAATCCAGAGACTATTTGCCCGGTTTGATCTTTTTTGTTAACATCCTCTTATGGAGTAACACGGTGTTTATTATAACCCGGCACGGTTTACATGGTTAACCAGCGTCGTATATATATGGGAGCTGCTATCTCCTCCAACAGTGTGGGTCTATAAAACTCCGCTTCAAGATTGTCCAAGCCAACTTCACGCTCAATGGTGGCAGGTATTATGTATCTCAAAAAGTTGGTCATATACTTAAAAAAATTCGGATGTTTTGATTTCATGTATGCAGATATCATATTCCGCCTGACGGTACAACCGCGGTGGCACTTGAAGATTTTTTATTGCAGAAAGTACTTTGGAAAGTTCATCACCCAAAGGAAGAGCAAGTGGCAGCGATTATGCACGAAGGCATATCAACATCAAAAGTATCAGCTAGCCTATTACAAGGCAACACTGTGCCCACAATAAGATCATTGTTTTTCGCAAAGGAGAAGCAGTTTTAAAACTGGCTTCCGGTTCAAGCTTGGTCACCAGCCTGGCCTGATGGTTGTGGGTCATCCTGCGCCGCTTCAGCTTCAGTTTCTCTACCCAGCGGCTGGAAATCAACAGTTGTCCAGTCGATTCCCATTAATGCTTGAAAAACAATTTCATCATGGATCAGCAACGATGGGTCAATATCGGGAGCGTAAGTATGCTTATGGATTGGAGGGATAAGATTTTCCGCTTCATGAATTGGTGCAGCTATTCGCTTGTTTTGATTGTCATATTGAGCTTGATAATGAGACAAGTCTGCTTCTTCGGCCAATTGACAAGCTAGCGGACGCACCTCCTAGTTTATTGCTCGCAGATCCGCTTCACCAAACTCTGACCCGTCTTCCTTCAAGCTGGGATAGCCCTGAGCCGCTTCAATAGGATCAAAATCTGGCACCCAAGCTTTTGCCCGGATTAAGGCATTGATCGCACCGGTTCGAGCAGCAGATTTCTTCAGCTCTTCAACCCGGGCAGGAAGCACCGACAGTTTCATCAGAGTGTCCTGAATCAAGGTGGGCGCCGGCTTGTTGTGGGATGCAGTACAGATGATCCGCTATGCACCAGTGTACAGTTGTTCGACCAACGTATAGGCGGCTTGCAATTTCTTCCGCACATCTGACCCCAAGTGACCAATGCGTGTCCCTGAAATATCATAAAGGGTTAACAAACCGGCAGCTCTGTAAGATGGCAGAATTAGTTCAGAAGTCAAACCGGCTTACCAAAGATAGCAGTGGTCATGGCATGCACGTGCCGCTTTATGCTGGTCACTTCATCCGCCACCGGTTTTAGTGCAGCCTCGGCATCTTCTGCTCGTTTGATTAAAGCGGATTTTTCAGTGGCCCAATCCGCCCGCTTCTTCTTGAAGTTCTCCTTAAGCTGTTCCATGGCGCTTAAAGCGTTGGTTAATTCCTCTTTTGCTTTGGAGGTTTCAGCTTGTTGGGATTTCAGATTATCTTGGAGATCGGTGACTTGGCTTTCTTTCGTCTTCAGCTCAGCCTGCATGCAGACAGTTATATGATTTAGCAAAACGGTACAAGGATTGAAGTACCAACCACATAACAAGTTATGCACTTGGCACTTGGGGGCTAATGCATATTCGATCTTCATCTTTCAATTGCTTACAAAGTCCCAAGATCAATACAAGTATTCAACTTGGCACTTGGGGGCTAATGGCTATTTGCTCGTATATATTCTGATACGGCAATCTCAATTACTTAAATCCCGATTTAACTACGCTAAGTTGAACCGGCCCTTGGGGGCTACATCAGCGAATTTCAAAGCATTAAGATTTATATTAGTAAGTCCCGGTTTGAAAGAAGATTACAAACCGGCCCTTGGGGGCTAGGAGAGTTAGCAAGAATTGAAGCATACAAGCAGGAAAGAGCATATGGAAGTTACCTCATATTTATCTTTCATCATGTTAACCAGACCGGCTTCATAGTCACAACTGGTATACAGCCGGTTCAGGTAGCCGGAATGGATATCTTGGGCGTTCAAAGTAGCGTAAGTCGCCAGATCAGCATTCCACTTGCCTTTGCCAAAGGCAGCAAATTCTTCCTTGGCAGAATGTTTGGACAAAGCGACAGGATTGCTTGGCTCTGTATGGCCAGTGCCAGTAATGACAACCTCATCATCCTTGGTATCGCCGGTTTGCACTGGGGTTGTTGGCTTGTCAGTAGGCTCTGTTGGACCGGTGGATTTCTCAATCCGGATGGAGCTTGTGGGCTAATTGACAGGATTTGAGGTATCAATAGGTCTCTCTTCAGCAATAAGATCGTCGTCTTGCTACGGTGGATCATTGAGTATATCCTCAGGATGTCACATCCCTAGTTCTGGTATGACCTAGGCTAGCTAGACATGTGTGCATCATGTTTAAATTTCATTTAACTTTGAAATGGGGATTGTGAAACCCTCAGAAATCATTTCTGGAAATGACCCAGATAAAAATTTCTCCAAAAAGGTCCAAGAAAATGTTCATGTTGCTCTCTGAAAATATTGGACAGAGATAAAAATCAAACCAATATTTTTAGGATCTCATAAGTATTTATTTTGGGCATTTGGAATTAATCTAATATTTATTTGCATTGGATATATATGTTATATATTTTATATATGTCCAAAAATTCTAAATTTTTGGTGACGGGCTTTGGAATAATCCCTTAGGTCCCTGCAAAAATTGTCAGAATTAAATAAAATGATTTGGTATTTTTATCAAATCAAAACAAATGTCAGAAAATAGAAAACAGAAAACAGAAAAGGGAGAGAGACTTACTAGGGACACTTACCAGATCGCCCTAGTAGCTCGGCCCAGCTGACTGGCCGACGCCAGTCATCATCTCCACCGCGCCAGGAGGACAGGGACGTGTGCCCGCGGCGCGCACGCACGTGTCCGGCCACCTCCTTCTTGCCTGTCCTCCCCCCATCGCTCTGGATGCCCGCGCGACGCCATGCGCTGCCCCGTTTCCCCCTCACTCTCCCGTGCCCATTCTCTCCTCTCCCTCGCTCTCTCTCACCGCGCCCGAACGCTGCCGTCACCGCCGTTCGCCATAGCCGCAGCTACCGCCCCGGCCTCGCCCCTCCGACGTGCCCACAAGCTCCGCGCCACCTTCCTCGTCCTCTCCGTCAAGCCAGGCAACTCTGGGTGCCCCGTATCGTTGTCACCGCCTCGTCTTCTTCGTCAGCCACCCGAGATCGCCGACGACGTTCCGGCTACACCGAGCCTTCCCCGAGCTCGCCGACCCCGCCGTTGGATCCGCTGTGAGCCCCGCCGTCGAACCCCCCTCTTCCCTGCCTCTCCGGCGCCCTCTAGCCCCTCTGCCGCTCGAGCCGAGCTTCGGTCGCCGCCGCGAGCTTCGCTCCGGCGAGCTCCGACCACCCCACGGTCTCCCACGTGTCCCACTGGATGCGCGCGAGCCTGGGCTTCGCGTAGGTGGTCTCCGCCGCCCGAATGGTTGCCGGAGCGACGAATCCGAGGCCCTCCGCCGTGCCTGGCTCGCCGGCGTCAAGCCGCCGGCGGGTTTTGACCCCACTGACGAGGAGGTTTGACCTCCCGTGGGTCGCTGACATGTGGGGCCCGGCCCTATTAATTTTTAGTTAGGATTAGTTTAACAACTAATTTAACCCTGTTAACTAATTGGGTCACTGACGCGTGGGCCCAACCCCATTAACTAAGCCAGTTTAGGTTTAATTTAATTAGGATTAGCCACAGACACTGACGTGTGGACCCCACACGTCAGGTTTGACCTGGTCAGCCACCTTTGACCTGCTGACGCAATGATGTTGTCATGCTGACGCAATATATCATTTTCTGGTTTAAAAATAAATCAGGAAATTCCAGAAAATGATATAAACTTCAAAAATTCATAGAAATTCAACCGTAGCTCAGATTGAAATAATTTATATATGAAAAATTATCAAAAAAATTCAATCTATCCATCTGTACCATTTTCATGCATGACAAACCATCTATACATGCTGTATATATGAAAACACACTTATGGCATATTTAAGAACTTAATTTGGAGTTGTATTTGAACCCTTGGTTCAAATGGACTTCAACCAAATAAATGCTAGATGCATTAACTCAAAAAACATCACATACTCATGCCATGTTCATGCATCATAATGTTGCATATGCTTGTGTTTGATTTCCGACACCGTTCCTTCTCGATAGGTCCTGCTCCGGAGAGTGTTCGAGAGTACCTGTCTGAGGAGTAGTGCCCCCTGTTGATCTACCAAGCAAGCAACCCCCCCCCCCCTTGTTCATTCCGATAAAATCCTACTCTCTCGCTCCTACTCTCATTTATTGCGTTAGGACAACAACGATTCAACTGCTACTTTATGCTACGGTAGTTGAACCCATTCCTCTGCATGACCTGTCATTGCCACAGTAAATAGTTGAAACCCACTAGCATGTGTAGGAGTTGTTTGAGCCATGATGTGCTTCTACCATGCCATGTCAAGTCTGATTCATCGGGAATGAATTGGAGTGTTATGATATGTTCTGGTGCTGAGAGTTAAGCGTGTGAACACGATTTGGTAAAGGTAGCGGTGAGAGGCCATGTTGGAGTACATGGTGGGTTGTCTCATTTGGACCGTCCTTAAGAACTGAGTTCTGTGTAAGTTGTCCAATGACTAGCTACTACCACATATTGGGCTCCGGGCGCTCCAAGCTCTCTCGACTTATTAACCGCCTTGAACTCTGTCCAGGAGTTGCAAATAGTTTCTGGTGTTTCTAGGTAGTGCTATTTTTCTACCGAGTGGCACCCGGCAGGGTGGACTTGGGACAGACTAGGCACACGTGGCCCGGTTTACCGAGTGGCACCCGGATGGTGGGCTCGGTAATCCTGTACACATTGTTTGGGGCCGTGAGGGAAACCTCGGCCGGATCTCCTTGCGGATGGAACCCAAATAGGTGATAAACCTGGACTAGAGCCTTGCGTGGTTAGTCAGGTCGTGGCCGACACCCTCGCCAGGCTTCCGCTTGAAGGTTGCCGAGATACATGACGTGTATATGGTGATAAGTGGTGAGAGCGTGTGTGAAGAAGTACACCCCTGCAGGGTTATCATGATCTATTCGAATAGCCGTGTCCTCAGTTATGGACTTCTTGGATGCTTATGTGGTACATAGACAACTTAAAGTGGATACTCTAAAATGCTCAAGACAAGTGTGAGTGCTATGGATGGCCTTCTCGTAGGAGAGACGGGGATGAATCCATAGTAGTGTATTGATGTGGTGATTAGTGGACTCGTGTGCGCCGCCTCACCTCAAAGAAGTTTCTCATTGTCGTAGAACAGGATAGCCACTGAGTCAAAGCTGGCTTGCTGCAACTAAACCCCACATTACCTTCTTGATACAAATGCATGTATGATAGGATCTGATGTAAGTCTTGCTGAGTACCTTTGTACTCACGTTTGCTTTATTTATGTTTTGCAGGTGAGACATCTGTCTCACTAGTAGAACCGCTTGGACTTCGACGAGTAGCTTGTTACCTCAGCTACGATCTTGTACCTTGGAGGGACTTGTAGATAGTCAGGCTTCTCGGTTTTTTTCTTTTGTAGTTGTCTGTACTCAGACATGTAATGCTTCCATTTCTTGTATGCTCTGAATGATGAGTTATGTGACCCCTGTTTGTATTAATGCTATGTGGCTCTTCTGGGCCTTTATCTATATGAGTTTGCGTTATGTTGTGATGCCATGTTGTACAACACATACTTGCATGTTATGCGTACGTGTAACGTGTATTGCTATGTGTGGGATCCGACAATCTAGTTGTTTATCCTTGTCAGCCTCTCTTATGGGGAAATGTAGTCTAGTGTCTCCTTGAGCCATAGTAGTCCGCTACAACCCGGTTCACCGGAGTCCTGCTAGCCCGGCACTACTGTTCAGGACACTTGACTGGCCGGCATGTGTTTCACTTCGTTCCTGTGTCTGTCCCTTTGGGGAAATGTCACGCGGTGACTTACGGAGTCCTGTTAGCCCAGTGCTACAGCCCGGATTCATACGCTGTTGACCGACATGCTCGATGTGATTCATGTATGCCTGTCTCCATAGGTCTGTGCCGCTTTGGGTTCACGACTAGCCATGTCGGCCTGGGTTCTCTGTCATACGGATGCTAGCGACACTATCATATACGTGAGCCAAAAGGCACAAACGGTCCCGGGCCATGGTAAGGCGACACCCGTGGGAATACCGTGCGTGAGGCCGCAAAGTGATATGAGGTGTTACATGCTAGATCGGTGTGACTTAGAATCGGGGTCCTGACACAGGAATAGCCACTTCAAGATCTGGTGTTTTGCCCGGTTCAAGGACGGCATCCTCTTCGGCCGCTTTGTCCAGGCGAGCCTTCTTGCTTGGCCTAGGCTTGGCCCTGAAAGGAATAACAAAATCAAATACAGCATATGTTCCAAGGCGATGTGCTGCAAATATTATGATAAGTATAGCTTACCGAAGCACCGTTTTGAGTGGTGGCAGCTGAGTAGCCGATGACTCGCCAGAGGATGAGTGGGAAGTAACCTGGTAATCGGAGTCAGATGGATTAAGAGGTTGACGAAAGAAGCCCGCTTTAGGACAAGCACTGACAAGCAAATTAGAGACCTCTAAACGGCGTTTCCGAACCGGACTGTTCAGTAAACCGACGGAGGTAACTACCTGGCCGCTGTGCCGGATTGTGCGACGAGCTTCGTGCTATTGGGTCTTCATAAGAAATTTGGGATCCAAATAAGCAAGAGGATGAGAAAATTTAACTTTCCGGTTTGCCTGACAGATTTTTAGTGAAGGCAAAGGTTCTGAATCGGAAGAGAGAATAATTACCTCTGCAGCATCAGCATGGCTGGCTTCGGCATCATCCTGACAAATATCATCATCAATAAGACGCATGAAAAATAAGCCAAGTGAGTCAAGCCCTACCTCAAGGTCTGGATTATCCACATCATCATCAGGGGCCGGATTAGAGGACGCAGTGGTTCTTTTCCTGTGGGCAGTCTTCTTCACAGCTTTAGTCTTTTGCCCGGTTGCCCTTTCCAGTTTGTCTGGTTTTTCTGGTTTCTCCTGCGGCAGTTTCTTGCTCCAAAACGGATCATTGCCCTGGTTACACAGATACTGATATTAAAACAATGACAAGATATATCAACAGCAGATTCAGCAAAAAGAAAAATCAAACTCTTACAGCTGGCGGTTTGTTGGTGGCACAGAAGGGAAGCAAGCCGGTTTTAGCACAGATGTGTTCCGGTTCATTCAGCATCTTATTCACAGCCTCTGTGATTTCTTCATCGGTGAGCTGGATGTTGGAATGTCACAGTGGATCATCAACACTGCCAATATACTCGCACATCAAACCGGAGCGTTGACTAAGGGGCAGTATGCTCCATGATATCCAACAACTGGCGAGATCAACCCCTGTTAAATCGTTGGCCATAAAGGCTCTGAGCTTCGACAGTTGAGGAGCATACTTGCTTCTCTCTTGGGCAGTCAACCTTTGTGGAAAGGGGTGTGTATTGCTGAGTCACTCCGGACGAAAGCCAGGCAAGGGATTTTCACCAGCAGGGGAGGTGTCTTTGCAATAGAACCATGTTTGATTCTACTCTTTGGGGTGGCTGTGCAGTTTGGCATGAGGGTATGTGACCTCTTTCCTTTTCTGAATCGCCATGCCACCCAACTCCGTATTGGAGCCGTCAGTAAACTCAGTACAACGGTTTAGATGGAAACAGTCTCTGAGCAATTCCACTGTGGGCTCCTCTTGAAAGAACGCCTCACAAAGCACTTGGAAGTGACACATGTTTGTAACAGAGTTGGGGCCAGTATCTTGTGGATGGAGTTGAAAATCGGCTAAAACGTCCCGGTAAAATTTAGAACCGGGCGGCTTAAAGCCCCGGGCTAAGTGATCTATGAAAACGACGACCTCTCCTTCTTGAGGTGTGGGAGGGCATTCTTTGCCAGGAGCCCTCCAATGGATGGTATCTTTGCTGCCTAAAGCGCCGATCAGGACTAAATCGTCCAGTTGAGCCTCTGTGACGCGAGAAGGAACCCAGTTGCACTCATATACTTGCTTGGCCATGATGAAATCTACAAGGTAGATGATCCCGGTTCAAAAATGCATTGATTAAGGTACATTGGTATGTGCAATGTTAAACTGGAGACAGATCTATCTAAACCGGAGTTTTATGAAGCAACAACAACTGGCGGTTCAACAAGGGGACTAATGGTATATACCGGTTTGGCAATTTTTCTACAAAGTTAAACCGCCTGATCTAAGCATTGAAACAGCTGAGATTGCGGATGGATAAGTATGCAGAAACAGATTTCACAAGATTTCTCTACAGCGTTGGATCTGAAGCAAGTTCAGAAAATAAGAAAAATATTCAAAAGCTCAAAGCAGAACAGTATTGAATCAATGGGCAGAAATATATGTGAGATCTATGGTCTTGGGCATGAAGCTAAAGGCGGATACTAAAAGCTACCGCTACACAGAGCAGGGGTTCACATATGCATCCAAGAGCTAGTATATGAACACGAACAGGTGATGAACACTGCAAGAACACGAAACCCTAGAGCAGATCTGTGTTGAGAAGAGCAGAAGGCTTACCAGAGTTGAGGAAGACGCGGAAGGTTGCCGCGGTGCTCTGGTGCATTCAGGTTGATGCAGCGGCCAAGGTTGGTGCGGAAGTTGACGGCGGCGGCGGAGCTCCGAGGATGGCGACACGAGGAAGACGAAGAAGAAAGGCACGAAGGGGAGAAAAGAAATGACCCTTCGGTCCTATTTATAAGGCAAAAGGACATGTGTCAGGCGCGACAGTCAAGGGGCCACGAAACGGAGCTGTCGCCTCGATTTCCGCAGATCTATTAAACAAGGGAGGGATAAGCTTCGTTATGACAGGTGACGTCACTCTGGTTTATAGCAATCAGAGAAGATGACATCATGGCGGTTTACCAATTTATGAGAAGATGTTGAAGATGAAGTTTTTGCTAAAGGATTGACATGAACCCGTTCAAATCAATCTGGGGCCTAATGTTGGGAATATTACCGCTGGGCGTAAACCGGCCTATCTGGGCCGGGTCAACTTCATCAGTAGTTCAAGAGTGCTAAAGCCCAAGAAGACAGACAAGGGCCTAAGGCCCGTGGTCAGTTTTAGACTTGTAGCTGTAGACCGACATTTGTATATAAACTTGTATTGTAAGTTAGGAATAAGGAGAGACCAACCCGGATACGAATATGGACCGGTGTTGGGACTCTGTGAACCGGCGGGCGTCACCCGTGTATATAAGGGGACGACCCGGCGGCAGTTCAAGAGCAGACAACAACTCGAGACATAGGCGAAGCTTGTTTGCTCCCTAGTCATCGAAACCCCATCAATTCCATCACAACTAGACGTAGGCTTTTACCTTCATCGAAGGGGCCGAACTAGTATAAACTCTCTTGCGTCCCTGTGTCCGCTTTAACCCCTTCAAGCTAACCCGTCGCGATGGCTCCACGACTAAGTCCTTTCTCTAGGACATCTGCCGTGACAAAACCATGACAGACGGCGGCCGTGACGTCAAGATGAAGGAAGAGCTGGCTATCCACGAGGAGCTTAGCACATCTCAGGAGCTGTTCAACCTAGCGACCAAGTGCGCAAGAGCTGAGGAGGGGCGCCTCTCTCTCCTTGAGCTGCCAGCTGCAGGAATGGAGGAGAAGAAGGCCAAGGCCAAGGACGTGAAGCGCAAAGAGGCAGTGGTGCTCGCAGCGGAGCCCGACACCAAGCGAGGCAGAGATCAGCCCAAGTCATCCAAGAACGGCCGTCCATTCTGCGCCTTCCAAAACCTGAACACCCACAACACCAGCGATTGTCAATAGCTCAGGGCCATACGGGAAGGACGCTTTGGTCGATGCCCCGAGCGCAACGACCGGGGCTATGGCCGTGGAGGAGGACGCGGAGGCGGACGCTGGGACGACCATGGCCCGCGCCAGGAGTGGCGCGACCGGCCTCGAGAGGACCGTCGGCAGGACCAACCTCGCGAGGGCACCTGGAGGGACCCGCCTCGTGAGGATCGCCCCCAGGGCAACGCCGGTCTTCCCCCGTTGCTGCCACCAAGAAGGAACGACGACCACCACTAGGACGAGGGGGCTGGGGGCTTCCAGGAGCCGCTTGCGATCGCTTGCATCTTGGGCGGTGCTCAGGCCCCAGCCTCTCAGGGCATCTTCAAACAGTTCGCTCACCAGGTGAACGTGGTGCTCCCCAAGCTCGAGGCCACGTGCCCGCTCAGGTGGTCCCAATGCGCCATCACCTTCAACTCGGCGGATCAGCTCAAGTGCGCAGCCACCGCTAGCACACTCCCTATGCTATGCTCCCCAGTCATCAGCAATGTGCAAGCCACCGAGACTCTCATTGACGGTGGCGCAGGGCTCAATGTCCTGTCCGTCGACACGTTCGACAACCTCCAAGTGCCCTATGAGCAGCTCCAGCCAACCAAGCCTTTCTCTGGATTGACTGACGGTTCCACCACACCGATAGGGCAAGTCCGCCTGCCTGTCACCTTCGGGGAGCGCAAGAACTACCGCACCGAGCTCATCGACTTCGATGTCACGCACATCCGCCTGCCGTACAATGCCATCCTCGGGTATCCAGCCCTGGCCAAGTTCATGGCAGTCACTCACCACGGCTACAACGTTCTCAAGATGCCAGGAAGCGGGGGAATCATCACGGTCCCATGTGAAGAAAGGGATGCGGTGTGCTCCCTAGAGCGCACCTTCCAAGCCGCAACAATCAACAACCCTGACAGCAGAAGTGAAGGCCCTCCGGAGACCATCCCCAAGAAGAAGCAACCGCGCTGCGCAGGACCCTAAGAAGATGGCGTCACGTCAGGAGCCTCGTCAGGATCGGCGCCCACTCTAGGGGCGCCTCCCTCCACCGCATAGGAAAGCGCGCCCGGTGCCCTCCTCGTGCAGGGCTCGGGGGCTCTCTTCTGGAGAGCCTCAGACCTTGCCAACCTCACGAGGGAGGCGCTTGGGCACCACTGGGAAGCGTGCTTCACGACACGCTTTCCTCAGGAGAGCACAGGGCAAGGAGTGCCCACCACCCAGGAGTTCATCACCAAGACCACCCAAGAGCTACAAGACGCGAGAGCCATGCATGGAGACAGCCGCTCACCGAGAACGGCTCACCATCCAGTCGAGGGTGCTGAACTGCGCGTATGCATCGACATCCCAGGGCTCAACAGGGCTGCATCTCAGGAATGCTTCTGGCCATCGCATGCGGGCCGCTGTGAGGGTCCACCACACAGCCACGTTCGCATGCCCTTTGGCTTGCCGAGTGTGGCGTCGGCCTATCAGCGCAACATGCGGCAAGTCCTGGCAGCTCAGGAGGCCAGGTTCCACGCTGTTCTGGAAGAGATGGCGACGGTCTTCAGGGAACCTCCTGAGCCCCCAGAGCCTCCCGAGGCTCAGGGTCCCGGTGGCTCATGAGGAGCCATTCCTTCAACGCGTGGCTTCAGCTGCACCAACTCTACTTCGTCTACAGAACCAGGTGACATCTTCCAAGTTCATTTAAGCTGGGAGCGCCCCTCGGGCTGCAATATTCCCAGGCCGCGTGGGTCCGTCCCTGTGGCATGTATCCCTTCTGCTTATGTCTCTAGCTTACCTTGTTGAGGGCGCCCCTCGGGCTGCATCATCCCCACGCCGCTTGGGCCAGACCCAGTGGCATGTATCTTCCTGCATTTATCCAAGTCGATCTGCTCTTCATGCTTAACCTACCAACTGCTATCACCTGCTCGATCACCGCCCGCCACGGGTCCGTTCGCCCTATACAATTTGCTTGCACGTTAAAAGGGGGGCTCCTGAGCATCGCGACTCAAGAGCTCTTACTGGCTCTCCATCCCTCACCCCCTGGCCTTGACCACGGCATTGCGACCTGGCATACCAGCGGCGGCTGAGCTCGCTCGAGGGCCGGGACCTGAGGACATAGAGTGCTTGCATCTAACCACCTTGCAGGGACATACAGTCACCAAGACTCAAGACCAGACGCAGCCCGCCTTGAGGTAGGGCCTTGTGAGTCCCGCACTGGCTCACGAGTGCCCAGATACACCTCGCAGCCCTGCTGTCGGTGTCAAAACCGGTGGATCTCGGGTAGGGGGTCCCGAACTATGCGTCTAGGCTGGATGGTAACAGGAGGCAGGGGAAACAATGTTTTACCCAGGTTCAGGCCCTCTTGATGGAGGTAAAACCCTACGTCTTGCTTGATTAATATTGATGATATGGGTAGTACAAGAGTAGATCTACCACGAGATCAGAGAGGCTAAACCCTAGAAGCTAGCCTATGGTATGATTGTATGTTATGGTTGTTGTCCTACGGACTAAAACCCTTCGGTTTATATAGACACCGGAGAGGGTTAGGGTTACACAAGGTCGGTTACAAAGGAGGAGATATCCATATCCGTATTGCCTAGCTTGCCTTCCACGCCAAGTAGAGTCCCATCCGGACACGAGACGAAGTCTTCAATCTTGTATCTTCATTGCCTAACAGTCCGGCCAATGTAGATAGTCCGGCTGTCTGGAGACCCCCTAATCCAGGACTCCCTCAGTAGCCCCTGAACCAGGCTTCAATGACGATGAGTCCGGCACGCAGTATTGTCTTCGGCATTGCAAGGCGGGTTCCTTCTCCGAATACACCGCAGAAGAATTTGAATACGAGGACAGTGTCCGACCCTGCAAAATAAGTTCCACATTCCACCGTAGAGAGAATAATATTTTCGCAGATCTAATTTGCTGGCTTGTTTTGGCAGCATGACGTTACATCATGGCCCGATGATTATTCGAACTGTTTCTTTTAACCAGCCCCATGCATAATGCGAGGCAGTCTTGTCAAAGCAGAGATTGTGTCCCCTTATTATGGGATTCTCATCAATACGGGCGTGGGTAACCCAACCGCGCCATTAATTGTGGTGCTTGGGGGATAAGAGAGTTTTACCAGGCAAGTGGGGATGCTTAGTTTCGTCCGCCCATATAAAGGGATAAGGAGTCACCTTTCTATCCACGCCTTCTTCCTCCTTTGCTCATCCGTTCTCGCACACTCGAGCTCTAGCGCCCAAGTCCGCACTTCCCACCTCGACCTTCTCCAGTCATGTCCGGAGCGAGAGGCAAGTGGATGGTCTCCTCCGTCATGGAGGGAGACATCAAGAAACTGAGGAGAGTTGGATACCTGCCCGACGACATCACGCACCGCCTCCCAGATGAGGGGCAGCTCATCCCCACCCCCAGGCCCCGTGAGAGGGTAGTATTCCTCACCCATTTCCTCCGCGGACTGGGGTTCCCTCTCCATCCCTTAGTCCGGGGGCTCATGTTTTATTATGGCCTGGATTTCCATGATCTGTCCCCAAACTTAATCCTCAACATCTCGGCGTTTATCGTCATGTGCGAGGCCTTCCTCTGCATCAAGCCCCACTTTGGCTTATGGCTGAAGACCTTCAATGTCAAGCTGAAGGTAGTGGGCGGCCGCCAGGCGGAGTGCGGAGGCGCCATGGTGGGCAAGATGGCCAACATAACATGGCTTGAGCTCTCCTTTGTGGAAACCATAAAGGAGTGGCAATCGGGGTGGTTCTATATCACCGAGCCGCGTGACCCCGCATGGGTAGCGGCACCCGAGTTCCGATCTGGCATCCCCATGCGGCTCACCTCCTGGAAAGAGAAGGGCCTGTCCTGGGGTAATTCGAAAGAGCTGACCGGACTCCAAACATGTATTCAAAACATGGTGGACAAGAAGCTCAAGCTTGTCAACATAGTCCAAGTTATGCTCATCCACCGGATACTCCCGTGCCAACAACGGGAGTTCAACTTGTGGGAGTTCAATTCGGCGCAGCACCAAACTCTGAACAGGCTCTTCGACACGACTCATGAAGACGCCTGGAGGGTGCTGTTCAAAAGTGCCGAGGTCCCTCCCCCTATTACTGAGGATCACGGATTCAGCGCGAAGCGCCAAGCCAGTACGGTAAGCTGTTTTACCTTTCACAGGATAATTATTTTTTATATAGATTGGCTCTATGCGGGAACTAAACTCCCGTACCTTTGACAGGACTGGCAGAAGAAGGTCGGACAGATCGACTGTCCGGCTCCTTTGCTCGAAGGCCCCGTAGACGCTCTTCTGGCAAAGATGCTGACTCCAGCCCCTTATAAGGTGCCGGAGAAGACCAAGAAGGCCAAGGGAACCCGAAAGAGTTCCCGACGCCAGGCATCATCGGACTCACCGTCTGATGACTCTGCGGCGCACTCTTCCCCTGAAGATGAGGAAGAGGAAGAAGAAGATGCTCCCCCATCGACTGGGGGAGACAAGAAAAGGAAGGCCGCCCCAACCGGGGAGGCCGGAGGGTCCAAGAAGGGAATAACTCTCCTTCCGGACAGTTCCACCGCCGCCGACGAAGGCGAAGGCGAGTGGTTGCCTAGGGCCAAGCCCTCGGGGAGATTGTAAGTATTCGGATACCAAGTAACTCCTAGGATTTCTTTGTAGCACTACTTTCCCTAACGCAGAACACAATTATGCAGGCCGCCACGAGCCAGTATTGATGTATCATCAGACGGCTCCTTGGGCATGTCGGACATGGATAGCGATCCATTCCCGACCGCCACCTCCCCTCATCCTGCCGACGACGCCGAGGTGTTGTCACAAGAGGCACCAGATCAAGGGGAGATAGTCCTGGAGGCGCCTCAAGGCGACCTTCCAGACTCCAGGAGCCGCGGGGACGGGGCCCCCGAGAGCTCCAAGTTTGGCCCTCAGCTGAACACCGTGCCAGACCCTCCAGCGGTTCCGGGCTCGGGCAGGTGGTCTCCTTCTAAGAGGGGCAAGACGCCTGTGCTGGTGACCTCTATCCATCCAGAGGCACCGGACAATCTGCTGGAAGCGCTTCGCAGCGCTTCCATCAACGAGGAGCACCACACTATCATGAGTGCGGTGATCCAGAAGGTTCAGTCCGCCAAGAGAGGATTGACTGAAGCCTGTGCCAGCCTTCTAACAGGCTTTGAGGTAAGTGTTTTAAAATGTAGTAGAAATATTACCGCATAGACATTAGCCCCTGATGCTTTGTTTGGTGTTCACAAAGAAAAGCCGAACAGAGGATCAAATAATATCGCAGGAGTCTAATATAAGTATGTCAATATGCATATGCAGGCTTCGCTGCTGGCGTCCGCCGCGCTAACTGCGGAGGTCGCCATACTGAAGCAGGACCTCGAGGGGTCCAAGAAAGAGCTCGGCCTTGCCAAGAGGCAGCTCGAGGAGAACAAGGGTAAGTAATACCCCGTCTATTGATATGTATATATAAAAAAGGACGCGATTGCAAAATGACAGGATCATTATATGTTTGCCCGGGGCCATGACCGAGGTGGCGACCCTGAAGCAAGCGCTGGCCAAGGCCGAAGATACAGCGGCCAAGGAGCGCACCGAGCGAGAAAAGCATGAGGCTTGGGTGGGCGAGGTGCAGCAAGAGCTCCAGGCTCTTGTGGCGAAGCACGAGGCGTTGGAGCTTGACTCCAAGACGCGGGAGTCTGAGCTTGCCGCGGCCCTCGAGAGTGTAAAAAGTGCCAAGGTCGAAGCCCAAAAGGCCCTCCAAGAGATCGACGCGATGAAGAAGATAGCGGCGGGTAAGGCTTTCTATATGAGCATGTAAAAGTAAATTACTGATTACTTACCCGGATCCGGAGCTCTTCAGGAGCATTCGAAGATTTGCCCCGCAGTGTGTCCGATGCCGCACAATTTTACCAGGCCAAGGACGGAAGCTCAATGGAGAAGTTGTTCTGGTCTCAGTATGCTGAGGCCGAACATCCGGTGCCAATGAGCGACCAACTGAAGCAGATGGTCGAGCTACATAAGGCGGCCGATCAGGCCATGAAGATCTTTATAGTCCGGTTGTGGCCTGGCGATGCCCTTCCGAACAGCTTCTTCGGCCTGGTGAGGCGGCTCGTGGATGCCTGCCTGCGGCTGGAGGTCGTCAAGCGATCTGTCTGCATTGAAGGTGCACGTCGGGCTTTCGCCCGTGTGAAATTGCAATGGTCAAGCTAGATGCCGTGAAGCTGATCAAGGAGGGGCCACCAGAGGGCAAGGAGCACCGCCACCCCGAGATGTACTATGAGGGTGTTCTATCGGGCGCCCATCTCATCGCGGACGAGTGTCCGAAAGATGTAATATGTGAATGAGACTTGCTCGATTTATCCTGTATGTATGAAAACTTGTTTCATATGCGCTATGCAACGCTTGTTGGAATTTAAAATATTACCTTCTGTTTGGCTATTTATCCAATCTGAGAGATGGCTAGTCCTCGGTTTCTGCTCCCATGCCACGAGTGCTGGGGTGTTCGGGATAAACCTGAGCACTCTTGTTCCCATGTTTGGGTCCTTCGAGGGAGGTGCTCAGCACAACGAACAAGGCAACCGGACTAATAATGCTTTATCACTCTGACTTAGCCATAGAATTCTATAATTTTAAATTTCGGCGAAGCCCCTGGTATTCGGAAGGCCGAATTCGGGGCGCGATACACGCCTGTAAGCCGGACAGGGCCGGCCCCTCACCCTAAGCGGCATAAGTCTTTAGGGACTCGAAAAACCTCGCTGAACAGCGACCAGTCTCTCGCCTTATCATGACAGTCAGTTTTAGCTTTCTCTACTGAGGTGCTCAGGCCGGCAGAACCGGGGCACAATCGCAGTAGTTCTCGTAGTGCTACCTTAGCGGATAGAGCGGAACGTAAGGTACCAAAACATAGGAGCCGGGCAAACCCAACATTTGACCAAAGACATGATTCGGAGCTGATGCATATAATGCTATAAGTTCAGGGTGCCGCACTTGTGAAAGTGTTCGGACTTTTCACACCGCATTGTGGGGTACGTAAGCCCCTGGTGTATTGGCCGTACCAGAGTGTATGGTTGCAAGGCGTCATTAATGAACACACACACACACACGCACATATATATATATATATAACAAGAATGCAATAATAGTCGTAATGTCATGCCTTGTTTATTGAAAAATTGCGTTAAAGCAGAGTGATACAGATAGTGCGATAAGCAAAGAGTAGGACTATGTCCCTTCCAACGGCGAGCTGAGGAATGATATGAAATATGTAATCAACCTGGGAATTCCGTTGTATAACGTAGCTGTCTGCCTCCTTAGTTGCTGCATCATGTGTTCGGCAATAGTGCTGTCGAACAGTGTTTCCAGAGATTAAGGTCCTGAAAGAAAAAGAAAAATAACCAAACGAGAAGCCCTAGTGCGGTTTAGGCCGCGTTTTGGGGCGTGCCGCAGTTGTGCCCCCCTCCCCACCTGTGCCCATGGTATTTTTAATGCATAATTATGTACGCGCGGCACGAATATCGACGTTGGGCTAGGATTGGGGTGGCCGCGGTATTGCTACGCGAGCTCAGATCGTGCCAGGCGGTCTATTTGCCAAATGCCCCGAGCGCGCTAGAAGGTGTCTGGGCTTTGAAACGCCGAACTGGTTGATTGCCTTGAGAAGCTGCTTTGCGCTTCGGCTGCGAGGGCTGCGGTGTGCTGCTCTGTTCGGAGAGAGTGCTCTGTGTTTCCATTGACTGTAATAACTCCACGAGGTCCTAGCATCTTGAGCTTGAGGTATGCATAATGCGGTACCGCATTGAATCTAGCAAATGCGGTTCGCCCGAGCAGTGCGTGATAACCACTGCAGAACAGGACTATATCGAAGATTAACTCTTCGCTTCGGAAGTTATCCGGGGATCCGAAGACCACTTCCGGTGTAATTGAGCCTGTGCAATAGGCCTCTACGCCTGGAATGACGCCCTTAAAGGTCGTTTTTGTGGGTTTGATACTTGAGGGGTCTATACCCATTTTGCACACTGTGTCCTGATAAGCAGGTTCAGGCTGTTGCCGCCGTCCATAAGGACTCGAGTGAGGTAAAATCCATCGATGATTGGGTCTAGGACCAGTGTGGCGAATCCGCCATGACGGATACTAGTGGGGTGGACCCTGCGATCGAAGGTGATCGGACAGGAGGACCAAGGGTTGAACTTTGGGGCGACTGGCTCCAACGCATATACGTCCCTGAGCGCACGCTTCCGCTCCCTCTTGGGGATGTGGGTTGCGTATATCATGTTCACCGTCTGCACTTGCGGGTGAAACCTCTTCTGTCCTCCAGTGTGTGGCTACTGGGGCTCCTCATCATCATCGCTATGCGGCCCCTTGTCCTTGTTTTCGGCAATTAACTTGCCGGCCTGCTTGAACACCCAACAACCCCTGTTGGTGTGATTGGCTGGCTTGTCTGGGGTGCCGTGTATTTGACACAAGCGAGCGAGTATGCGGTCCAAGCTGGACGGACCCGACGTATTTTGTTTGAATGCCTTTTTCCGCTGACCGGATTTAGAGCCTTTGACTCCGGCATTGACTGCCGTATCCTCAATATTTTCGCTGTTATTGCAGCGCTTATGCTTGTTGCGACGTGACCTGCTATTGCCGTCCTTGGTATCTGAGGTACCATGGTTCTTTGATATGTTATTACTGCGAGCCAACCAGCTGTCTTCTCCCGCACAAAAGCGGGTCATGAGCGTCGTGAGAGCTGACATAGATTTCGGCTTTTCCTGACCAAGGTGCCGGGCTAGCCACTCGTCTGGGATGTTGTGCTTGAAAACCGCTAAAGCCTCCGCATCCGGATAGTCAACGATTTGATTTTTCTTTGTAAGGAACCGAGTCCAGAATTGCCTGGCCGACTCTTCTGGCTGTTGAATTATGTGGCTTAAATCATCGGCGTCTGGTGGTCGCACATAAGTGCCCTGAAAGTTGTCAAGGAATGCGGCCTCCAGATCTTCCCAACATCTAATGGAGTCCGCTGGCAAGCTGTTAAGCCAATGCCGCGCTGGTCCTTTGAGCTTTAGTGGGAGGTATTTGATGGCGTGTAAGTCATCGCCGCGGGCCATGTGGATGTGGAGGAGGAAATCCTCAATCCATACTACGGGATCTGTTGTGCCGTCGTATGATTCAATATTTACAGGTTTGAAACCTTCTGGGAATTGATGTTCCATTACTTCGTCTGTGAAGCATAAGGGGTGTGCGGCGCCTCTGTATTGGGCTATATCGCGACGCAGCTCGAATGGGTCTTGCCCGCTATGTTCGGCCTGGCCGGACTTGCTTTTACTGTATCCGGCGTGACGTTTGTCGTCTCGCAGAGTGGTGCGCCCTCGTGATCCGTAGATCGATCTTGAATGCTTTGCCTTGTCCTCCAATATGTCTCGCAGGTCTGGCGTATCTCCCCATGCCTTTTTATTTGAATGGCGTTGGGGTGGAGGCTGAGCCTTTGGCTGGAATGCCTCTCTATCGTGGCCACGAGGTGGCCGATCAGCCGTATCATATGCTTCTTCCTCCAATCGGGGTAGTAACATACGCCTTGGGTAACTCTTGGAGGGACGCTCGAGTTTATATTCCTCGGCCGCGAGGACTTCAGTCCATTTGTCAGCTAGCAGATCTTGATCATCTTGAAGTTGTTGTTGCTTTTTCTTCAAGCTATTTGCCGTGGCCATAAGCCAGCGCTTGAAGCGCTCTTGTTCGACGGGATCCTATAGTACGGCGAATTCATCGTCACCGAGGCTTGCCTTGTCTTCGGAGGGGGGCATGTGATCATCCTCCTCCTCTCCGTCTGCCGCTCTCTTAGGAGAGCTGGCTCCTTCACCCTCCTGCTCTAAATCTTGCTGGAGGGGATTGTTGTTGTCTTCAGCACTATCAGGAGTGTCATTATCTCCTGTGCCGGTATCACCACTTTTGCTTTGGCGGGACTTAGAGCGGCGCCGCTGACGTCGGCGCTTGGGTTGCTTCTTGGAGGGGTCATCCTTCGCTATCTCGTCGCTATTGCCTTCGTTGGGTGTATCCACCATGTATATGTCATATGACGAGGTGGCTTTCCAGTGCCCTATAGGTCCTGATTCATGTTTGTCTCCTACATTGTCATCCATACCATCGATGTCTTCGGAGTCGAAGTCGAGCATGTCGGTTAAATCATCGACAGTGGCTACGAAGTGGGTGGTGGGTGGGCGTCGAATTTCTTCGTCGTCCGCATCCCAATCCTGTTGGCCATAATCCGGCTAGAGCTCTCCTGACAAAGAGAGAGACCTTAGTGAATTCAGGATGTCGCCAAAGGGCGAGTGCTGAAAGATATCCGCGGCGGTGAATTCCATGACCGGCGCCCAATCGGATTCGATTGGCAGGGGCGCGGATGGTTCGGAGTCAGAAAAAGAGTCCGACACCTTGGAGTCATGGGCCGCGCAGAGGATTATGCTGGTGTTTGGCTCGATCACCGTTGAGACTGCAGCCCCTGAGGCAGTGTCTAACCACCCGTCCTCGATTGGCGCAGTTGGCTCCGAGCTAAGGGTCAGAGCTGATGCGGGCATGACCTCTGGGGTACAGTTCGGCGGCAGAGCTAGGTCATACCCATCGCAACAGTGTGGCGCGCCCGGCTATGGCTCGAATCCATCGAAGATCAAGTCTCTGCGGATGTCGGCTGTGTAGTTCAAACTTCCAAATCTGACCTGATGGCTAGGGGCATAGCTTTCAATCTGCTCCAGATGGCCAAGCAAATTAGCCTGCAGTGCAAAGCCGCCGAATACGAAGATCTGTCTGAGGAGAAAAGTCTCACCCTGGACCGCATCGCTATCGCTGATAGTAGGAGCCATCAAGCCTAACGGCGACGACACAGAGGAACTCTCAATGAAAGCACCAATGTCGGTGTCAAAACCGGCGGATCTCGGGTAGGGGGTCCCGAACTGTCCATCTAGGCCGGATGGTAACAAGAGGCAGGGGACACGATGTTTTACCCAGGTTCGGGCCCTCTTGATGGAGGTAAAACCCTACATCCTGCTTGATTAATATTGATGATATGGGTAGTACAAGAGTAGATCTACCACGAGATCAGAGAGGCTAAACCCTAGAAGCTAGCCTATGGTATGATTGTATGTTATGGTTGTTGTCCTACGGACTAAAACCCTTCGGTTTATATAGACTCCAGAGAGGGTTAGGGTTACACAAGGTCGGTTACAAAGGAGGAGATATCCATATCCGTATTGCCTCGCTTGCCTTCCACGCCAAGTAGAGTCCCATCCGGACACGAGACGAAGTCTTCAATCTTGTATCTTCATAGTCTAACAGTCCGGCCAATGTAGATAGTCCGGGTGTCTGGAGACCCCCTAATCCAGGACTCCCTCACCTGCCGTGCAAGCCACATGTCAGGGCGGGGCTGTACACGCCCCGGGGGCTCCTCCCGGAGGGGGCCCCCCATCCCACGCCCAAGTGGAAGCTCCATGCTCCACGCTGACTGTCGACACTACCGAGGAGCGGCTATGCCCATGCACAAGCGGAAGCACTATGCTTCGCGCTAATGATAAACAACCGAGGGTGACCCAATGGTCGTACCAACCTCAAGGAGCCCAGAGCTCAGCACCCAGCCTCACCACGACGCCTCCCCTCGCAAGAGTCGCGCGAGGGGGCTGGGCACGGGGGCTGCGCTCGGGTCACACCCAAGCGCACGCCACCCAACCAGGTCCCCCGGACCTGGGCGTCGCGCGCCCCTCCCGAGGCCTCGGTGAGGGCAGGTATGGAAATTGTTTGAACGTCAAGGGGGACTCCTGAGCATCGTGACTCGGGAGCCTAACTGGTCACATAGCCCCTCACTCCTTGGTCCGTCCTGGTCTCCGATCGGCCCAATGGCGGTTGAGGTATGCGCGGGGCTGGGCTCCACTGACGTAGAACATTAATCTATCCTCACGAACTCTCCCTATATGTTGTTCGCACGTCAAGGGGGACTCCTGAGCATCGCGACTCAGGAGCCTAACTGGTCACGTAGCCCCTCACTCCTTAAACCGTCCTGGTCTCCGGTCGGCCTAATGGCGGTTGAGGTATGCGCGGGGCTGGGCTCTGCCGACGCAGAACAAAGCAAATAGGAAGGAAAACGCATAATCTCAAAGCAAATATTACAAGCATACTATTCTCAGAATACCAAATGAAAAGTCTAAACGCCTTCCACGAGGCCTGATGTATGTCGCAGGAATGAAACGAGAAGAATAGCAGCAGGTCACCCCCGGATGCCGTCGCCTACGGAAGGTGCTCCCATGTGGGCGACGATGTTCTCACCTTCGCCACCAGCCGCAGGATCCGCGGCATCGCCAGATAGAGGATTGGAGACAAAGCCGCGGAACTTCCCCAGCAAAGCCTCCACTTGACCTTGAACAGCTGTGACGGCGGCTTCGCAGAGATCTTCAGCCACAGGCTCCAGCAGCTCGTCAAGGCAGGCGTTGGGGTGGCGGAGGTGCAGATGGCTGAGGACGCGAGTTAGTGCGGCTGAAGATAGAACATGAGCTTCTGCCTCCGCCATGGGACCGAGGCCCTCAACGACCTCCTCAAGCGCCTTCACCATGAGAGGAAGCAGCTGGGCGGGGCCGTCCTCGTCAGTGTCCAATGTCTTCTCCTGGCCATGCTCGTAGAGCGTCCTCATCGCCTTGCGAGATCTCTTCTCGAGATTGGTGAAGGCCACACGGTCTTCAGCCAGGACTCGCGCCTTGGCATCAAGATCGGCCCCCTCGCCCCATCTTCTGCTCCAACTCTTCCAACCGGTTGCGCTCGGCAGCCTGCTACTTCCCCAGCTCCGCCAACTCAGCATCACGGTTCTTGACGGCTTCCTCCCGGGCCTTCATCCCCTTCTCCTCTGCTTGGCAGTGGTGTACCTCTTCGGCGTGCTTGTCGCGCAGGCTCTGCAACTCGCCCTCCAGCACTTGGCAGCGGTCACGGGTGGCCTTGGCGTCTTTCAGCACCGCCTCACGATCGGCTGCAGCACCGGCGGCTTCTTGCTTCTCCCTCTCGGAAGCCGCAACAGCCTGGCCCAGCGCTGCGCGTACCACCAGGTCAGAATGAAGCCAGCCGGAGGCCAACTCCAGACGCCCGGCCACCAGGCGCGGGTCAGCGCTCAGGAGATCCGCCTGTAGTTTGGTCATCTCTGAAAGGGCACGCTCCAAGACGGCAGCAGGAGAAGAAGGACCAGGAAGTGGAGATGCAGCAGTAGGAGGAAGCGACATCATCACCAAGGCTTGGGAGACCGCGGGTTCCGGAGCACCTGGGACCTCATCAGCCGCGCCAAGTACCGGCACCTCCGGAGCCTGTGGGGCCATGGGGGCTGACTCCACGCGGTGATGCTCCTCTTGGCCCCGCGAGGACGACCGGGCTGGGGAGACACGGGCGATGTTGCCTCCTGGCTCTGCGGAGGGAGGCACAGCCGCCGTACCCTCCTTCCTCTTCTTCGCCGAAGATGTCGGCCTGATCAACCAAAGGCGAGCGTTAGGAAATAACAAGTACCAACAGAGACAAAGTGAAGTTCGAGACACCTACCGGTCCACCGCAAGGTACTCCACCTTTCTCATGTGAAGCTTGAGGCCCGACAACATCAGGACCTGAGGGGCAAGCGCTCGGGCTCCGGTGGCACCATGCGGTGCGGAGGCAGAACCGGATCCAGCCCCAGGAGGTGTTGGGGTGGAGGCGGCACCACGGTCCACCAGCGATGGCCTACCCTTCATCGAGACGAGGGGTTGCTCCTTCCCTCCTTGGTAGGCGTCGGCCTCGGCATCATCAGGAATGGCGCGAAGAATCTCGGCCTTGCTCGAAGGGGAGGTCTCCCCCACCTCTTCCGGGGTCTCCTTCGAGTCTGCCTCCTCTTCCCCCTCTCCACGGGACTCGCCAGAAGACACCTCCACCGGCTTCTGCGCCGTAGGAGCTCCCAAAAACACCGGCGGCACCAGCCCACACGCATCAAAAGTCGGCCTGGAGGCGATGAATTCCTCCCGGTCCCTGCATTGAAACAGGGGAATGAAGGCACTAGGCGGGTACTCCTGGTTGTCTCCGACTATGAGACGCAGGACGGCATCCAGTTCGTCGTCAGGCAGGTCCCCCGGCCTCAGGATGGCCTTGTTCTCCCTTCCTTCAAGCTCCTAGAAGGGGCGCGCGCGCGCTTGGAGTGGGGCAACCCGCAGCGTCAAGAACTCCCTCAGGAGCATCGCTCCCGTTTTCTTGGCCGCCCTCGCATTGCCCAGCTTCAGGTCAGTCATCATCTGCCCCAACACTGACGACGCCCGCTCGTCGACAAGCTCCGCCCTGGGCCACTCCTTGCCTTGCCGGGGCACCTCCGTCGGCAACACCAGGCGCGAATGAGCGAGCTTGGTGTCCACCATGACCCATTTGGATCGAATGTTGTCGGCCCTCTTCCCGATGCTTGAGATCGAGTTGGCCTTGCCGGACGCAACGAAGTTGGCGCACCCAGAGATGTTACCCTCACTAACCCAAAGGAAGAAGAAATGGCGCAGGAGCGCCACGGACGACATCACGCCCAGGTACGCCTCACAGTAGTAGGCAAAGATGGACAGGAGGAGGACAGAGTTGGGATGGCGATGCAACGCTTGCAGCCCATAGTGGTCGAGGAGTTCATAAAAGAAATCAGAGAAGGTAGGGACCAACCCGACGGCAACGCTGCTCGAAAAGAACGGAAAGAAGGTGCTCCCCTCAGGCTCCGGCTCGTCGGAGGCAATCCGGAGCTCCGTCTTCCCCCACTCGTTGCTCTCTCCCCCGTCAGCAGGCGCACGGAGGCAAGGCTCTTCTCCATGACAGTGGGTGCCTCAAGAGCGGGCTCGTCATGGGCGGCAGATGCAGAGCAAGGCCGAAGCAGATCTGTAGGTAGCGGCGGCGAAGGGCAAGAAAGGGGATCTGGAGCGAGGCAAGGAAGAAGCGATGAAGGCAAGTGCCACCCGCGCCAGCCTTTTGTCAGGTCAAGTAGTTGCCGAGGCAACGTGGGGAAGTGGAGACGCCCACGTCCAATCAACCGCCACGCGTTAACCGAGGCCGCAGGCTTTTGGGGCCCGCGGTGCTCCGAACTTGACCCTTGGCTTCACCGTGAAGCCAAGCCCGCGCGCACCTTGGGCCTAGGGGCTATTGTTGGTGTTCTGGGAACGGGGGTCCCCAGACTTGCCTGCCCGTGGCCTGCGGCGTGGCGAAGCCAGCAGGCCGTACGGCCCATCTTCATCAACAAAGCATCCAAGACCCTCGCGGGGGTCCAAGCCTCGCGAGGCGGACGACGCAAGACCTCCTCCTGAGCGGCCTAGTCAAGTAGGCTCGCAAGGAGTGGAGATATCAAGGCAAGGCGAACCTCACGAGGCTCTCGTGACATGAGCCATGACGATCGACACCAGGCGGGCGCTAGCGCGCAGCATCCTTGTTTCCCCTTTGGTGCAAAGGGGGCAAGCGCAGCCGCAGAGTACCGATGCCTCAGGAAAAGGTTGCCATTTTGGTGCAAAAAGACCAAGACCATGGACAGCAAGACGGAGGTCATCGTGGATCCCAAGATGGTGTCACCACCAGAGCTTTGTGCAGGCGAAGACTACTTTTGTCAGGATGGCTCATACTAGCTGCCCCCCTTCGAATTAGCCCGCCATTGTTGGCTCCCTTCCCGCTCAATATTTGGGAAGAGGACCAGGGCCTCTATAAATAGGACTAGCCACCACCATAGTAGAAAAGAAGGAAAGGGGAGAGATCTCATCAGACCTAGAGATACACCACAAGTTCATACGCGCAAGAACACCTCAACCTCAGGAGGCTGTTCTTCCCCTTGTACTGTTCATCATCATCCCAAGAGGCAATCCACCACCACCACACTGGAGTAGGGTATTACACCATAACGGTGGCCCAAACCAGTATAAACCCCGTGTCTTTCTGTGTTTTGAGTTCGTCGAGTTCGTCTGCAAGATCTTAGTGAGCTAGAGCGTAGATCGGTGGGAAGGAAAGACTTCGTGCGCACCCCAGTGTTCGAACCTTAAGGGTTAGCCGGAGCCCCACATCCGACAACTGCGAGGTTTAAACAGCGACAACTAAGTTCCTCCAAGGCGCTGGTCATTGGGGGCACATGCACAAAGACTACTTGGCTGCCATCTAGGTCATCTATCGATGGACCCCTTTTCTACGATGTTTATCTTTAATTTGAGCTTTGATCCTCGTCTAGTTTGTCCGTCGGGATTCATGTTATCTCCTTGGGGCAGTGAGGTTATGGTTTCTTGTCATGTGGCATTTTTTGTGTTATATGTTATAATCCGGTGCTTCAGATCAAAATGACGACAACTGCGCCTCCGGGGCACGTGCATGAAGACTTCTCGACAATCATTGGCGAGGTCAAGCCGGCTCCGGTAGACAAAGAAAAACTACTCCACTATATAGGCAAGAGCCTCCGCGCTTGCTTGCTAGTGTTGCCCTCTTCACACCGCCTCGTCCTCTCCAGATCTAAACACGACAGCGGTGGCCACTCTCTCTCTCTCTCTCCCTCTATCTCTCTCTCTCTTTACTCAACGCTGGTCACAGATCCAGCCAGATCCTCTTTGTCGGGGAAGGTGAGAAGGTGCAATGTTCATGCGGTCGTCCTCGGCGACGGCTCTTACCACTGTTGGCACGTCCCGATCAGCGTGCCTTGTCATTCGCTCCCAAGCACCGTTGGCTAGGGAGGGCCTCCGACCCCTTCTTCCTTGCTACCATAGTGTGGGAAGATTCGACCTCCCGCCGCCCACCTAGCGACATCCCGGTGACCCTCAGGTATAACTTCCTTCGAAACCGGCCTTGCTCTACTTCCTGAGCTCCTGACGTCGCTACATTTGTATCTTTTACTATTTTTCAGGCCCCCTCGTAGATAGGATCGTTTGACTATTCGAAAGCCACCTAAATTTTTACTGTTAAGAGGTAAAACTAGTTCATGCACTCGAATCTAGTACTACTTGGTTCAAACAAGGAAGAAAGGGGGTGGGGGCGGGGGGAGATTTGTTACCTGAATCTAGGACTTGGTCGAAAGAGGAAATAATGGGGGTGAAAAGTAGCAGAGACTGGCTATCCAACTGGTCTCTTGGTCTAATAGGGAAATAAAGGGAAAAGTAGTACAAACTCAATACAAACCGGATCTATTGGTTCAGAAAGGAAAGAAAGTGGGGACTGGGGACAAATCAACAGAGTATGTCCAGCACTAGATTTGCTAGCCTCACACAGTATAAGGAGGCTATACCGAACAAAAATGGGACCAACCCAGATATCCTATTCTGATGTTTGTTGCCCCGAGCCACTCTTATGTAATGCCACTGGTAAAATGTAGCAGTCGCATTATTAAAAGTAAGGACAGTTTAAACCAATGTTGTTTGCAATGTAATGCATGCCTCTAGTAATATGAATGAATGGCACTTTTTTCATGTCCTGCTAAATTTCCCATTAAGATAAGTTGCTTCTTTTTGTTAGAAATGCAGCTGTGCTAGTCCGCCTAATCTCATGTGCCAAATACCAACTCTATAGCAGCCGTTAATGTAATGTTGCTGGTAAAATGAAGCAATGGCACCATTAAAGTAATGTCGTATTTAACAGTTGCCATAGTTAATCCTAATGCCCATACTAATAACAAGCAATGTTGCTGCTTTAGAAATTGCTACTGTCCTTATAGGATTGCCATTCAGATAAGGAACATGCTTCTTTTCATTTGATGTATGTTTCATTACTTGTTAGTCATCCTCCTTTCCACCTTTTTTGTGCAAATAGAGATATAAATTTCATGCTTGATCTTAGTTGAACTGCACAAATGATATCCAAATTATAGTTGAACATTCCACGAGCTTCACAACCAACCTTGATGTTGCTTAATTTTATTGCAACTAATGAAGAAGAAGCTCTGTGGTTTCGTTTTCTGATGGAAATGGAACCGGGGCTGGAGCCCTTTTCTTAAAATAAAATGAAGAAGCTGCTAGCTCATGGGACATTGCTTCATTTTAGGTGAACTACACCAAAAGGTCCCATGAATTGAATCATCCATGTTGGTGACTGGTGTCATCCCTTCTACGATGGCGTTGACTGTAGATATGGTTCCCATCACAAGGTATGTTCCTTTTTGGTCTGACCGTTTGCCAAAGATCCTACATGTTGAATCTGCTCTTGTTCTACTTTTTTGGCCCTACCATGATAAAGCAGTAATGTTATTATTTTGCACCTTAATCTAGTGGCACTATTAATTTGAGGCAATGTTTTGGCACCGCTAGTGCCACTGATTTTTTTTATATATCGAAAGAGGGGGTTTCCTCCGATTTCATTAAAGAAACCCAACCATAGAGAACCATTATCCGACAACATCTTAGTGTAAATGGGCAGTTATGCAACTACTCTAGAATGGAGTGAGTACTAGCAGGAGACAAGTTCACCACATAAGCTAGGCAGCTAGGGGGACGCAACACCAGCTCGACCAAGTTTGGATTACAACCCAAATGCTACCACAGAAACATCAAGGGGGGAGATAGGGACTGAAAGAGCCAGCTTCAGCATCCCAGTCTAAGCACCCCCGGCCTCCATCCTTGCAATGCACGGTGCACCTCGTTTGCCACCTGCTCGACCCTAGTGCCACTGATAAAATGAAGTAATAATACAGTTAAAATAAAGAGAGTGTTATCTCTATCATTTCATTTCCAATGTAGATAAAGAAAGTGCTTCTATTTGTTAGTATATGTTTCATCAACTAGTCCCATTGTTAATGTTTAAGCATTTCTACAAACTGGGGTTGTCGGTGTCAAAACCGGCGGATCTCGGGTAGGGGGTCCCGAATTGTGCGTCTAGGCCGGATGGTAACAGGAGGCAAGGAACATGATGTTTTACCCAGGTTCGGGCCCTCTTGATGGAGGTAAAACGCTACGTCCTGCTTGATTAATATTGATGACATGGGTAGTACAAGAGTAGATCTACCACGAGATCAAGGAGGCTAAACCCTAAAAGCTAGCCTATGGTATGATTGTTGTATGATGAAGTCGTCCTACGGACTAAAACCCTCCGGTTTATATAGACACCGGAGAGGGTTAGGGTTACTCAAAGTCGGTTACAATGGTAGGAGATCTTGAATATCCGCATCGCCAAGCTTGCCTTCCACGCCAAGGAAAGTCCCATCCGGACACGGGACGAAGTCTTCAATCTTGTATCTTCATAGTCTTTGAGTCCGGCTGAAGGTATAATCCGGCTACCCGAACACCCCCTAATCCAGGACTCCCTCAGTAGCCCCTGAACCAGGCTTCAATGACGACGAGTCCGGCGCGTAGATTGTCTTCGGCATTGCAAGGCGGGTTCCTCCTGCAAATTCTTCATGAAAGTTTGTAAACACCAAGAGTAGTGTCCAGCTCTGCAAAATAAGTTTCCACGTATTGCCACAGAGAGAATAATATTAACACAAATCTAATCCGCTGACGTATTCTACAGCGTGACATCACACTACGGCCAAGCCTTTATTCGAATCGTTTTCACTTTTCCACCTCAGCGTGTTTTGCGAGGCGGTTTCCTTGGCACGTCTTGTCAAAGCAGAGATCGTGTCCCCTTTATTTACGGGATTCTCATCAATACGGATGTGGGTAACCCAATCGTGCCCGTTAGCATGCCTTCCCGATTAAAGGCGAGTCCCAAACGGTTACGGGGAGGGCTCCTGGTATTCAACCTCTTATAAAGAGACCAAGGCCTTACTTCTTTTCTCCAATCTCAAAACAAGTTTGTCGGTCGCCTCGAGTTCCAACACCCTAGGCTCCAGATTCTAGGCGCTTCGGACCTCCGACAATGTCCGGTTCCGACCTTCAAGGCCCATGGATGCCCTCCTCCGTCACGGAGGAGGACGTGCTAAAGTTGAGAGAGGCTAAGTTCTTGACCGCCGAAATTTTGCATAGGTTGCCTGCTCAAAGGCAGGCTATTCCCAGTCCCCAGCCCGGTGAGAGCGTAGTGTTCATATCTCACTTCCTTCGGGGGTTAGGCTTCCCGATGGATCCCTTCGTGAGGGGGCTGATGTTCTATTATGGGTTGGAATTTCATGACTTAGCTCCGGAGTCCATCCTCCACATTTCCTCATTCATCGTTGTGTGCGAAGCGTTCCTCCGTGTTACTCCCCACTTTGGATTATGGCTCAAGACTTTTGGAGTGGAGCCGAAGATGATCGAGGGACGGCACGCAGAGTGCGGAGGCGCTGTCATAAGTAAGAATGTTGATGCTCCATGGCCCGAGGGCTCCTTTCAAGAGGAGCTCGGCTTGTGGCAACGAGAGTGGTTCTATATCACCGCTCCCAGGAGCACCAAGTGGGTGGCGCCTCCTGCCTTTCGCTCGGGTCCCCCACCACGGCTAGCGTCATGGGTCAACAAAGGATTAGATTGGGGGTTATCCAAAGACGTGCCCTTGTTGCAGGGACGCATTAGGGATCTCTTAGAAAGAGACCTCAACCTGGTCAAGGTGACACAGGTCATGCTGATTCGCCAAACACTGCCCGGCAAACGTCGCTCCCTTCGTCTATGGGAGTTTAATCCGGAGGGACCACGAGCTCTCCAGCATTTTATGGGCGCAACGCCCGTGGAGATGTATAAAATGTTCTTCGGATCACAAGCAATGTGTCCGGATTTGACCGAGGACGCAGGTTTAAGCTGCAATCGCCCGGATACTCATGTAAGTAACCTTGTGCCCGGACTTGCTATCCGTAAAGTTGTCATAATTTCGCCCCTAAAAGAGCTATCCTTTTAAACAGGAGTGGATAGCAAAGGCAAAGCTGATCAGGTGTCTGGCTCCCCTTCCTGAGACCAGGCCGGATCCCGTGCTGGTCAGGATGTTGAAGATCGTGCCTTTGGAGGGAAGTGAGGGGGAGGACAAGGAAACTATGGCCTCCTTGAAGGAGGCTGCTCCGAAGGGAAGAACCGACAATTCCTCTCCTAAGGGGAAGAAGAGGGCCGCCTCTGATGACCCGGAGACCATGGCCTTGAAGCGGGGAAAAAAGTCCTCGTCAGAGGGTCCGACGCCGGGGAGTTCCTCGGCCGAACTACGCCCTCAAAGGGATCAGCCCTCCAGCGAGCCGTAAGTAGAGAAAGATTTTCCTTTAGAGGGATGAGAGAAATCCCTGCTTTTTATCTGAGAAGATTAACCGAAATTTTACTTTGTAGCTCAGACCTCAGCCCTTCTCAGCAGAGCTCGTCTTCGGGGGATCTTCTTCTGGATATGATGGAGAGTGGAACGCCTCCCCTTGCCGTATCGCTTGGCGAGGCGGGTGACCCTGAGGTGTCGTCGCGGAGGGTTTCTCCGAATCCGGCAGGGGTGGAAAGTAGCCATATGTCCCCCCAAGGTTCTCCGCGTTCGGCCTTCGATGGAGGTCGTAGGACGAGTCCGGCACCGTCCGATGTGCAGTCGGAGGAGCTGATGATTCTGCTGGGGCGAGCTTCTATCTCAGAGGAGCACCGTGCATTGATGGGTACGGTGATTGGAAGGATTTTGTCCGCGGAAAGCGGATTGCATGAGGCCGTTAGAAGTTTGCTGACGGGTTTTGAGGTACGTTTGATAATGTACTTCTTTGTTAGTTGCGCATAAACAAGATGCGCCCTGTGTAGATAGTAGGCCCTGAGACTCCGTGCGTTGTCAAAATTGACGGCGCGCAGAGGATCATAATCCCAGGTCTAAAATGTCGCCTTTGTATACAGGTGGCGAAGTGTCCGGGATCGAGCCGAACTGATGATTTTGCCGAACTAAAGCGGCAACTTGACGTGGCAGATGCCGACATCGCGCTCGTCAATGAGCATCTTGATGAGGCTCAAGGTATGCAATTCCTCGGGCGGCATCTGGTAAGAGGAGCTTTATGCCAGTGTCTTAAAATGTGTGTGCTTGACGCAGATGGTGCGGCCGCCGTAGAGAGTCTTCGGGCAGAACTTGCCCAAGCTAAGGAACAAGCCAAGAAAAGTGATGCGGCTGCCGAGAAGGCCCTTGAAGAGCTGAGAGCCGAACAGGCTGCTCATTGCCGAAGCAAGAAGGAGATGGCCGTGATGGCCGTGAAGTTAAAAAGTGCTGCTGACCGTTGCAAGTTTCTTGAGAAAGAAGACCGGGCGAGACAGACGGACTTAGAGAAGGCTGTTGCTGATGCCAAGGACGCTCGCTCTGCGATGAGAGCTGCGAAGGAGGAGTTGCGTCAGGCCGGACAGATTGCGGCTGGAAAGCCCTTTATGCTGCGTAGGAAGTTTTGCGATCCGAAGTTTGCTCCGTTGGACCGGATGTGGAGTGCGGAGGACACCTATCTGGATTTGGCAGCGAGTGCTGCTGATGCGACCGAATACTTTCGAGATCAAGAAGATCGCAAAGTGGAAAGGCTTTTTTGGTCGCAGTTCCAGAATCCAGAGCGTCCACTGGCAGTGGACGATCGTCTGGCTCAATGGGCCAAACTGAATAGATTGTCCGGACTCGCCATGAAGTACGTCATGGGTCATCTGTGGCCGGGGAGATCGGAGCCGAAGAGTTATTTCAGCTTGGTGCAGCAATTCCTTGACGCGGTGCCACGTATCAATCCGATGAAGAGGTCAGCATGCATAGAGGGCGCACAGATGGCTCTTGCCCGTGTCAAGACATACTGGGCAGAGATGGAGACCACCGTTGTTGCATCCCGCGATTCGGACAAAAGCCAAGTACCCTCCAAGCACTATTTTCAGGAAGTCCTTGAAGGCGCTCGTGTAATAGAGACGCAGTGCTCGAAGGATGCTATGTTCTGATAGCATATGTAATTATAAAGCAATATTTTCATGAATTGTAGTAGCCTTTTATACTTGTGCCTTCAAGTATTTGGAACACCTCCTGTGCGGCCGTTTTAAGATATATATACAAAATCTGAAAGATTGCGGTCGTTGGCTTCAGCCCCCACGCACATAGTGCGGGGGTGCTCGTAGAAGGTGCATTTTCACACTTAATCCAACGTCTTGGTCCTACAAAGGAGGTGATAGCGCAGTGAGTTAGGCAACCAGACTATAATGCTTTAATACTTTCACTTAGCCATAGGAGCTTGACAATGGGACTATTTAGGTAGCCCCTGGTGGCGAGTGCGCTCGCCCGAATTCGGGGCGCGTATGTGCCTGGCCGGAAAACGACCCTTCATTAATGCGGAGGAATCCTACAGATTCCGGAGAGTCATCGAGTGGTTGACCAGTCTCACGCCATATCATGACAGTCGGTTTTCGGCTTTCTCTACTGAGGTGCTCGCCTGGCCGAACCAGGGCACAATCGCAGTAGTTCTCCTGGTGTCGCCTTAGCCAATAGAGCGAAACGTAAGGCGGCCGAACACAGGAGCCGGGCAACCCAACATTTGACCAAAATCATGACTCGGAGCTGATGCGTATAAGGCCAAACTCGCGACGCCGAACACTCCCTAAGGTATTCGGTCTTTATGAGAGCGGGCGAGGTAACGCTCTAAGGTATAAGCCCCTAGTGTCCAGGTACGCGCAAGAATTCTAACGTGGCCACATGCCAAGACGCCAACCTCCTCCTTGGTCATAGAACCAGGGGATGTGTATCAGCAAGAGACAGTAAAAAAGGTTTACGCGGGGTCTTAATCAGAAAAGAATCCTTGGAACGGGTCCCTACTACATGTCTGCGCCTGTATCTCCGTTGTGCCATATCCTGGACGGGCACATCACGATGTTCATCTGTAAAAAGAGAGCAACTAAGTTGAAAAGGGGTGTGCCGAACAAAAGTTATATGAAATAAACAAAGTGTAAAGTAAAATATGAAAAATTGAGCTTTATTGTCTCTTATTTTATACGTGTGAAGCCCCTAGTGCAGGGGTATATGGCCACTAAGCCTTTATCAACGATACTTTTGTGCCGGACTCGTCTATCCGTGTCCGTAGTCTTAATGACGTGTTCCAATGTTCTGGCTGGTGAAGCCATTGTATTGTGGGGCTGTTAAAGCGGCCGCACAATCCTCCGCTTGGGGGAGGTGTTCTCACTGCTTCCCCTTTAAGGAGATGATGCCGCGTGGACCGGGCATCTTAAGCGTAAGAGATGCATAATGCGGTATTGCATTAAAGCGGGCAAAGGCTTCGCGTCCCAGTAGTGCTTGATAGCGACTTGAGAATGGGACGATGTGGAAAGTCAGCTTTTCGCGACGGGAGTTATCGGCAGAGCCGAAAATAGCCTCGAGCCGGAGAAAACCCATGCAATGGGTGTCCGGACCTGGCGTTACTCCTTGAAAGGAGGTTTTGCTGTGGCGAATTCTTTTTGGGTCGATCCCCATGTGGCGGATTGAGTCCTGATATATCAGGTTGAGTCTGCTGCCACCGTCCATAAGGACATTTGAAAACTGGAGTCCGCGAATTATTGGATCGAGTTCCAGGGCAGTCCAGCCTGGGTTCCTGACACTTCTAGAATAGTCCAGATGATTGGTTTTGACAACCAGTGGCAGGATTCCTTTGGGATAGGCCGTGGGGCGCGTACCTTTATAGGCGCCGCACGTTTTGTTATGTGGAGTAAGTTTACTGTTTTTACTTCTTGTGGGAAATTCTTTTGTTTCCTCGTACTCTGCTTTTGGGGTTCGTCCTCGTCTTCGCTTGGTGTGTCGAACCCCTTGTGTTCGGCGTTGAGTCTGCCGGATTGTTTGAAAACCCAACAATCTCTGTGAGTATGGTTAGCAGGCTTTCCGGGAGTGCTGTGTATTTGACATATCCTATCCAAGATTTTGTTTAGGTTGGATAGGTCAACCCTGTTATCTTGGAGGGGCGGCTTTTTCTGATTCTGTCGTGAGCTTTTGAATCCGGCATTGACTGCCGTGCTCTTTGGACCTTTTTCCTTAGTCCGGCGACGGTCCTTATTGCGTCGCGGTTTTCCGTTTCCATCCCTAGTTTCGGATGTACTTGGGTCACTGGTGCTGCATCTTGCCAACCAGCTGTCCTCTCCTGCGCAAAAGCGGGTCATGAGGCTTGTTAGTGCGGCCATTGTTCTTGGCTTTTCTTGGCCGAGGTGTCTGGCGAGCCATTCGTCTCGGACATTATGCCTGAAAGCCGCTAAGGCTTCAGCGTTCGGATAGTCGACTATCTTATTCTTTTTAGTAAGAAATCTATTCCAGAATTGCCGAGCTGACTCTCCGGGCTGTTGAGTTATGTGACTAAGATCGTCTGCATCCGGAGGGCGGACATAGGTCCCTTGAAAATTTGCTCGGAAAGCGTCCTCGAGCTCTTCCCAACTTCCGATTGTGTTTTCAGGAAGGCTTTTGAGCCAATGTCGGGCTGGCCCTTTAAGCTTGAGAGGTAAGTATTTTATGGCGTGGAGGTCATCTCCTCTAGCCATATGTATGTGGAGGATATAATCCTCGATCCAGACTCCAGGGTCTGTTGTTCCATCATATGCCTCTATGTTTACGGGTTTGAATCCCGCTGGAAATTCATAATCCAGGACCTCATCGGTGAAACATAGGGGGTGTGCGGCACCCCTGTATTTGGGTGTGCCAGATTCTGATAATGGCTTTATTGCATTACTTACGAGAGCTTGCTTTCTTGGCCCGTAAATGGACCTGGCTGGGCCATGATGCGAATCCTTAAGTGGGTCGCATGTCGGCTTAAGTGCGGCGCTGCTTGCCGCTTTATGCTGGCCATGGGGTCGTCTATCCGACCATGTGGCTTTCTCACTTTTGGAATGCGAGGGCTCTAAGGCCTCCTCGTCGAATTCAGGCAGTAGCTTTCTCTTCGGATAGCTTTTAGTGCGGCGACTGTCGCATATTTGTCTGCGGTATTGATTACTTTACTCCATCTGATCCTGAGTGCATCTTTCGCAGTTTTTAGCTTCCGCTTCTGCTTTTTCAGGCTGCGTGCGGTTGCAACAAGTCGTTTGTGGAGGTTCTTCTGCTTCGTGGGCTTGTCCGGCGTAGGGTCGTTCGGAATGCCATTTTCGCCAGGGGAGGGATGTTCGGTTTCTCTATCCGGGTTGCCCTGTTGGGACGGTTGCTCTAAGGCATGCTCGTCATCTACCGGCTCATCCTACTCTATGGCTGGGTCTTTATCGAGGCGGGGCTTGGGTCAGTGTTTACGCTGACGCTTTGATTGTTTTTCGAGAGATCGATCCCTCTTTCCATCCCCGTTTTCCTCGTTGTTGCTTTCTTTAGGGGTATCCACCATGTACACATCGTGAGATGAGGTGTCTGTCCAATGCCCTATAGGCGTTGGTTCTTGGTTGTCTCCTGCATCGTCGTCCATACCATCGATGTCTTCGGAGTCGAAGTCGAGCATGTCGGTTAAGTCGTCGACAGTGGCTACGAAGTGGGTGGTGGGTGGGTTTTGAATTTCTTCATCATCCGAATCCCATCTTTGCTGACCGTAGTCCAGCCAGGGCTCTCCTAATAAAGAGAGAGACTTTAGTGAATTCAGGATGTTGCCGAAGGGTGAGTGCTGAAAGATATCTGCGACAGTGAACTCCATTACCGGTGCCCAATCGGATTCGATCGTCAGGGGCGCGGGGGGCTTGGAGTTCGGAAAGGGATCCGGCTCCTCGGAGTCACGGGCCATGCGGAGTGCGGGGCTGGAGTTCGGCTCGATCGCCTCTGAGATCGCTACCCCTGAGGCAGCGTCCAATCGCTGATCCTTGATCGGCGTAGTAGGCTCCGAATCAATGGTCGGAACCGATGCGTGTGCGGCCTCCAAGGCGCTGTTCGGCGGCAGAGCTATATCATGCCCATCGAGACAGTGCGGCGCGCTTGGCTGTGGCTCGAACCGTCGAAGATCAAGTCCCCGTGGATGTCAGTCGTGTAGTTTAGGCTTCCAAACCTGACCTGATGGCCAGGGGTGTAGCTTTCGATCTGCTCAAGGTGGCCAAGCGACTTGGCTCGCAGTGTGAAGCTGCCGAAGACGAAGATCTATCCGGGGAGAAAAGTCTCACCCTAGAATGCATCGTTGTTGATGATCGAAGGAGCCATCTGGCCTAAAGGCGACGACACAGAGGAACTCTCAATGAAAGCACCAATGTCGGTGTCAAAACCGGCGGATCTCGGGTAGGGGATCCCGAACTGTGCGTCTAGGCCGGATGGTAATAGGAGGCAAGGAACACGATGTTTTACCCAGGTTCAGGCCCTCTTGATGGAGGTAAAACCCTATGTCCTACTTGATTAATATTGATGAGATGGGTAGTACAAGAGTAGATCTACCACGAGATCAAGGAGGCTAAACCCTAAAAGCTAGCCTATGGTATGATTGTTGTATGATGAAGTCGTCCTACAGACTAAAACCCTCCGGTTTATATAGACACCGGAGAGGGTTAGGGTTACACAAAGTCAGCTACAATGGTAGGAGATCTTGAATATCCGCATCGCCAAGCTTGCCTTCCACGCCAAGGAAAGTCCCATCCGGACACGGGACGAAGTGTTCAATCTTGTATCTTCATAGTCTTGGAGTCCGGCTGAAGGTATAGTCCGGCTACCCGAACACCCCCTAATCCAGGACTCCCTCAGGGGTGCTTAATTTTAGTTGATCTGCACAAAAATAGAGATTGGAATGTCTCAAGGCCCCTCCTTGTACTACCGTTGTACACTGATGTGCATCACTGGCAGAAGGTGTATCGGGGAGACTTGGGTCGATTTCCAGTATGAGGCCTACCGTATGAGGTGTCGCAGGGCCCATCTCGCCCTCGCAGCATGGCATACTATGATACTATCACAATATTTTATTCTATTTATTAGTGTATGTTTCATCAACTAGTGCCACTATAATGTAATCACGCTTTTTCATTATCTGTGCAAACAGGGTTATTCAGGTGCATTTTGGTGGAACTGCGCAAATGTGCAGATGGAACGGACATATATGTAGAGTGCGAGGTGTGCCAAGTAAAAAATTACCGACACCAACCATGCTCCATGCACGCATTGGCATCCACCACCACCAGTGGGATGTGTGGCGCTCTCTATGGACGGATCTTTCTCGGCAGCAAACCCTCTAACCAAATACTAGTAGCTTATATTGGCAATTTTCTAGGGAGTACTCTTTTCTGAAAGAAGTACCAATCTAATTTTCTTTATTTGTACACAGTGTCACAACTTTGACCCAAAGGTCCAGAGCTATTTTAGGGTGATTGGCGTAGTACTCGGAGACTGATTGTAAGCATGACTTTCATTAGCTTTCACACTGATTGTAAGCATGAGCATATGGAAGATTAGGTTAGTGCGAAGCTTACCGTAAACCCCACCGCTGCCATTGAAATGAGGCGAGCATCGAGGGAACCGTGGAGAACGGTGGGAAAGCAATGTCGCACCATCCGGCCTCCTCTTGCGATGGGTGAACGAATACTCATGTGGCTCCGGCTGGCTCTGCACCCTCACGAACGGCACACCGTACTTGATCGATTCATTATCCTCTGGATGCTCGACCTTCGACCTGTACACCCACCAGCTCCGCCTGACTTTCGCCTCGGGCGAATCTGTCTGCTCCATCGCCCGAGGAGATACTTTATGAACTCGAAGGACTGCGGCATGACTGCCATCGATGAGTACATCGCCGCCCTCATCGCCGCTGTCTCGCTCTTTCGCATACATTCCCACATGGCCCTTATAGTCCTCGAAATCTCCCACTCATTGTCAAACTAAGTAAGTATCTCCTTCAACCTGGCTAACTTTGCTTGGTCGCCGCCAGTGATCTGCCCGATTCGCTGCTGCATCCTCTCCATAGATGTCCTTCTGAGAGGTACGGTGCTAGCTTTGGAAGATGGGAGGAGAGACGGTGGTCTTGCAATAGAGAAGAGGGATAGGCGAGACGGTGGTTTTGCAATGGAGAAGATGGAGAGGAGAGGGGTGGTTTTGCAATGGAGAAGAGGGAGAGGCGAGATGGTGGTTTTGGAATGGAGATGATGGAGAGGAGAGGAGGTGGTTTTGCAATGGAGAAGAGGGAGAGGAGCATGCAGCAGCGTTTAGGATTGGACGACGGGGCCGGTGCGCTATCACTGGATCAAAATCAAAATCAATTTACCCTTCAATTAAGAAAGCGACCCTACATTAACTAGTCTCCCTTTTATTCTGGGTCATAATTGACCATGATTTTCACAAATAAAATATATGTTATACGTTGCAAAAATAATATAATTTGAAAGTACATTCAAATATGAACCAAATGATAAAAATTTTGGTGACATGCATTCACATTTTGCTTGTCAAATACTGTACGTGGTCAAACTTTGACCCAAAATATGCAAAACAAAAAAATACTTCCAAGACCAGCACCGCTCCTCTCATGTTCCAATCTAAATCCAGCACCGCTCCTCTCCCATTCTAATCCAAAACCAGCGCCGCTCCTCTTCCGTTCTAATCCAAAACCAACGCCGCTCCTCTCCTCTTCCATTCAAAAACCACCGTCGGTGAGTGAAGGTGTTGTGGTGAAGTAGATCGATGGAGGAGTACAATCGATACATAAGGATCACAGACGGCGACCCTGTGAAGCTAGCTAGATGTTGGAGATTTAGTCTTGGTTTGACAACAAGGACCAACTAGCGGTGACGGCGACATCCATGGCCAAATATCTACAACAGAGCGAAAAGGCGGCGATACTACCGAAGGGAGTCGCGCTGGAGTACATAGAGCTACTCCTTTGGGCCATGGAGCAAACAGATTCACCGAATCCGATCGTGAGGCAGTGGTGGTGGCAGTATCGATCCCAGATGGAGCATCCACCAGAGATTTAAGGGTCGAGCATCTACAGGGTGTGTTTGTGACGGTGCGTGTTAGAGAGAGCAAGTGGAGTCTTCGTCGACCGAACCCAACTGCAAGAGAAGAAAAGTAGTTGGCCTGAAGCTTCTTCCCTGCCATTCTCTCCCTCATCATTCACATCGTCTCACGGGGCGGCTGTCTACCACTGAGGAATAGGAGGGGACTGCCCCCCAGCCCAATAGTCAGGCAGGTTGTGAATTGTCAAGAGGAGCTTAGGGTTGTCAGTATTTGCAGGTTGTGAATTGTGTTTTGTGTTGTGTATTTTGAGAGTACTTTCAGATATGAATGCCTTTTGAATTTTAGATTTGCAGTATTGAGCATATGAAGTATTTTATGAATTCTAGAGATCTATTTTTAGCACTTAAAAAATATAGTTTCACAAGAGTATAAAAGTGCAGACAATGTGATTCTCAGAGAAGAAACTGCAAGTTTTAGTTTCAGATAAGAAACTGCAAGTTCAGTTTCAGATAAGAAACTGCAACTTTCAGAGGCAGAGCATTTATATTAACAAGGCCTTTTCAAACAGGGACAACATCATGTTGGAAGTTTTATTCATGGTCGAAAATGGAACTACCAGCCAGTTAACATCATGCTGATCAACATTCATGCATAGCACATCTTCATATGATGCACAGTCAAAAAGATATGTTGTTTTCAAAATGCCCACACAATGTCGAGTGTGTGAAAAACAGAGAAAACGAGGGACGATGTTTTGGCAAGTGTTGGACGTGGTGTGTGATACGTCTCCAACGTATCTATAATTTTTGATTGTTCCATGCTATTACATTATCAATCTTGGATGTTTTATAATCATTTTATAGTCATTTTATATCATTTTTGGTACTAACCTATTGACCTAGTGCCAAGTGCGAGTTGCTGTTTTTTCCATGTTTTTTACATCACAGAAAATCAATATCAAACGGAGTCCAAATGCCACGAAACTTTACGGATATTTTTTTGGACCAGAAGGAACATAATGGGCCCTGGCTGTGCCTGGGGGTGCTCCGAGGAGAGCACAAACCACCAGGGCACGCCAGGAGGCCCAGGCGTGCCCTGGCGAGTTGTGCCCACCTCGGGTGCCTGCGAACCGCCTATTTGCTCTATAAATACTCCAATATTCCCAATACCCTAGCGGAGTCGATGAAATATTGATCCAGCCACTGCAGAGTCCAGAACCACCAGATCCAATCTACACACCATCTAGGATGGGGTTCACCACCTCCATTGGTGCCTCACCAATGATGCGTGACTAGTTCTTTGTAGACCTTCGGGTCCATAGTTAGTAGCTAGATGGCTTCCTCTCTCTCTCTCTTGATTCTCAATACAATGGTCTCTTGGAGATCCATATGATGTAACTCTTTTGTGGTGTGTTCGTTGGGATCCGATGAACTTTGAGTTTATGATCAGATCTATTTTTTTATATCCATGAAAGTATTTGAGTTTCTTTGACCTCTTTTATGCATGATTTCTTATAGACTCGTATTTCTTCTCCGATATTTTGGTTTTGTTTGGCCAACTTGATCTATTTATATTGCAATGGGAAGATGTGCTTTGTAGTGGGTTCGATCTTACGGTGCTTGATCCTAGTGACAGAAGGGGAACCGACACGTATGTAGCGTTACTACTAAGGATAAAACGATGGGGTCTATCTCTACATAGATAGATCTTGTCTACATCATGTCATCATTCTTATTGCATTACTCCGTTTCTCCAAGAACTTAATACACTAGATGCATGCTGGATAGCGGTTGATGTGTGGTGTAATAGTAGTAGATGTAGGCAGGAGTCGGTCTACTAATCTTGGACGTGATGCCTATGTAACGATCATTGCCTGGATATCGTCATGAGTATTTGAAGTTCTATCAATTGCCCAACAGTAATTTGTTCACCCCCGTTTGCTATTTTTCTCGAGAGAAACCACTAGTGAAACCTACGGCCCTCGGGTCTCTTTCTCATATTATTTGCCTTTGCGATCTACTTTTCCTTTGCGTTTATTTTCAGATCTAATAAACCAAAAACCCAAAAATACCATGCTGCAATTTATTCTTATTTATTTTATTTGGCGTTCGATCTATCAATCTACTACAAATTTACCTCATGTCTGTTTGCCCATCTTGAGGCGTTGTACCCCGGAAGGGATTGACAACCCCTTTAACACGTCAGGTTGCGAGAAGTTGTTATTTGTGTGCAGGTGTTGTTTACATTGTGCTTCTTGGTTCTCCTACTGGTTCGATAACCTTGGTTTCATATCTGAGGGAAATACCTACCGCTGATGTGCTGAATCATCCCTTCCTTTTTAGGGAAATACCGATGTAGCTTCAAGCGACATCAAAAGGAATTTCTGGCACTGTTGCCGGGAAGGATCTTTAACATATACCAGGTTCCTAATCACCAATCTCATCTCCTCGCAATTTACATTATTTGTCATTTTCCTCTCCCCCACTTCACAAAAAATTGTCGTTTTATTCGCCCCTCTTTTTTGTTCTCCATTTTCTTATCGGATCTGTTTTTAGTGCAATTTTGTTGTGCGGTCATCATGACTCAAGAGAACACCAAGTTATGTGATTTCCGAAATACCAACAACAATGATTTTATTGGCACTCCGCTTGCTCCTCCCGCCACTAGTGCAAAGTCTTGCGATATTAATAATGCTTTGTTGAATCTCGTTATGAAAGATCAACTTTCCGGTACTCCTAATGAGGATGTCGCGTCCCATCTTAATACCTTCGTGGAATTATGTGATATGCAAAAGAAAAAAGATGTGGACAATGATGTGGTGAAGATGAAATTATTTCTGTTTTCTTTGCGTGATTCTGCAAAAAATTGGTTCTCTTCTTTGCCTCGCAACAGTATCAATTCTTGGAATAAGTGCAAAGATACTTTTATCACTAAGTATTTTCCACCCGCAAAAATTATTTCAACCCAGATCATGAATTTCAAGCAACTTGAACATGATCATGTTGCACAATCTTGGGAAAGGATGAAAATGATGCTAAGGAATTGCCCAACTCATGGGTTAAATCTTTGGATGATCATACAATTTTTTTATGCGGGGTTGAATTTTGTTTCTCATAATCTTTTAGATTCTGCCGCGGGTGGTACTTTTATGGAAATTTCTTTAGCTGAAGCCACCAAATTTCTTGATAATATTATGGCAAATTATTTGCACTAGCATACCGAAAGAGCTCCCACTAATAAAAAAGTTAATTCGGTTGAAGAAATTTCTTCTTTGGGTGAAAAAGTTGATTCTCTTGTGAAATTGGTTGCTATTAGAAGTGCTCCTATATATTTTAATGATATTACTTTGTCTACTTTGATTGAGCAAAATAGTGATGCCATAAATGTGAATTTTATCTCTCGAAATAATTTCAACAACAATGCTTATAGAGGTACTTTTTAATCCTAGGCCTTTTCCTAGTAATTCCTCTAAGAATTATGGTAATTACTATGTAAATCAATCTTATAATAATAATAGGAACACCTCTGATCTTGAGAATAATATTAAAGAATTACGCAAAAAGTTTTTAACACTTCCATAGAAGAAAAGTTGAGTAAGAATTATGGTTCTTTTCTAGAAGTGTTGATAGAATTTCTCATGATGCGAAAAATCTCAAGATGAAAATTTGTGTGCCTAAGGTTGATGAATCAATTAAAGCTATTTATGTTTCTATGGATGAAAGTAAGAAAAGAACCGCTATGCTTAGAGCTAAAAGAGAATTTTTAGAAAAAGCATTTCTAGTGATTTCTTCCGCAAAAGTGATGAAGATCTTAAAATGATTGGTGTTTCTTCTATTGATTCCTTGTTTAGTAAAGTTAATATTGATGAAAAGGGACTGGAGAAGAGTCAACTTTAGCTAGAAGGCGTCCCGATGATTCGGAGGGTGAAAATCTTGTTGAGAAAATTGATAAAAGTGGGTTTGAAGAGGTCAAAACTTGAGCTGCCCACTCTTTTGGATTAAAAATAATTTAATTATGATAGTTGCTCTTTGATTGATTGTATTTCTTTGTTGGAATCCATGATAAATTCACCCAATGCTTATGAACAAAATAAATCTTTTACTAAACATATTGTTGATGCAATGATGAAAGCTTTAGAAGAAAAGTTGGAATTATAAGTTTCAATTCCTAGAAAATTGCATGATGAATGGGAACCTACTATCAAAGTCAAGATTAAAAATTATGAGTGTTTTGCTTTGTGTGACTTGGGTGCTAGTGTTTCTACTATTCCGAAATCTTTATGTGATGTGCTTGGTCTTACCGATATTGAATCGTGTTCTTTGAATTTGCACTTGGCAGATTCCATTATTAAAAAGCCTATGGGAAGAATTAACAATGTTCTTATTCTTGCAAATAAAAATTATGTGCCCATAGATTTTATTGTTCTTGATATTGATTGCAATCCGTCTTGTCCAATTTTGCTTGGTAGACCGTTTTTACGCACTATCGGTGTCGTGATTGATATGAAAGAAGGCAATATTAAGTTCCAATTTCCTTTGAGGAAGGGTATGGAAAACTTTCCTAGAACAAGAATTATGCCCCCATATGAATCAATCATGAGGGCATCTTATGGATCTCGAACCAAAGATGACAACACTTAGATCCTTGCTTTATGCCTAGCTAAGGGCGTAAAACTATAGTGCTTATTCGGAGGCAACCCAATGAATGAAATTTTTCCTTTTTACTTCCCGTTCTTGAGTGTTAGCACAATTATACTACTGTTATGATTGTGTTTTTTATGTTTTAATTAGTGTTTGTGCCAAGTAAAGCCTTTAGGATCTTCTTGGGTGATAGTTGTTTGATCTTGCTAAAAACAAAACTTTTGCGCTCACGAAAATAATTCTCATTTTTACGAAAGAGCGATAAAATACCCATTCCACTTGCAGTAGATCAATACACAAATTGCTAAGGTCTTCCTAATTTTTCAGAATTTTTGGATTTACATAAGTATTCGAAATAGTCAGATTGCTACAGACTGGTATGTTTTGACAGATTCTGTTTTCTTTGCGTTGTGTGCTTATTTTGATGGCTCTATGGTTTTCTTTGATGAGTTTTTGCCATAGAAAAGTTAGAATACAGTAGATATAATGCAACAACAAAATATGAATTGGTTTGATACAGAACTTATAGTAGTGATTTATTTGCTTATATACCAACAGATCTCACGAAGGTTTGGCTGAGTTTTGTGTGATTGAAGTTTTCAAGTTTTGGGTTACCTTACGATGGATGAAGGAATAAGGAGTAGAAGAGCCAAAGATTGGGGATGCCCCGACATCCCAAGCTATTATCCAAAAATGAGCAACCAAGTAAGCTTGGGGATGCCCCCGAGTGGCATCCCCTCTTTCTTCTAACGACCATCGGTATTTTACTTGAAGCTATATTTTTATTCATCACATACAATGTGCTTTGCTTGGAGCGTCTTGTATGATATGAGTCTTTGCTTGTTTTATTTTGTGTTTTAAGTCTTGATCCCTTGCTTGATATGCCTATTTGAGAGAGCCAAAATTATGTCATGACTTGTTAGAATTGCTCTCTATGCCTCACTTAAATTTTTATGAGCTATGGACTTGCTATAGTTCTTCACTTATATCTTTTTGAGCACGGTGTGATTTAGTATTTTTGAATAAATGCTCTCTTTCTTCACTTAGATTTATTTGAGAGTTTGTAAAATTTTCAACAAATTCCCTCTTGCTTCACTTAAATTAATTTGAGAGAAAGAAAATTATGCTCATGATCTTCACTTATATTTGTTTGGGCTTATGAAAAGCAACACATGAAAATTAGTTCCAAAGTGATAGATATCCAAGAAGGATATAATAAAACTTTCATGAAGATCATTGGACAAAATAAACTTGATTCTTAGTAATAGTTTTGAGATATGATGATGTGATATGTGAGTCATCTTGATGAGTAATTATGCTTTAGTAAGAATATTGGTGTTAAGGTTTGTGATTCCCTATGCAAACATGAAAGTCAATAGTCATGCAATGAAATTATATCCTACTTGTGGTGCATTATTCGGTGTTAATTATGCTTAATGCTCGCTTATGAGATTATTCGTTTCTTGGTTGGTCGCTTCTCAATCTTTTGCTAGCCTTCATTTTGCATTAAGTATGATCTCTACTTGTGCATACAAAATCCTTTAACCCAGTTTTGCCACATGAGTCTACTATATCTACCTATATGCAGTATTCTTTTGCCGTTATAAGAAAATTTGCATGTGCCATCTCTAATTTTCAAAATAAACTTCTATTTTGTGTGTTTGTTTCGCTCGCGGAGCGGTGAGGGGTGGCTAGTATTTTCCATACTAGATGTGTTATTCTCACGATGAGTGTTTATTCACTTGTCATTGCACGAGAGTAAGGCAAAGGTATTAGGGATGCCCAGTCCCGAAATGAAAAGTGAATTTACTTTATGTTGTCAAATAATAAATTCCTTGGAAAGTGTTGGTATGGAGGGCAACTGTCGATACGGCTAGCCATGGAAAGTGAAAGTATGGTCGAAAAAGGAATAAACTTTATTTTCTGTTTGGGAACCGCCTATGATATATCTAAGCATCAAAAGTATTGGGAACTCTAAGTCGTTTTCGTTGGTGGGATGGATACACCTCCCAAAATGTCTTTACCACTAAGTTTTTCGCTTTGAGCTCTGGCACCTCTACAAATCCCTACTTCCCTCTACGAAGGGCCTTTCATTTACTTTATGCAATTTTTATTTTTGAATTTGAGTCTCCACCTTCTCTTATAAAAGCACCAACTTGGAGGCAATATGATGGTACTTAAGTATTCAGTGTAGCTAATATGCGAGTGTGTTTCATGAATGGATCAATGGTTGAGCATGATGGGCTAGGGATAACTTATTTTAGCGTTGATATTTTGAAAGACATGGTTTCTTGTTGATATGCTTGAGTATTTAAGTTAACATGTCAAAACTAGACTATTGCTTTGAACAATGTAAAAGTCCAAATATCCATGCTATAAAGAAAAGAATATGATATGACATGTTAGGCAGCATTCCACATCAAAAATTCTGTTTTTATCACTTCTCTACTCGAGGACGAGTAGGAGTTAAGCTTGGGAATGTTGATACGTCTCCAACGTATCTATAATTTTTTATTGTCCCATGTTGTTATATTATCAATCTTGGATGTTTTATAATCATTTTATAGTCATTCTATATCATTTTTTGGTACTAACCTATTGACATAGTGCCAAGTGCCCGTTGCTATTTTTTCCATGTTTTTTACATCGCAGAAAATCAATTTCAAATGGAGTCCAAATACCATGAAACTTTAAGAAGATTTTTTGGGACTAGATGGAACATAATGGGACCTGGCTGCGCCGGGGGGGGGTGCTCCGAGGAGAGCACAACCCACCAGGGCGCGCCAGGAGGCCCAGGCGCGCCCTGGTGGGTTGTGCCCACCTCGGGTGCCCCCGGACCGCCTCTTTGCTCTATAAATACCCTAATGTTCCCAAAACACTAGGGGAGTCGACGAAATATTGATCCAGCCGTCGCAGAGTCCAGAACCACCAGATCCAATCCAGACACCATCTCGGATGGGGTTCACCACCTCCATTGGTGCCTCTCTGATGATGCGTGAGTAGTTCTTTGTAGACCTTCGGGTCCGTAATTAGTAGCTAGATGGCTTCCTCTCTCTCTCTCTCTCTCTCTTGATTCTCAATACAATGGTCTCTTGGAGATCCATATGATGTAACTCTTTTGCGCTGTGTTTTTTGGGATCCGATGAACTTTGAGTTTATGATCAGATCTATCTTTTTATATCCATGGAAGTATTTGAGTTTCTTTGATCTCTTTTATGCATGATTGCTTATAGCATCATATTTCTTCTTCGATATTTGGGTTTGGTTTGGCCAACTTGATCTATTTATCTTGCAATGGGAAGAGGTTCTTTGTAGTGGGTTCGATCTTACGGTGCTTGATCCCAGTGACAGAAGGGGATCCGACACGTATGTATCGTTGCTACTAAGGATAAAACGATGGGGTCTATCTCTACATAGATGGATCTTGTCTACATCATGTCATCATTCTTATTGCATTACTTTGTGTCTCCATGAACTTAATACACTAGATGCATGCTGCATAGCGGTCGAAGTGTGGAGTAATAGTAGTAGATGCAAGCAGGAGTCGGTCTACTAATCTTGGACGTGATGCCTATGTGATGATCATTGCCTGGATATCTTCATGAGTATTTGAAGTTCTATCAATTTCCCAACAATAATTTTTTCACCTACCGTTTGCTATTTTTCTCGAGAGAATCCACTAGTGAAACCTACGGCCCCCGGGTCTCTTTCTCATATTATTTGCCTTTGTGGTCTAATTTTCCTTTGCGCTTATTTTCAGATCTACTAAACCAAAAACCCAAAAATACCTTGCTGCAATTTATTCTTATTTATTTTATTTGGCGTTCGATCTATCAATCTACTACAAATTTACCTCACGTTCGTTTGTCTATTGAGGCGTCGTACCCCGGAAGGGATTGACAACCCCTTTAACATGTCGGGTTGCGAGAAGTTGTTATTTGTGTGCAGGTGTTGTTTACATTGTGTTGCTTGGTTCTCCAACTGGTTCAATAACCTTGGTTTCATATCTGAGGAAAATACCTACCGCCGCTGTGTGATAACCCACAAGTATAGGGGATCGCAACAGTTTTTGAGGGTAGAGTATTCAACCCAAATTTATTGATTAGACACAAGGGGAGCCAAAGAATATTCTCAAGTATTAGCAGCTGAGTTGTCAATTCAACCACACCTAGAAAACTTAATATCTGCAGCAATGTACTTAGTAGCAAGGTAATATGAAAGTAATGGTAACGGTGGCAATGGTAATAGTAATAGTTTTTGTAGTGATTGTAACAGCGGCAATAAAAAAGTAAATAAGCGAAGATCAATATGTGAAAATCTCGTAGGCAATGGATCAGTGATGGATAATTATGTCGGATGTGATTCCTCATGCAATAGTTATAACATAGGGTGGCACAGAACTAGCTCCAGTTCATTAATGTAATGTAGGCATGCATTTCAAATATAGTCATATGTGCTTATGGAAAAGAACTTGCATGACATCTTTTGTCCTACCCTCCCATGGCAGCGGGGTCCTATTGTAAACTAAGGGATATTGAGGCCTCCATTTAATAGAGTACCGGACCAAAGCATTAACATATAGTGAATACATTAACTCCTCAAACTACGCTCATCCAATTATTGTCACTTCAGGGTTAACGGATCATAACTCATAATAGGTGACCATTGACTTGCAAGATAGGATCAAGAACTCACATATATTCATGAAAACATAATAGGTTCAGAACTGAAATCATGGCACTCGGGCCCTAGTGACAAGCATTAAGCATAGCAAAGTCATAGCAACATCAATCTCAGAACATAGTGGACACTAGGTATCAAACCCTAACAAAACTAACTCGATTACATGATAAATCTCATCCAACCCTTCACCGTCCAGCAAGCCTACGATGGAATTACTCACGCACGGCAGTGAGCATCATGAAATTGGTGATGGAGGAAGGTTGATGATGACGATGGCGACAGATTCCCCTCTCCGGAGCCCCGAACGGACTCCAGATCAGCCCTCCCGAGAGAGATTAGGGCTTGGCGGTGGCTCCGTATCATAAAACGCGATGAATCCTTCTCCCTGATTTTTTTCTCCCCGAACGTGAATATATAGAGTTGGCGTTGAGGTCGGTGGAGCACCAGGGGGCCCACAAGGTAGGGGGCGCGCCCAGCGGGGTAGGCGCGCCCCCCCACCCTCGTGGATAGGGTGTAGGCCCCTTGGCCTTGATTCTTTCGCCAGTATTTTTTATATATTCCAAAAATATTCTCCGTTGATTTTTAGGTCATTCTGAGAACTTTTATTTCTGCACAAAAATAACACAATGCAATTCTGCTGAAAACAATGTTATTCCGGGTTAGTTCCATTCAAATCATGCAAGTTAAAGTCCAAAACAAGGGCAAAAGTGTTTGGAAAAGTAGATACGATGGAGACGTATCAACTCCCCCAAGCTTAAACCTTTGCTTGTCCTCAAGCAATTCAGTTGACAAACTAAAAGTGATAAAGAAAAACTTTTACAAACTCTGTTTGCTCTTGTTGTTGTAAATATGTAAAGCCAACATTCAATTTTTCAACAAAGATTATGAACTAACCATATTCACAGTAGCATTTAGATCTCATGTTTACTAATACATCTCCAACGTATCTATAATTTTTGATTGTTCCATGCTATTATATATTCTGTTTTGGATGTTTAATGGGCTTATTTATACACTTTTATAGTATTATTTTTGGGACTAACCTATTAACCCAAGGTCCAGTGCAAATTGCTGTTTTTTTGCCTATTTCAGTGTTTCGCAGAAAAGGAATATCAAACGAAGTCTAAATGGAATGAAACCTTCGGGAACATAATTTTTGGAACAAACGTGATCCAGAGGACTTGGAGTGGACGTCAAGAAACAACCGAGGAGGCCATGAGGCAAGGAGTGTGCCCTCCCCCCTCGTGGCCCCTCGTGGCTCAACCGACCTACTTCTTCCTCCTATATATACTCTTATACCCTGAAAACACCGAGGAGCACCACGAAACCCTATTTCCACTGCCGCAACCTTCTGTACCCAAGAGATCCCATCTTGGGGCCTTTTACGGAGCTCCGCCGGAGGGGGCATCGATCATGGAGGGCCTCTACATCAACTCCATGGCCCCTCCGATGATGTGTGAGTAGTTTACTTCAGACCTTCGGGTCCATAGTTATTAGCTAGATGGCTTCTTCTCTCTCTTTGGATCTCAATACAAAGTTATCATCGATCTTCTTGGAGATCTATTCGATGTAACTCTTTTTGCGGTGTGTTTGTTGGGATCCGATGAATTGTGGGTTTATGATCAAGTCTATCTATGAACAATATTTGATTCTTCTCTGAAATCTTTTATGTATGATTGGTTATCTTTGCAAGTCTCTTCGAATTATCAGTTTGGTGTGGCCTACTAGATTGATCTTTCTTGCAATGGGAGAAGTGCTTAGCTTTAGGTTCAATCTTGCGGTGCTTGATCCCAGTGACAGAAAGGGAAACGGCACGTATTGTATTGTTGCCATCGAGGATAAAAAGATGGGGTTTATATCATATTGCTTGAGTTTATCCCTCTACATCATGTCATCTTACCTAATGTGTTACTCTGTTCTTATGAACTTAATACTCTAGATGCATGCTGGATAGCGGTCGATGTGTGGAGTAATAGTAGTAGATGCAGGCAGGAGTCGGTCTACTTGTCATGGACATGATGCCTATATACATTATCATGCATAGATATTCTCATAATTATTCGCTTCTCTATCAATTGCTCGACTGTAATTTGTTCACCCATCGCAATACTTATGCTATATTGAGAGAAGCCATTAGTGAAACCCATGGCTCCCGGGTCTATTCTCCATTATATTAATCTTCCGTTAACAAGCTATTTCAATTACCTTTTATTCTGCAATCTTTACTTTTAATCTTTATCATAAAATACCAAAAATATTATCTTATCATCTCTATCAGATCTCACTCTCGTAAGTGACCATGAAGGGATTGACAACCCCTTTATCATGTTGGTTGCGAGGTTCTTATTTGTTTGTGTAGGTACGAGGGACTTGCGTGTGGCCTCCTACTGGATTGATACCTTGGTTCTCAAAAACTGAGGGAAATACTTACGCTACTTTGCTGCATCACCCTTTCCTCTTCAAGAGAAAACCAATGCAGTGCTCAAGAGGTAGCAAGAAGGATTTCTTGCGCCGTTGACGGGGAGTCTACGCACAAGTCAAGACATACCAAGTACCCATCACAAACTTTTATCCCTCGCATTACATTATTTGCCATTTGCCTCTCGTTTTCCTCTCCCCCACTTCACCCTTGCCGTTTTATTCGCCCTCTTTTTCCTCCCTGCCTTCTGTGTGCTTGTTCTTTTTGCAATTTGGTGGAATCATGTCTGAAATTGGGGAGGTTATCGTTGATAAGGATAATAATATGGAAAATTTTGATGCTATCGATGATCCTCTTGAAAATCCTACTATTTTACATACTGAATTTTTTCGAATTGGTAGTGGTAATATTATTGCGAAGGGAGTTATTCAAGATTTCTTTACTTGTGTCGGTTCTTTGCCCACCATGAGCGGGTCTATTCTTCATAAAAGTAGTAGTCTCGCGGATGTTATATCCTTGCTCATAGTTGAACTTGAAAGACAATTTTTACATATGCATCCTTCCATACAAAGGATTTTCCTAGAATTTTCCAATATTGAGCATTCTTCTGTTAAGCGAGCAGCGACCATCTTTTTAGCTCATGAGTTCAGATTTATAATAAAAGAGGCAAACGAAATTTTTGTGCATTATAGCGTGGATGACGGACGTCCTCCCATAGAAGCAATCCTTTTTTATCAAGACATTATGCGTTTACGATCTTTAGATCATGTTGCCTTTAATCAAAACATTAGAAAAATGGTTCCTACCGATGTTCTTCTTGACAGGGTCTCTGAAGTTAATGATAATCTTACTATCTAGAATAGTGGGTTAGGTTTTTCCCTTGAACAAAGGTTCATGACTTTTTGCCAAAAGAATGGTTATAACGATGAATTGGTTGTGCAATATGAGGAGCAAAAGGAGGAACCAATACCTCCCGAGCTTGATCTTGGGGACTTTTGTCCCATTAAATTTAGCCCTTTTGATTACTTTTGCTTGCCACAAAGAAAGCTTGCTGCTGAACGTAGGGATTATGAGATGAGTTTTCGTGATTTACCTTATCATTATCATGGCAATACCTAGATCTATCCTTGCTTTTATGCCTAGCTAGGGGCGTTAAACGATAGCGCTTGTTGGGAGGCAACCCAATTTTATTTTTGTTTCTTGCTTTTTGGTTCTGTTTAGTCTCTCCTCTCTCCCTAATAATAAAGCACGGATTGAGTCTCCGGGTTCACCGTCACGGTAATTTTGCAAATGAGTCCCTTCTGTTTTCACTCTTCAATCCGCAGTCCACAAATAACGTTTGCTAGCCGGAAAAAACGGTTCAACATCCCACCGACAAATGAAAGTGAGGCCCACGGGTCGTCCTATCTCTCCCCTATCTCGTTGATTTCGATGAACTACGTGGACTCACGACCCTCCGCGTGCTTGCGAGGTTGACAAGCCCCCACCAGCCCAAGCGCTTGATGCGCCCAAGCGAAACAGCAGGTCTGTACCCGATGCCTCTCGCGATCTAGATTTGGAGGAGGGGTCGCCTCCCGTTCTGTCTCGGGCAGCGGATGTGGAGGGTTGAGAGAGAGAGGAGCGAGGGAGAAGCATAGAGGATTCTGCCGGCGGTACTGCTCAGAACGGGGACAAAGGAGGAGGCTATTTTGGCTCTTTGATTGATCCAATCCTTCCTACGCCCGTAATTTTCTCGGACACAAATTTCGCATCTAGCTGCGGCCATGGGATGGCCGGCAGGGACTCCGGTAGGGTCTCTTTTGGCCGTTCCACGGGCCGATGTGCTCACAAATACACATCTACTCCATCGACTGAAGTCCTAGCCCAATTGTTCCGTTCGTTGCTTGACATTGCAGTCTTGCCATTCTGCCAAAGTCATCGAAATCTCGCCGTTCTGCCAACCTCGCCGGAATGTCTCCATACTGCTGACTTCGCCAAAATTACGTCCGCCCGTGCTCTAGGTACGTCGTTCAAACTGGTTGAGCAATACTGATTCAAAGTTGTTTTGGTCAAATGGCTAAACTGAACCATGCTACTACAGAGTAGCCAAAAGGAGATTTAGTTTTCCTGTGAGCTGAAGCTGCTAAACTGAACCATGCTACTACACAATAGCCAACAATGTTGAATACTGATTTGGATTTGAAGTTTGGCTGATAAATATGAGTATCATCATATAATTTATGTCTAATGTTTCTAGAATATGTAATTGGTAATGTTATTTTCGGTTTGACAGACGTGGATGATAAGTTCTAGTACCACTTTGTGTGATGCAGTATTCTTTGCTTTTTGAATTTATTAATAGTTGTTGCCAAACTCGAGCAGTCGAGCTTGCTTCTTAATGGTGCCCTATCGAAACCTAAAAACTTCCTATTTATGGTTAATATAAATCGTGTTGTCGCTACTTTGTAAATAAATCACAAACTTCTTAATTCTTTGTGTATGGGTTGCTGTCAAAACACTAAACTTAATTCAGTCAGGCCATCATTATAGTAGTTTTTCTAATGTACGAAACTCATAACTTTGCTTGATGCATTCTTCAGGTTGAGGGTCTCATGATGGATGACGTAACAGCTGTTAAAGAGGAGAATAAAGGATGGAAGATGGCATCAGAGGAGGATGCTGAAGCTGGTAGATCAATTGAGCAAGAGTTCCTCACTCATGTGCATTTATAATCAGTTTTCCCAAATTAGTAGATAATTTCTGTGAAGATGAATACATGTTGTTTGATTCACTATTTGATTGAAGTCCGCTCGGTATCCCCTAGTCCAAATAATCTGTCTACGTCCTTCCTCAGGCTACACCTTCAGGATTTGCGCCGCACCAGTTCGAGGGCTTCGGAGCCATGCTGCTGTTGTTGTCCTCTTTGCCATTGCGCGCATATATGATTCTGACTCAGGGAGTAGGACTCTTTGACTCTGGCTCCTCTATCGATATAGGTATGACCCCGATGCTATTGCAGCTAATCTCTGTTTACGTCCTGATGCAATTCATTGACGAACACAAGTAGGAATGTAGACCGGCTTCCAATCTCCATTGATTTTCATTCCTGCACTACTATTCTATGCAAGTCATTATTAGATATTAATGTAGCATCAAATTTTTGAAAGAAAAAACTACTAACTCATCAATCCTTGCTAGATGAGTCATTAATGATTTCAATTTTTTGATGTAAATAAGCAGACCCCATATTAAATAGTCTATTGCAAGAATTATATTATTCAATGAGGGATCCAGCCTTACTACACCGTACGGTATCCATATCGTACTTTTGATGAGCTACACTTTTCAGGAATCTAATGTTCAGGAGTCTGATGGTCACGTGTTAATTTGTTATTTAGTGTCGATTTAGTGCAGCTGCTCTCCTGACTTGCTTCCTAGCTCCCTCCCCACTTACCTGTAAGCTGAGCGTGTTGCTTTGCTTGATAATTTGATCTGGAAAAGATGACACACTAAGACGCACATGGAAACTTTCAGATCAGTTCGTATACATACATGATTGAATCTTCTCCATGCAAAAACTGACGATACACAGTTTGTATGAAAATTAATGAGGGGATGAACTGCAGTCTTCCCTTACCACCCAGTAGTTCCCAATTTATTTTTGAATTTTTATTTTTATTTGGCAAGTATAGCACCTAATTTACAATGAAGTGAATCCATCAAGCAAATTAATTTACCATTAATACAGAGCTCCTCCGTGTCCATGTCGTCAACATGTTGCTCCCCGATCGTGTTGTTCTTGAGATCCGCCTTGAGGACGGGGGATCGGGCCTCCAGCACACATCATTCTTTAGTGTCCTCGCGATATGCTTCTATAGGAAGAGAGATCCCCCATACTTATGTTTTTAATCTGCATGTATAGTTCTACAGAAAAAATGAATATCCACTATTCATATGTGATAAGAAGTGCATGAACTTGGCTAATGTTTAGGGGCATAAACATGATCGTGTCGAAACTGCATATAAGCACCATGTTATTATGTTCTTACAGATAAAACATTCAGGTTAATGATTTCTCTTGGCTGAGGGATTTCACTGTTCCTCATTAGTACGTGTTAGAGCTATGGATGCTGAACTCGCTAGATTCCTTTTTGGTATGTCCGCAGGGAGGTCACACCTAGCCTGTTCTGCAAGGTCAAAAGGAAGAATATCTCTGGTTGCACAGCCCTACAGGGGAACAAATGGATTTCTGTGCTCCGTCGGGTCAACACCACTGAGTTGGTTCACGAATTCACCAAATTATAGTTGTTGATCAGAGAGGTGCAAATACCAAACACAGGCCAAGATGTCGTCTCTTCACGTTGGACAACGGATGGAATCTATATAGCACACTCAACCTAAAGGGCAATGTTCTGGGGCTCATAGTTGGGCACTTGCTCTCAAACTTTCTGGAAGGCTGAAAACAAAGTAAAAAAAATATGTTGGCCCCTGTCGCTTGGGAGGATTCTGTCCGCGGACAAGCTGATCCGGAGAGGATGGCAAGGAAGCAAGATTTGTTCGATGTACGATTCGCAGAAGGAGTCAATGGAGCATCTTCTTCTGAATAGCTGTTTTGCTCACCAAGTTTGGAGGAGGATCGCGGCTTGGTCTGGTTTCAAGACATTATCACCTGAAGATGGCCTCCGGGAGGGCATGGTTTACTCCTGGTAGCTGGAGCTAATGGTGTGTATGCTTCCAAATGTTGATATAAGGAAGATGTTATTCTGATCAATTCTTTCTGATGCGAGCTTTAAACAGATGACATGCTAAAAACAACCAAATTAATTTGTCTTTAGGATAGTTGAATTCATGATACTTCTAATATCTATGCAAAAAGATGTGGTCGTGCGGATGCACTAGATTGTGGGCAGTAGCTCGTGGAGGGTGGCCTTCAAATCCTAGAACATTCACTTGTGCTATTGCGGTTTATCTCATGAGCTAGCAGAGCTCGTTGCCTTGAGATTGATCATGTTTGAACGCATTATGATCAGGTAGACACTGTAGCCACCGTTGATGAGGACGAGAAGGGGGATACGCCATGACACCAAAGGGCACTCTATTGAAATAGATGGAGCTAGAGGCGTGTGGTGTTTTTTTCTCCCGTTGCAACGCACGGGCATGTTTGCTAGTAATAAATAATTCATCCAGCCTCTGTTTAGATGTGGTTTTATGCTTTTAACTAGTGTTTGTGCCAAGTAGAACCTTTGGGAAGACTTGGGGAAAGTCTATGCGATCTTGCTGTAAAAAACAGAAACTTTAGAGCTCACGAGATTTGCTGCCATTTTTTACTGGAGAGTGCTATTTAGTTAATTCTTTTTTCAGATGATTAATAGATAAATTCCTCACATCCAGAATTTTAGAATTTTTGGGGTTCCAGAAGTATTCGAAACCTACATATTACTATAGACTGTTCTGTTTTTGACAGATTCTGTTTTTCGTGTGTTGTTTGCTTATTTTGATGAATCTATGGCTAGTAATAGAGTTTATGAACCATAGAAAAGTTGTAATACAGTAGGTTTAACACCAATATAAATAAAGAATGAGTTCATTACAATACCTTGAAGTGGTGGTTTGTTTTCTTTTACTAACGGAGCTCATGTGATTTTCTTTTAAGTTTTGGGTAAAGATTTGATGGATTATGGAACAAGGAGAGGCAAGAGCCTAAGCTTGGGGATGCCCAGGCACCCCAAGGTAAAATCCAAGGACAACCAAAAGCCTAAGCTTGGGGATGCCCCGGAAGGCATCCCCTCGTTCGTCTTCGTCCATCGGTAACTTTACTTGGAGCTATATTTTTATTCACCAAATGATATGTGTTTTGCTTGGAACGTCTTGTATGATTTGAGTCTTTGCTTTTTAGTTTACCACAATCATCCTCGCTGTACACACCTTTTGGGAGAGAGACACACGTGAATTGGAATTTATTAGAATACTCTATGTGCTTCACTTATATCTTTTGAGTTGGATAATTTTGCTCTAGTGCTTCGCTTATATCTTTTAGAGCACGGCGATGGTTCTATTTTATAGAAATAATTGATCTCTCATGCTTCACTTATATTATTTTGAGAGTCCTTTAGAACATCATGGTAATTTTCTTTGGTTATAAATTTTAAATACTAAGAGAAGTTGGATGCTTGATAGTTGTTTTGAGATATAAAGGTGGTAATATTAGAGGTGTGCTAGTTGAGTAATTGTGAAATTGAGAAATACTTGTGTTGAAGTTTGCAAGTCCCGTAGCATGCACGTATGGTAAATGCTGTGTGAGAATTTAAAGCATGAGGTGTTCTTTGATTGCTTTCCTTATGAGTGGCGGTCGGGGACGAGCGATGGTCTTTTCCTACCAATCTATCCCCCTAGGAGCATGCATGTAGTGCTTGGTTTTGATGACTTGTAGATTTTTGCAATAAGTATGTGAGTTCTTTATGACTAATGTTGAGTCCATGGATTGTATGCACTCTCACCCTTCCATCATTGCTAGCCTCTTCGGTACCGTGCATTGCCCTTTCTCACCTTGATAGTTGGTGCAAACTTCGCCGGTGCATCCAGACCCCGTGATATGATACGCTCTATCGCACATAAGCCTCCTTATATCTTCCTCAAAACAGCCACCATACCTACCTATTATGGCATTTCCATAGCCATTCCGAGATATATTGCCATGCAACTTTCCACCGTTCCATTTATTATGACACGCATCATCATTGTCATATTGCCTTGCATGATCGTGTAGTTGACATCGTATTTGTGGAAAAGCCACCATGTTTAATTTTTCATACATGTCACTCTCGATTCATCGCAATCCCGGTACACCGCCAGAGGCATTCACATAGAGTCATATTTTGTTCTAACTATTGGGTTGTACTTCTTGAGTTGTAAATAAATAAAAGTGTGATGATCATCATTAGAGCATTGTCCCATGTGATGAAAGGATGATGGAGACTGTGATTCCCCCACAAGTCGGGATGAGACTCCAGACGAAAAAAAGAGGCCATAAAAAGAGAGAGAAAAGAAGGCCCAAAAAAATGAGAGAAAAAGATAGAAGGGACAATGTTACTATCCTTTTTCCATACTTGTGCTTCAAAGTAGCACCATGATCTTCATGATAGAGAGTCTCTTATTTTGTCACTTTCATATACTAGTGGGAATTTTTCATTATAGAATTTGGCTTGTATATTCCAATGATGGGCTTCCTCAAATGCCCTAGTTCTTCGTGAGCAAGCAAGTTGGATGCACACCCACTTAGTTTCTTTGATGAGCTTTCATATATTTATAGCTCTAGTGCATCTGTTGCATGGCAATCCCTACTCCTTGCATTGACATCAATCGGTGGGCATCTCCATAGCCCATTGATTAGCCGCGTCAATGTGAGATTTTCTCCCTTTTTGTCTTCTCACAAAACCTCAATCATTATATTCTATTCCACCCATAGTGCTATGTCCATGGCTAGCACTCATATATTGCGTAAAAGTTGAAAGAGTTTGAAAAGGCTAAGTACGAAACAATTGCTTGGTTTGTCATCGGGGTTGTGCATGATGAGAGCATTTTGTGTGATGAAAATGAAGCATGGCCAAACTATATGATTTTGTAGGGATAAGCTTTCTTTGGCTATGTTATTTTGATAAGACATAATTGCTTGGTTAGCATACTTGGAGTATTATTATTTTTATGTCAACATTAAACTTTTATCTTGAATCTTTCGAATCTGAACATTCATGCCACAATAGAGAAAATTACATTGAAGAATATGCTAGAAAGCATTACACATCAAAAATTCTGTTTTTATCATTTACCTACTCGAGGACGAGCAGGAATTAAGCTTGGGGATGCTTGATACGTCTCCAACGTATCTATAATTTTTTGATTGTTCCATGCTATTATATATTCTGTTTTGGATGTTTAATGGGCTTACTTATACACTTTTATATTATTTTTGGGACTAACCTATTAACCCAAGGCCCAATGCAAATTGCAGTTTTTTGCCTATTTCAGTGTTTCGCTGAAAAGGAATATCAAACGGAGTCCAAACGGAATGAAACCTTCGGGAATGTGATTTTTGGAACAAACATGATCCAGAGGACTTGGAGTGGACATCAAGAAACAACCGAGGAGGCCACGAAGCTATAGCGACCAGACCTCAAACAGTCTGATCTCTGTGCTCCGGTGTCATCCCTGGATCAGTAATGTTGACACCACACAGTACTCGGAGGATTTATAGCAGAGTAGCAATCACACACTTATTACATCGAGTGTCTCAAAAGAGAACTTATTACAATAAATATGGCTTAAGGCCATCTGATAACAATAACAGCGGAAGGCTTGGAAGATAAGTGAGTCCATCAACTCCAACGGCATCACTGAGTATAGAACCACGACCTAAAAACTCCTTAATCATCGTCTGAAAAGTCTGCAACATTAACGTTGCAGCCCGAAACGGGTCAGCACATGGAATATGCTGGCAGTGTAACACATAGAGAGTAATGGAATGAAACAGCTATACTATATAAATATTTGGCTGGTGGAAAGCTCTATGGTTACAGTTTTGCATAAATTCAATTTTTCCCTACTTCAAAGGAATAAATTTAATTACTATCATGGTAGTTGTTGAACATTGAGAATGGTTGACAGCATTCTCAATCCCAATTAAGCATCATCATTAAACATAACCCAACAAAATTAATTTAGAGTAACATGTTGAGATTCACATGATAATCCAGGTACTAGATACTCAAGATGTCCATAACTGGGGACACGGCTAATCATGATTAGTTTGTTACACTCTGCAGAGGTTTGCGCACTTTTCCCCACAAGACTCGATAGCCTCGGTTTGGTTTCTCGCACTAGAAGGTGTTTGAGAAGACGGATGACTCAGACATAGTCTTTCAGAAGTGCTAGCACCTTACGATCGGGTAGACCGTACCACCTACATCCCCTACATCTGCTAGTCTACCACTGTAAGAGTTCGCACGACTTAGTCAACTATGCTAGAGCCCATAATAGCTTGTGGCTGCACACGGAAGTTTCTAGTATGAATAGTCTCATGATCCCTTTGAGCCTGGGTGGCGGTCCAAAAGAAAACAGGCAAGTCCTGGAATATCCAGGTGCCTCAATCCACCCAGATGTGTGTTTAAGTTGCCACCTTAGATAAACCATTAATTAACAAACTCACATCTGTCATGGATATCACTCACCCAATCCACGTCTACTAGCATAGCATGGCATAATAAGCAAACGTAGAAGTAACTCCCAAAGGTTTGATAATAAACAGGTAATAGGTACTACCTCATCTACTTCCCATCCCACAATTTAATTAGATCCTAATCATGCAATGTGTGAGGATTGATCTAATGCAATAAAACTGGGTAGTAGAAAAGGTATGATCAAAGTGTTACTTGCCTTGCTGATGATCCCGGAAACCTAGCGATTCAAAGTAACAAGCGGCGCACTCCGGGTATTCTATCGCAGACAAACAAACAAGCATACAATAAGTACTCATATAATGCACAGGTAAAAGTCAAATAAGAGATCTAACCAGAAGGTTCAACTTAAGAACTCCGGTTGGCAAAAAGAATCAAATCGAACGAAGCAACAAAAGTCAAACGGCGAAAGAAAACAACTTAGTTCTACTAATCTAGATATAGGGCAAATTTTAGAGTAGCAAAATCTTGTTTAAGTTGGTTAAACGGATAGAGGGTTTCGAGACGAAACTCTAGGCGCTTGAATCGCCTGATTCCGATAAACGAGCGAAAAGTTATACTAAAACGAAAATCAGATCAGGAATCATGATCAGAAAAATCGCGGATTTAATCCGAGAAAAAGAAAAACGACCAACGTTCGTTAGAACGAACGAACGGACGAACGCTCGCTATTTAAATAAACCGGAAAAACCGATATATTTAAAAAAACCGAATCTAAAAAAATAAACCGACGAAAACCGACAAAAACCGATCGGTTTTAAAAAAACCGACGGCACGGATTTCGAGGCACGGCGAACCTCGGGCGGCGGGATCGACGGCGGCGGCGTCCGGCGGGGCGGCGGGCGGTGGCGTGATGGCGGGCGACGGCGGTGCGGCGCAGCGGCTGCGGCGGCACAGGCGGCGGCGGCGGCGGGCGGGGCTTGTGGTGGCCTGGGGTTAGGGTTCGGCTTGGGGTGGGCCGACTTATAAAGGGCGAGTCGGGCCGGAGTCCGGATAGGACACGGCCCGTAGGTCGGTTCGCTTTTTAAAATAATTACGCGCAGAAGAAAAATAAAAAGAAATACTAAACGGACTCCAAAAATTCCGATATAAATTTTCACGAGCTTCTAAAATCAAGCCGCACAAGGTGGACATTTATTTGGGACCTAAATGCAATTTTGAAAAACGCACATTTTTCCTAAATTCAAATAAAACACCAAAAAACTCCGAAATAAAATCTTATTTTATTTTATTATTAAATCCTCAATATTTCTTTATTTTGGGAAAGTCATTTTATTCCCTCTCTCATATTTTTGTAATAGAAATAATTGATGATAAAATAAATAAAATCAAATGATCCTATTCTCAAAATTTGAGAAAACTCAAATATGAAAATAACGAAACCCCCAACTCTCTCCGTGGGTCCTTGAGTTGCTTAGGATTTCTAGGATCAACCAAAATGCAAAATAAAATATGGTATGCAATGATGATCTAATGTATAACATTCCAAATTGGAAATTTGGGATGTTACAGAAGCAGGGGGCGCGCCAACCCCCCTGGGCACGCCCTCCCCTCTCGTGGGCCCCTCGTGGCTCAATCGACCTACTTATTCCTCCTACATATACTCTTATACCCTGAAAACACCGAGGAGCACCACGAAACCCTATTTCCACCGCCGAAACCTTCTGTACCCAAGAGATCCATTCTTGGGGCCTTTTTCGGAGCTCCGTCGGAGGGGGCATCGATCACGGAGGGCCTCTACATCAACTCCATGGCCCCTCTGATGATGTGTGAGTAGTTTACTTCAGACCTTCAGGCCCATAGTTATTAGCTAGATGGCTTCTTCTCTCTCTTTGGATCTCAATACAAAGTTCTCCTCTTTCTTCTTGGAGATCTATTCGATGTAACTCTTTTTGCGGTGTGTTTGTTGAGATCTGATGAATTGTGGGTTTATGATCAAGTCTATCTATGAACAATATTTGATTCTTCTCTGAAATGTTTTATGTATGATTGGTTATCTTTGCAAGTCTCTTCGAATTATCAGTTTAGTTTGGCCTACTAGATTGATCTTTCTTGCAATGGGAGAAGTGCTTAGCTTTGGGTTCAATTTTGTGGTGCTCGATCCGAGTGACAGAAAGGGAAACGACATGTATTGTATTGTTTCCATCGAGGATAAAAAGATGGGGCTTATATCATATTGCTTGAGTTTATCCCTCTACATCATGTCATCTTACCTAATGCGTTACTCTGTTCTTATGAACTTAATACTCTAGATGCATGCTGGATAGCGGTCAATGTGTGGAGTAATAGTAGTAGATGCAGGCAGTAGTCGGTCTACTTGTCACAGACGTGATGCCTATATACAAGATCATGCCTAGATATTCTCATAATTATTCGCTTTTCTATCAATTGCTCAACAGTAATTTGTTCACCCACCGTAATACTTATGCTATCTTGAGAGAAGCCACTAGTGAAACCTATGGCCCCCGGGTCTATTCTCCGTTATACTAATCTTCCGTTAACAAGCTATTTCAATTACCTTTTATTATGCAATCTTTACTTTTAATCTTTATCATAAAAATACCAAAAATATTATCTGATCATCTCTATCAGATCTCACTCTTGTAAGTGACCGTGAAGGGATTGACAGCCCCTTTATCGCGTTGGTTGCGAGGTTCTTATTTGTTTGTGTAGGTACGAGGGACTTGCGTGTGGCCTCCTACTGGATTGATACCTTGGTTCTCGAAAACTAAGGGAAATACTTACGCTACTTTGCTGCATCACCCTTTCCTCTTCAAGGGAAAACCAACACAGTGCTCAAGAGGTAGCATTTACTCATATCAATGGCATAATCAACTAGCGAGCAATAATAGTAAATCTCAGATGACAACAGTTTCTCAAAACAATCATAATATGATATAACAAGATGGTATCTCACTAGCCCTTTCTGAGACCGCAAAACATAAATGCAGTGCACCCCTAAAGATCAAGGACTGACTAGAGATTGTAATTCATGGTAAAAGACACCCAGTCATAATCATACTCGATGTAAACTAACAGTAATACATGCAAATGACAGCGGTGCTCTCCAACTGGTGCTTTTTAATAAGAGGGAAGCAGGGATTTGTAGAGGTGCCAGAGCTCGGTTTTGAAATAGAGATGAATAATATTTTGAGCGGTATACTTTCATTGTCAACATAACAGCCGAGAGATCTCGATATCTTCCATGCTACACACATTATAGGCGGTTCCCAAGCAGAATGGTAAAGTTTATACTCCCCCACCACCAACAAGCATCAATCCATGGCTTGCCTGAAACAACGGGTGCCTCCAACTAACAACAATCCCGGGGGAGTTTTGTTTGCAATTATTTTGATTTGATTTGAGCATGGGACTGGGCATCCTGGTGACTAGCCATTTTCTTGTGAGTGAGGAGCGGAGTCCACTCCTCTTGAGAATAACCCACCTAGCATGGAAGATACAAACAACCCTAGTTGATACATGAGCTATTCGAGCATACAAAACATAATTTCATGTGAAGGTTTAGAGTTTTGCACATACAAATTTACCTGGAACGGCAGGTAGATACCGCATATAGGAAGGCATGGTGGACTCATATGGAATAACTTTGGGGTTTATGTAAGTGGATGCACAAGCAGTATTCCCGCTTAGTACAAGTGAAGGCTAGAAAGAGACTGGGAAGCAACCACCTAGAGAGCGACAACAGTCATGAACATGCATTAAAATTAATCAACACTGAGTGCAAGTATGAGTAGGATATAATTCACCATGAACATAAATATCATGGAGCTATGTTGATTTTGTTTCAACTACATGCGTGAACATGTGCCAAGTCAAGCCACTCGAATCGCTCAAAGGAGGATACCACCCTATCATACCACATCACCACCATTTTAATAGCATCTTGGCACGCAAGGTAAACCATTATAAACTCCTAGCTACTTAAGCATGGCATGAGCAACTATAATCTCTAATTGTCATTGCAAACATGTTTCATTCATAATAGGCTGAATCAGGAACGATGAACTAATCATATTTACAAAAACAAGAGAGGTCGAGTTCATACCAGCTTTTCTCATCTCAACCAGTTCATCATATATTGTCATTATTGCCTTTCACTTGCACAACCGAATAATATGGATGATAATAATAATAGTGTACGTGCATTGGACTAAGCTGGAATCTGCAAGCATTCAATACAAGGGAGAAGACAAGGTAATATGGGCTCTTGGTTAGATCAACAGAAATGCATATGAGAGCCACTCAACATTTTCATCATGGTCTTCTCCACTCGACCCCCAAAGAACAAGAAAATAAATAAAACTATTTACACGGGAAAGCTCCCAACAAGCAAAAGAAGAACGAGAAATATTTTTGGGTTTTCTTTTTAATGACTACTACTGCAGGAACAAAAAGTAAACTAGCTAGCTACAACTATTTTTTTGTTTTTTATTAAGGTTTTTCAAACACACAAGAAGAAAGCTTAAAACAGAAAATAAACTAGCATGGATGATACAATGAAAAAGTATGAGCACCGACAACTAGCATGAGTGTGTGAACATGAATATAATGTCGGTGAGAAATACGTACTCCCCCAAGCTTAGGCTTTTGGCCTTAGTTGGTCTATCGCCATGGATCAAAATGGTCCCCTCCAGTGTACTGAGGAGGATCCTCAGGGTGCCACTGGTTGGCGATCTCCTCCAGATCCCACTGATAAACAAACTGATGGTGAGGGTCAAGTGGTGGCTCCATCTCAGGTCCTGGAGATGATGTCAGGCTCCGGTATGCATGAACGGCCTCCGCCAAAACAAGGTACATGCCTGAAAATATGTTGAACAAAGAGGGAGCAGGCAAGGTAATAGTCTCAAAGTAATTTTTATCAAATATCAGTCTATAGTTAAGCATCTTCTTCTTATTCTTAACAATAAAATCATGTGCTACCATACTCTTATAATCTAGAAAAATAGGAGGCAACAACTTTTCCTCTTTCTCATAATGCCTAATAGGTATGTTGAAGTGTGCAGCAAGGCGTGAGGCAAAGATGCCTCCAAAGATGGGGCCCTTTGTATGGTTCAGATTTAATCGTTTAGCAACAATGGTGCCTAAACTGAAAGTGGTATCACGAAACAAAGCATGGCGCAAAATAACAATATCAGGGGCACTAAGGTTTCCATAGTTCCCGCGACCAATTAAGCATCTACTAGCAAGTATTGCAAAGTGACGTAGAACAGGAAAATGTATGCTAGTAATTCTTGCATCAGAAACCTTCCTCATTTCCCCTACAGCAATCATATCAATAAACCTTTCCACATCATTACGATGTGGTTCCTCTATGATGCCCTCAAAGGACAACTTGTAAACCTCACAAAAGTCATAGAGTGACATCTCCTTATACTCATCATACAAATAAAAATCCACAGAAGGTGGTGACCTCCTAGCATGGAAATGAAATTTTTGCACAAAAATATTATTGAGTAGGAGATATTGTTTGCGCTGGTCGTGGAGGAAGTCGGTGAGGCCTGCATTCTCAGCAAAATAATAAAAATCTTCATAAATCCCGGCTTCTCTCAAGAACTCATCACAAGGTCATTCACACGGCTGAACCTCCGCAGTGCGAGGGAGATTATATTTGGCTTCTTATTTTCTTCACTTTGCTTATCCTTCGAGCTCCGGCTCGATGAGCCCCTCAACAATCTCTTCATCATTTTCTTTCTCTGAAAAAATTCTGAAATTTTTAGTGACTCAAAATAAAAGTGAAGCAAACTCAACAAGATTGATAGCAACTACTCCTACAAGTGCCTAGAGACCATATCATGCATTAAAACTACTTGGGACCATATAAATTTGGCATGCAAGCTCAAGAACAGTGTCACCTAAGCAGCAAAAATTTGCAATAAATAAATCACTAGAACAAAAACTAATTGGACCACTGGAGGAGTCACATACCGAAGAACAATCCCCCAAAGCAGTTTTGCGAATGGAGGTTTGAGCAAGGAGATCGAGAATGGCAGCAAGATGAGCTAGAACTCGGGTTTGAGCTGGTGGATGATTTTTTTTGGAGGAAGACAAAGTGTGTGGGTGCAAGAATAAGTGGAGGGGGCCCACGTAGGGTCCATGAGGCAGGGGGCGCGCCCTCCACCCTCGTGGGCACATGGTGAGGCCCCTGGTGTGTTCTCGGTGCCAATAATTCTTAAATATTCTGGAAAAAGTCATATTTCATTTTCAAGACATTTGGAGAACTTTTATTTTTGGGGTATTTTTTTATTGCAAGGATAATTCAGAAAATAGACAGAAAATACTATTTTTACTTTATTTAATCTAAATAACAGAAAGTAAAAAGAGGGTACAAAGAGTTGTGCTTTCTAACTTCATCCATCTCATGCTCATCAAAAGGAATCCACTAACAAGGTTGATCAAGTCTTGTTAACAAACTCATTCAGAATCGCATGAAACTGGAGAAATTTCGAATAACACTATGTTACCTCAACGACGATATGCACATCCCGAAAAATAAGAATATCATATTTCTTGTTAGCAGTAGGAAGAGGAAATTCGAAACCTCCAATAGTAATTGTTGGAATTTTTCCAATAGAATTGATACTGTGGACTTGAGGTTGTTTCCTCGAAAAGTGTACCGTACGCTCATTACCATTAACATGAAAAGTGACATTGCCTTTGTTGCAATCAATAACAGCCCCTGCAGTATTCAAAAATGGTCTACCAAGGATAATCGACATACTATTGTCCTCGGTAATATCAAGAATAACAAAGTCCATTAAAATAGTAACGTTTGCAACCACAATAGGCACATCCTCAGAAATACTGACAGGTATAGCAGTTGATTTATCAGCCATTTGCAAAGATATTTCAGTAGGTGTCAACTTATTCAAATCAAGTATACGATATAAATAGAGAGGCATAACACTAACACCGTCTCCAATATCACATAAAGCAGTTTTAAAATAGTTTCTTTTAATGGAGCATGGTATGGTTGGTACTCCTGGATCTCCAAGTTTCTTAGGTATTCCACCTTTAAAAGTGTAATTAGCAAGCATGGTGGAAATTTCAGCTTCCCGTATCTTTCTTTTATTTGTAACAATATCCTTCATGTACTTAGCATAAGGATTCATTTTAAGCATATCAGTCAAACGCATACGCAAAAAGATAGGTCTAATCATTTCAGCAAAGCACTCAAAATCCTCATCATCCTTTTTCTTGGATGGTTTAGGAGGAAAAGGAATGGGTTTGTGAACCCATGGTTCTCTTTCTTTACCGTGCCTTCTAGCAACAAAGTCTCTCTTATCATAACATTGATTCTTCGATTATGGGTTATCAAGATCAACAGCAGGTTCAACCTCTACATCATTGTCATTGCTAGGTTGAGCATCAACATGAACATCATCATTAACATTATCAGGTTCATGTTCATTACCAGATTGTGTTTCAGCATCATAAATAGAAATATCATTGGGATTCTCAGGTGTGTCAACAACAGGTTCACTAGAAGCATGCAAAGTCCTATCATTTTTCTTTTTCTTCTTCTTAGAAGAACTAGGTGCATCAACATTAGTTCTGTGAGAATCTTGCTCAATTCTCTTAGGGTGGCCCTCGGGATACAAAGGTTCCTGAGTCATTTTACCCCCTCTAGTCACAACTCTAACAACATCATCATTTTTCTCATTATTTAATTCATTGAGCAAATAATTTTGAGCTTTAAGTACTTGTTCTACTTGAGTGGTAACCATAGAAGCATGTTTACTAATAAGTTTAAGTTCACCTTTAACTCTAGACATATAGTCACTCAAGTGTTCAATCATATAAGCATTACGTTTCAATTGTCTACCAACATAAGCATTGAAGTTTTCTTGTTTAACAATAAAATTATCAAACTCATCCAAGCATTGGTTAGCAGACTTATTATGAGGAATATCACCTTCATCAAATCTATAGAGAGAATTTACCTTTACTACCTGTGTCGGGTTATCAAGACCATGTATTTCTTCAATAGGTGGTAAATTCTTAACATCTTTAGCTTTAATACCTTTTTCTTTCATAGATTTCTTTGCCTCTTGCATATCTCCAGGACTGAGAAATAGAATACCCCTTTTCTTCGGAGTTGGCTTAGGAGTTGGTTCAGGAAGTGTCCAATCATTTTCATTACTCAACATATTATTTAATAACAATTCAGCTTGATCAGCAGTTCTTTCCCTGAAAACATAACCAGCACAACTATCCAGGTGGTCTCTGGAAGCATCGGTTAGTCCATTATAAAATATATCAAGTATTTCATTTTTCTTGAGAGGATGATCAGGAAAAGCATTAAATAATTGAAGAAGCCTCCTGCAAGCTTGTGGGAGCCTCTCTTCTTCAATTTGCACAAAATTATATATTTCCCTTAAGGCAGCTTGTTTCTTATGAGCGGGGAAATATTTAGCAAAGAAGTAATAAATCATATCCTGGGGATTACGCACACAACTAGGATCAAGAGAATTAAACCATGTTTTAGCATCACCCTTTAATGAGAAAGGGAACAACTTAAGGATAAAGTAATAGTGAGTTTTCTCATCATTAGTGAATAGGGTGGCTATATCATTTCATTTAGTAAGATGTGCCACAACAGTTTCAGATTCATAGCCATAAAAATGATTAGATTCAACCTAAGTAATTAACTCGGGATCGACAGAGAAATCATAATCCTTATCAGAAATAAAAATAGGTGAAGTAGCAAAAGCAGGGTCACATTTCATTCTAGCATTCAAAGACTTCTCTTTCAGCTTAACTAATAATTTCTTAAGATCATATCTATCACTGCAAGATAAAAAGTCTCTAGAAGTTTCTTCATCCATAACATAACCCTCAGGCACAACAGGCAAATCATATCTAGGGGGAGAATCTTCATCATCACTTTCATCAATATTATCAGTTTCAATAATTTCATTTCTCTAACCCTAGCAAGTTGTTCATCAAGAAATTCACCTAGTGGCACAGTAGTATCAAGCATAGAAGTAGTTTCATCATAAGTATCATGCAAAGCAGAAGTGGCATCATCAATAACATGCGACATATCAGAATGGATAGCAGGAGTAGGTATCGCAAGTTTACTCAAAACGGAAGGTGAATCAAGTGCTGAGTTAGATGGCAGTTCCTTACCTCCTCTCGTAGTTGAGGGAAAAATCTTGGTTCTTTTATCTTTCAAGTTCTTCATAGTGATCAGTAGATATAAATCCCAAGTGACTCAAAGAATAGAGCTATGCTCCCCGGCAACGGCGCCAGAAAATAGTCTTGATAACCCACAAGTATAGGGGATCGCAACAGTTTTCGAGGGTAGATTATTCAACCCAAATTTGTTGATTCGACACAAGGGGAGCCAAAGAATATTATCAAGTATTAGTAGTTGAGTTGTCAATTCAACCACACTTGGAAAACTTAATATCTGCAGCAATATATTTAGTAGCAAGGTAATATGAAAGTAACGGTAACGGTGACAATGGTAATAGTAATAGTTTTTGTAGTGATTGTAACAACAGCAACGAAAAAGTAAATAAGCGAAGATCAATATGTGAAAAGCTCATAGGCAATGGATCAGTGATGGATAATTATGTCGGATGCGATTCCTCATGCAATAGTTATAACATAGGATGACACAGAATTAACTCCGGTTCATCAATGTAATGTATGCAAGTATTCCGAATATAGTCATACGTGCTTATGGAAAAGAACTTGCATGACATCTTTTGTCCTACCCTCCCGTGGCAGCGGGGTCCTATTGGAAACTGAGGGATATTAAGGCCTCCTTTTAATAGAGTACCGGACCAAAGCATTAACACATAATGAATACATGAACTCCTCAAACTACGGTCATCACCGGTAAATATCCTGATTATTGTCACTTCGGGGTTAACGGATCATAACACATAATAGGTGACTATTGACTCGCAAGATAAGATCAAGAACTCACGTATGTTCATGAAAACATATAGGTTCAGATCTGAAATTATGGCACTCGGGCCCTAGTGACAAGCATTAAAAATAGCAAAGTCATAGCAACATCAATCTCAAAACATAGTGGATACTAGGGATCAAACCCTAACAAAACTAACTCGATTACATGATAAATCTCATCCAACCCATCACCGTCCAGCAAGCCTATGATGGAATTACTCACGCACGCGGTGAGCATCATGAAATCGGTGATGGAGGAAAGTTGATGATGACGATGGCGATGGATTCCCCTCTCCGGAGCAACAAAACGGACTCCAGATCAGCCCTCCCGAGAGAGATTAGGGCTTGGCGGTAGCTCCATATCGTAAAACGCGATGAATCCTTCTCCCTGATTTTTTTCTCCCCGAACATGAATATATAGAGTTGAATTTGAGGTCGGTGGAGCACCAAGGGGCCCACGAGGCAGGGGCGTGCCCAGGCGGTAGGCGCGCCCCCACCCTCGTGGACAGGGTGTGTGCCCCCTGGCCTTGATTCTTTCGCAAGTATTTTTTATATATTCCAAAAATATTCTCCGTTGATTTTCAGGTCATTCCGAGAACTTTTATTTCTGCACAAAAATAACACCATGGCAATTCGGCTAACAGCGTTAGTCCCGGTTAGTTCCATTCAAATCATGCAAGTTAGAGTCCAAAACAAGGGCAAAAGTGTTTGGAAAAGTAGATACGATGGAGACGTATCACTTTGCTGCATCATCCCTTCCTCTTTGGGGAAATACCGACATAGCTTCAAGCGACATCAGTGTGCGTAGATGACAATGGGGACCCACATGTCAATAATGGCAGAGGCAAAAAATTTGGAGATATTTTCCCTGCATCAGAAGGAATCGAACCCGGGCGGAACTGCGGTCGGGTAGTGTCACTTGGCCACTGGGCTAGTTCAGTAGTTTCAGTACAAATAAGGCACTGCCTCAGGTGGCCTGATCTCGTCCTGCGCCTTTGTGCACTCGCCGCGGTGCTGCTGTCTGCCGTTGTGAACATGCTGAACAAACTAGAGAAATCTGGAGAGGACTGTACATGGAGAAGCAGACAGTCGGAACCCATCAGGTCCATGGCCATACGCAAGCAAGTGCCTCATTGAAAAAAATACTTCCTCCTAATGCTGTACTGACGTTGGGGCCCACGGGTTTGTCAACATAGTTACATTTTTAGGTGCTTCAATGTAGTTACTAAAGGAGATAAATTTACAACGAAGCCGGGGAGCTGGCAGGTATCATGTATTATCACTGGGGCAGCAAGTATCAGTTGGGTTGTGGGCTGCCCCGTCTAGGCTTTCTTTTTTAATGTGCGTAGCCCACGACATGCCGGTTTGTATTTTCTTAAGGGCCATCATGTATCGACCGGCCTGTGCACCTCCCATTCAAGGTTTTTATTTTTCCTGAAACATCGGCAGCCCAACTTATGTATTTTTTTTAAAGAAAACGAAGAGGTCTGTTCTATTTTTCTATATAAGAATATGAACGCCTGGTACAGATTATGTTTCCCTTCTAACTATATTATATATATTTAAATTATTTTATATGTTATTATATATTATTGTTATTGTCATCATATATTTAACAGATACTTACTCCCTCCGTTCCGAATTACTTGTCGCAGAGATGGATGTATCTAGATGTATTTTAATTCTAGATACATCCATTTCCGCGACGAGTAATTTGGAACGGAGGGAGTACATATGTAAGAAAACAATATAAATAATTTCTTAACAATAAAATCCTGGATTTTTTGGCAACGAAAATCCTGGTGATTGTGTATAAAAGCTTGGTAAGATATAAGGACCAACGTAATAATAAATCACTTATTGTTTAAATATATTTATAACAAAATGCTCAACCCCTGTTTATTTTTTGATGAATTGCTACGCCCAACCCAACATAATAATTAGAATCAGCCCAGCAAAATCATGTATTTCAAGAAAGTGCAAATGGCATGTAATTTTTTAGGAAAAAAATAAATGGGCCACATGAACGCTACATTATTTGTTCACCCAGCCAAGCAAATGGACTGTAATTTTAAAAAAAAGATCAAACTGACTGTAAATTCTGAAAAAATGGGTTGAATATGTGCCGCGTTTTTGGAGGCTGAAATATGGGCTAATAGGTCGAAGGCAATGCAAGTCGTTGTCAACTTAGTCAACAAATGATTCTGACATCGTTAGCCGTTGGATTTACATCCAACGACTGGCATCCATCTTCAATCTCTCGTCTTCTTCCTCCAGCGCCATCGGGACCACCTGCTCCCGCCTCCTGTTGCTAGCAGCTCTGCTTAGCACGCTTCACTGTGAAGCGCTACCCCATGGCCGGCCAAGCCATCCCTCCACCCCTCCTGTTTTTCTCCATTGATTGTCGAACCACACTACACCAGAACCAGTTAACCCTCATACACCTATCTGTCTGCGACTCCACTCCCGCATCTTCCCATCTCCGGCTCGTTGCCGTCCGGGGCCTCGTCGTCGTCCACCACCTTGGATGCGCTTGGCGCGGCGTGGTCCACACACAACAAATGAATACTCCCCCTGCTAGCTGGGAACCACCATAGTGGGAGGCTGACTTGTGGGCCTACTAAGTTGATGGGGATGGAGGGCTTTGTTAACTTAGTCAATATGAACGATTCTAGCTCCAGTGACCGTACGATGTCCATCCAACGGCCATAGTGCTTCTTCAACCTCCGGTCTTCTTGCTCCAGCCGCCCAAACCAGCGCCGGTCGTGCCGCCTACTCATGCCTCCCGTGGATGGCTAAGCTGCCGCGGAGGCCTCACCGCCCCTACTACTCCCACCACTGGCCAGGCCCTGCGGCGACGGCTGCCTCACACCGGAGCCGAACCAGTGGACTCTCATACTCCTCTCAGCATGGGCATCCACTGCCGCGTCTTCCCCAGCTCTGTGTCGTCCCCTTCCTAGGCCTCGCCGTCGTTCACCTCCTTGGTGCTCTCGGCGCGGCGTGGTCAATGTGGTCAACGAACGACTTCCATCGGAAGAGTGCTGTATGTGGAGAGGCTGACAGCTGGGTCCATGGCCGCAACAAGGAAGTGCCTCCTTATTACGCGAAAAATAATGATTCCTCCACCTGACAGCAGGGACCCACCGGACGGGCCACCGTATTTCGTGAAAAAAATGTTTCCCCTTGACTGCTGGGACCCACCAGCTACATCTTCGCACGCAAGGAAGTGCCTGACAGTCGGGATCCACCGGTCGAAGCGTGCATAGCATTGTCATTCTGGTCACAAACGTGTACGTACATACGATCGGTCTGTCTGCAGGCTGCAGCGATGAACCATGGTCGTGTAAGGAAGGGCACGTGTCGTAGTATAGGCGCGCACGTGTTGTAGTAGAGGCGCACACGTAGCATGTCACACAGTCCCGTTAATATCGTGTACACGTATGTACAACCATGGTGCAAGAAAGTAAATATGGCCACGTACGTACATATGGTCGGGGTCTCGAACGCCTACTCGCGCATACGTACGGCCAGGGCTCGTGTACATGGCTGGGTCAGAATAGAGAAACTACGTCGTTGTGTTCATCGGGAGCCAACCGGCTTGGGCGGAACAGCCGATCAAAACAAGGCCTGGCGTACCGCAAAACGGAGGAAACAGACTTGTGTTGGAGCGCTACACTCGAAACGGGGGTCCTGTTCATCGGGAGGGGTGAGGCGTACCACAAAACAGGACTCCACAGGATACGGTTCATCTCCACCATCGACTGCCTCCACAGGCTACTATCCATCCACCGTCGACCTCCTCCAGCCTCCACCTACGACTATTCATCCACGACGTCTCCCCTCCTGCCTCTACTAGCTATTGTTCATCCACAGGCTCCTGTTCATCCAGCCTCCACTGCTCCTCCACCGGCTACTGTTCAACCAGCCTTCTCCACGGGGTCCTGTTCAACCACCCCTCCATGGGCTACTGTTCATCCAACCCTCCAGCAACTACTGTTCAACCAGCCCTCCATGGGGTCCTGTTCATCCAGCCCTCCACGGGGTCATGTTCATCCACCCCAACCGGGTCGATCAGGGTCCTGTTCATCCAGCGGCAATGGCCTCTACTACCACGGGGTCCTGTTCATCCAACCCCCCAACAACGCTCACTGTTCAGAGGTAGCATCGATCGGCTTCAGTTAGCCGTAGTAGCAAAGGAATCACTCGGGTTCAGTTAACAGTAAGGGATCGATCGGGGTTCAGTAATGTAGCTAGTGCAATCGCTCGGGTTCACTTAGAGCCCAACGCCTTGCTCGGGTTCAGTTAGAGCGCAACGCCTCGCACACATGCATGTACGTGTACAAGAGAAATGTGCAAACCTCCGTGCATCGCTCGGCCCCGACCACCCACCGTAACCGGGAACTCCCGATATTTTTCTTGCCCTCGCTTCTACCACATTTTTTCCGTCATGGACGGCCCAAAGAATGTCATGTAGCTGCGTCTCCAGCCCGCCCAGGATGAAAATCTCATTTTCTGTCATGATTTTTTGTCATAGAAGTAGGAGCCTACCACATCTATGATGATACTGGGTTTTGTCACAATTATCGTCATAGAAGTGTCATAAGGATGACATAAATTTTTTTCGTTCGGCCCAAAATGTCACAGATGTCTTTTTTGTAGTGTTGCGCCCGCCCTCGCGGCGGTTGCTGTGTCGGCCGCCACCCTGTGGCTGCTGCTGAGGGGTAGCGGGAGGGGCGGGGGCGCGGGCAGGAGGGGAACAACCCTGGGGGCGCGGGCGGGGCGGGGGGCGCCGCAAGAGGTGCCGGCGGCGAGGGCGTGGTGCTGCACATGCTTCTTCACCCCCTTCATCCAGCGCTCCTACAACCGCAAGTACGCCACAAACTTGGGGAAGAAGGGCTCCGGCATCAAGGTGAGGTTGGAGGTGGCGTCGCCGAAGTCCTCGTTGAGGCCGACGGTGAGCATGCTGAGGAGGAGGAGGTCATCAACCTTGGCGCTGATGTCATGGAATTCATCCGCCAACGTCTTCAGGCGGCGGCAGTAGTCATCGATAGACTGGTCATTGATATGTCTCCAACGTATCTATAATTTTGATTGTTCCATGCTATTATATTATCCATCTTGGATGTTTTATATGCATTTATATGCTATTTTATATCATTTTTGGGACTAACCAATTAACCTAGAGCCTAGTGCCAGTTTATGTTTTTTTCCTTGTTTTTGAGTTTCGCACAAAAGGAATATCAAATGGAGTCCAATTGACTTGAAAGTTTACGGTGATTTTTTATGGACCAAAAGAAGCCCCCGAAGCAAAAGAGTTGGGCCAGAAGAGCCACGAGGCCTCCACAAGGGTGGAGGGCGGGCCCTACCCCCAAGGTGCGCCCTCCGTCCTTTTCATTGCCTCGTGGACCCCTGACTTGTTCTCGGCGCCAAAAATTCCTATAAATATAGAAACCCCCAGAAATAAACCTAGATCGAGAGTTCCTCCATCGCAAGGCTCTATAGCCACCAAAAACCAATCGGGACCCTACTTCGGCACCCTGCCGGAGGGGGGAATCATCAACGGGGGCCATCTTCATCATCCCAGCGCTCTCCATGATGAGGAGGGAGTAGTTCATCCTCGGGGCCGAGGGTATGTACCAGTAGCTATGTGTTTGATCTCTCTCTCTCTCTCTCTCTCGTGTTCTTGATTTGGCACAATCTTGATGTACCGCGAGCTTTGCTATTATAGTTGGATCTTATGATGTTTCTCCCCCTCTACCTTCTTGTAATGGATTGAGTTTTCCCTTTGAAGTTATCTTATCGGATTGAGTCTTTAAGGATTTGAGAACACTTGATGTATGTCTTGCATGTGCTTATCTGTGGTGACAATGGGATATTCATGTGATCTACTTGATGTATGTTTTGGTGATCAACTTGCAGGTTCCGTGACCTTGTGAACTTGTGCATAGGGGTTGGCACACGTTTTCGTCTTGAATCTCCGGTAGAAACTTTGGGGCACTCTTTGAAGTTCTTTGTGCTGGTTTGAATAGATGAACCTGAGATTGTGTGATGCATATCGTATAATCAAGCCCGCGGATACTTGTGGTGACATTGGAGTATCTAGGTGACAATAGGGTTTTGGTTGATGTGTGTCTTAATGTGTAATTTTAGTACGAACTCTAGGGCTGTTTGTGACACTTATAAGAATAGCCCAATAGATCGATCAGAAAGAAAAACTTTAAGGTCGTTTCATACCCTACAATAATCTCTTCGTTTATTCTCCGCTATTGGTGACTTTGGAGTGACTCCTTGTTGCACGTGGAGGGATTGTTATATGATCTAATTATGTTATCATTGTTGAGAGAACTTGAACTAGTGAAAGTATGAACCCTAGGCCTTGTTTCCAAGCATTGCAATACCTTTTCGCTCGCTTTTGTTACTTTCTACCTTGCTGTTTTTTATTTTCAAATTACAAAAACCTATATCTACCATCCATATTGCACTCGTATCACCATCTCTTCGCCGAACTAGTGCACCTATACAATTTACCACTGTATTGGGTGTGTTGGGGACACAAGAGACTCTTTGTTATTTGGTTGCAGGGTTGTTTGAGAGAGACCATCTTCATCCTATGCCTCCCACGGATTGATAAACCTTAGGTCATCCACTTGAGGGAAATTTGCTACTGTCCTACAAAACTCTACGCTTGGAGGCCCAACACGAGTCTACAAGAAGAACGTTGCGTAGTAGACATCAAGCTCTTTTCTGGCGCCGTTGCCGGGGAGGTTAGTGCTTGAAGGTATATCTTTAGATCGTGCAATCAAATCTTTTAGTTTCTTGTTTTATCACTAGTTTAGTCTATAAAATAAAACTATAGAAAATGGAATTGAGGTTGCCTCATATGCTTCATCTTTTTAATGTCTTTTGTGAAAATAAGGATTCCGATAATTGTGCCAAAGTGTTAGAAGAAGAATGCATTAAAATGTTTGGAACTAAATCTTTGAATGATGCGCATGATTGCAATGTTGTTAGTATGAATTCTTTGAATATCCATAGTATTAATGATGATTGCACTAGTTATGATAAAAATGTTTCCTACAAGCATGTCAATTTCTATGGAGTGCATAGAGTTTGATGTTACATACCAAATAGGGAAGATAGATTCTGCAAGAGGCATAAGTATTTAGAAACTAAATGGTTGCAAGAGAGGCTAGACGTTTGTGCTGAAAAGTTTAATATTTTTAGCCATCCTTGTGACGTTTGCAATGAACGTGGTCGTTTAAATCTCCAATGCAAATTGTTTCATGATCGAGTCGTGTCCAAAAATTGTGAGGACTTTATTTCCCTTGTGCATCATAATGAACTTAGTTTGCTTCTGGGATATGAAGAAATGAAACGTGTAACTTGGTATATTCCAGAATATAACCTTGCGAGATTTCTAGCCTTTGATATAGAGGAAATTTATATGTATTGTGCGATAAATTGCATTGAGAATCCTTATATTGCCAATTACTTAAAGACAAGAGAACAAATAGAAGATGAAGAGAATACTAACGAAGGGGAAGAGGTATCCCAATATCCTCCTATTTTTTCTGATGATGAATCAGGTAAAGAGGAGGAGGTTTTTATTCAACCAATCTCATCAATAAGGAGCTCAAAAAGGTTGATTAAACCCACACATGACATGAAGAGGAAAAATAAAAGACGGAAAAACAAAGATAAAAAGTTATCTCTCCCAAAAGATGATTCTCCTATTTTTATGCCTCATTATAGTGAATCAAAAATAGATGTGGATGATGATATACTCGATGATGATATTGATTCTTTACCTTATGGTACTATGTCCGAAGAAATTATTGAGGATGATTTCGTTATGCCTATTACTCATCATGATGATTATGATTGGGAAAGTAATGATACTTGTTATAATCTTGAAAATCTTTTTGGCACCAACTTATAAAGGTGTGATGGTAATAATTGTTATACTATTTGTGCTATCCATACTATTAATGATGAGAGTGATTATGCTTATGATATGAAAAGGCCCAAGCTTGGGGATGCTATGTTTGATGAGAATGACATGTTTGAGAATTTATTTGCTGCAATTAATGTTAGTCCCAAGCTTGGGGATGCTATGATTAATGAAGATGATATTTTTAGTCCCCCAAGTTTTGATGTGCAATTTTTTTATGATGATAGCATGCCTCCTACTTATGATGATTGCAATATTTATGAAAGTGGGTTCGGAAGAGTGTCAACTTTAGATAATAATTATCCCACTATTTTGGAGGGTGTTGAATCTTATTATAATGATAAAAGTGGATTTGGAGAGGTCATGACTTTATTTAGTAACAATTCCACTATCTTGGAAGAGGTTTCAATTGATTATGATGAGAACAAGGTTGCTACTTATGATGATTATTGTGATGACACTTGTGTTATAAAAAGTAGTGATGATTATATTTATAAAACTTGTCATAATTATGATTACCCTTTTTTGAACGTTATTCTTTTAATGTGGAAACAATTTATAGTATTCGAGTTTCTTATGATACTCCCACTATTCTGAATGAGAATTTTTTTACTTATGCAGAGAGTAGCAGAATTTCTATGTTTATGGATCATCAAAAGAATGTTTTATGTGATGGTTATATTGTTGAATTCATTCATGATGCCACTGAAAATTATTATGAGGGAGGAATATATGCTTGTAGGAATTGCAATAATATCAAGTTTCCTCTCTATATGTTGAAAATCTTGAAGTTATGCTTGTTCTGCTTTCCTATGCTAGTTGATTCTTGTTCCCATAAGTTGTTTGCTCACAAAATCCCTATGCATAGGAAGAGGGTTAGACTTAAATGTGCTAGTCATATTCTTCATGATGCTCCCATTATGTTTCAATTCCTATCTTTTATTTGAGCATCATTGAAATTATCATGCCTAGCTAAAAAGGCATTAAAGAGAAGCGCTTGTTGGGAGACAACACAACATTTATACCTACTGTTTTGGTGTGTTCACATGATTATGCTGCTTTAGTAATCATGTTTTATGGCTTTTGTTTCAATTAAATGCCAAGTAAGACATATGGATGATCTATGGTGATAGTTGATTTGATCTAGCTGAAAAACAGAAACTTTTGCGTTCAGGAAAACAATTCTCGTTTTTAACAGAAGCGCGATAAAATACTGATTCTTTTTGCAGAAGATCAATATCAAATTTCCCAGGTTGTCCTAATTTTTCAGAATTTTTGGAGTTACAGAAGTATTCGATAGTTATAGATTACTACGGACTGTTCTGTTTTCGATGTGTTGTTTGCTTATTTTGATGAATCTATGAGTAGTATCGGAGGGTATGAACCATGGAGAAGTTGGAATACAGTAGATATTACACCAATATAAATAAATAATGAGTTCACAACAGTACCAAAAGTAGTGATTTATTTTCTTATATTAACGGAGCTTATGAGTTTTCTGTTAAGTTTTGTATTGTGAAGTTTTCAAGTTTTGGGTAAAGATTCGATGGACTACGGAATAAGGAGTGGCAAGAGCCTAAGCTTGGGGATGCCCAAGGCACACCAAGGTAATATTCAAGGACAACCAAGAGCCTAAGCTCTGGTATGCCCCGGATAGCATCCCCTCTTTCGTCTTCGTTCATCGGTAACTTTACTTGGAGCTATATTTTTATTCACCACATGATATGTGTTTTGCTTGGAGCGTCTTGTATGATTTGAGTCTTTCCTTTTTAGTTTGCCACAATCATCCTTGCTGTACACACCTTTTTAGAGAGACACGCATGAATCGTGATTTATTAGAATACTCTATGTGCTTCACTTATATCTTCTGAGCTAGGCAATTTTGCTCTAGTGCTTCACTTGTATCTTTTTAGAGCATGGCGGTGGTTTTATTTTATAAAAATTTATGAACTCTTGTACTTCACTTATATTATTTTGAGAGTCTCTAAACAGCATGGTAATTTCCTTTGGTTATAAATTTAGTCCTAATATGATAGGCATCTGTCAGGACCCCGATTCCAAGTCACATCGATCTAGCCGGTAACACCTCATATCACTTTGCGGCCTCACGCACGGTACCCCACGGGTGTCGCCTTACCATGGCCCGGGACCGTTTGCGCCTTTTGGCTCACGTATATGATAGTGTCGCTAGCATCCATATGACAGAGAACCCGGGCCGACATGGCTAGTCGTGAACCCAAAGCGGCACAGTCTTATGGAGACAGGCATACATGAATCACATCGAGCATGTCGGTCATCAGCGAGTGATTCCGGGCTGTAGCACTGGGCTAACAGGACTCCAGGGAACCCGGGCTGTAGCAGGCTAGGCAGGACTCCGAAAATCACCGCGTGACATTTCCCCGAAGGGACAGACATAGGAACGAAGTGAAACACATGCCGGCCAGTCAAGTGTCCTGAACAGTAGTGCTCGGCTAGCAGGACTCCGATGAACCGGGCTGTAGCGGACTACTATGGCTCGAGGAGCACTAGACTACATTTCCCCATAAGAAAGACTGCCAAGGATAAACAACTAGATTGTCGGATCCCACTCATACCAAGCATTTCAATCATACACACAATATGCCCGATATGAGTACATACAACATGGCATCACAACAAAACTCTACAATTCAAGTACTTTATTTAAAGGCTCCAGGGAGCCATACATAGCATGTTCATACAGATAGGGGTCACATGACCTGACACTCAAGTCATACAAACACACAAGCACATGCGGAAGCAGCTAGTCTGAGTACAGACTCTAGAAAGAAAGAAGGCTTCTTGAAGCCTGTCTATCTACATAGGGCCCTCCATGGCCAGGATCACCACCTGGGTGGCTAGTCACTCGTCGACGTCAAGGTCTACATAAAACCCATCGGAGGGGGCGGTGTTGTCGTCTGAAAACAGTAATTAAGCAAACATGAGTACAAAGGTACTCAGCAAGTCTTACATCAGAACCTACTAAACATGCTTATTCTCAAGAAGGTGGTGGGGTTAATGCAGCAAGCCAGCTTTGACTCTTGGCTAAGCTATCCTACGGAACTTCACCAGTAAAATAGTTTTCGCACACGAGTCCACTACTCACCAACACAATACACCACCGTGGATCCTACCTCGTCATCCTACGAGAGGGCCATCCTCGATACTCACACTTATCTTGAGTCTTTTAGTAGTATCCATTAACTTGTCTATGAACTGTATAGGCAACCAAGTAGTCCTTTACAACGGACGCGACTATTCGAATAGTTTTATACCCTGCAGGGGTGTACTTCGTCATACACGCATTCACCACTTACCGCCGTTTACACGACATGTACTCGGCAACCTTCAAGCGGAAGCCCAACGAGGGTGTCGGCCACGGCCTACCTAAACACTTAAGCCTCTAGTCCAGGTTTATCGCCTATCCAGGTTCCATCCGCAGGGATTCCGGCCGAGGTTTCCACATACGGCCCCGAACGATGTGAACAGGGTTCCTAAGACACCAAACGGGTGACTCGGTACACCGTGCCACAGTGTATCTACCGTAACATAGCCCACCCCGAGGGTCAGCGCTACGCACAGCCGCCAACACATAACCTACAAGCACCAGAAACTATTTGCAACTCCTGGACAGAGTACTAGGGTGGTTAAGAAGCCGAGAGGGTCAATTAAGGATCCCAATGCATGGTAGTAGCTGAATCTTAAATCACACATACAGATCTCAGTTCTTAGGGACGGCCTCAATGAAACAACCCACCATGTACTCCTACATGGCCTCTCATCGATACCTTTACCAAAACATGTTCCACGCATCCCTCACATTACCGACATAAGCATTTCACTCTAGCCCATCACCCAGATGAACCAGACCTGACACAACTCTAAGCATAGTAGGCATAGCAAGGTAGGAATCACATACATGGCTCAATCAACTCCTACACATGCTAGTGGGTTTCATCTAGTTACTGTGGCAATGACAGGTCATGCAGAGGATAAGGGTTCAACTACCGTAGCACACTGCAGTTTGAATCACGTTGTCTTAATGCAGTACACAAGAGCAGAAGCGAGAACATGGGTTTGTATCGGAATGATCAATGGTTGCTTGCCTGATGGAGTGGTAGCGGGATACTACCCTTCAGTTGGATACTCGTGAATATCCTCGGAGGCAGAACCTACCACGGAGAACACATCGGAACACAATCAACACATGACGAAATGCAACAATATGATTCATGCTATGACATGGCAATATGATTGTGTCTTGGCCTAATGCAAGTTATATTAGAAAGGAATGAACTCATTTGAATCAAAGATTCAAATATTAGCTCATTAAACATGGCCTTAATAGTGCATTTCCTTATTCTACTTAAACAGCAAGGTGAACTTGTTTTGTCATGCATCAAACCATTACAGATGGATAGATTGAATTTTTCTGATAATTTTTCATATATAAATTATTTCATTTGGAGTTACGGTTGAATTTCTATGATTTTTAGAAGTTTTAAACATTTTCTGGAATTTCCTGTATAAAAATAAATCCAGAAAATGCATTACTGCGTCAGCAATGCATCAGGGTGACGTCAGTAGGTCAAAGGCGCCAGCCCAGGTCAAACCTGACTGGTGGGCCCCTGCTGTCAGCCTCTCAGTGCACTAACTACGTTTAGTTAGCCTAATTACTGGGCAGGGCCCACTAGTCAGTGACTATACTAATTAAACTAACTAATTTTTAGTTAGAAACTAATCTGGATAATTAGCAAAGGGGCCCCACTTGTCATTGACTCAGGGGAGTCAGCTGGGCCCACCCAGTCCACGTCAGTGGTCAAATCCGCCGGTCAACAGGGCTAATCCCGCCGGCGTTGAGTCGCCGGCGAGGCCGGGACGGCGGAGGGCTTCGGAAAACGCCCTCAGGCGACCAAATCGACGACGGAGACTATCTACGGATAGCTGGGAACGAGCCGCAGCGTTTGGTGGTGGTAGTTGGGCTCGGGGTGGCAGGAAACGTCGCCGGCGACGAGCTTGGCGGTCGCCGGAGTCGGGTGAGGACGGTTTCGAGGCTACGGTGCACGGAAGGAAGAACTGGTGGTGGCTACGGGTTCCTGGTGCTGCGCTGAGCACGGTGACGTGCTCGGACGCGTGCTTGCACGGTCGTAGCCACGACGGCGACATGGCCGGCGGCGAGGAGCTCTCGGGTGCGGTGGAAACGGCGGCTACAGGGGCCAAAAGAGCACGGGGGCTAGGGGAAAGGAAGAGGAGCTCACAGCAGAGTCGGAGAGGGGGTCAGCGAGCTCGGGGAGGTCCTGGCGGTGGCGAATCGACCGGAGATGGCTCGGGTGCCCGAGGTTGAAGACGAGGGCGAAGGCGGCGAAGCAGGGCTTCCGGCGAAGCGTGACTCGGTGGGGAGGACGAGGGAGTCGTGGTGGAGCTAATGGGCTCGTCGGAGGGGCGAGGGAGTGGCTGTAGTGGCAACTACAGCGATCGGCGGTGAGGGACGTGCTCGGCCGTCGCGGGGAAGAGTGAGAGAGACGAGGGGGAGAGTGCGAGAGGATGAGAGGGAGACATGGGGGTCGCGTGGCGTCCTCTGGGCGTCTCCCGGCGTCGGCAGAAGCAGGAGGTGGCCGGTGCATGGCCGGCGCGCGGCGAGCACGCGCCCCTACCTCCTGGCGCGAGGTAGGGGGTGACTGGCCGAGCCAGTAGGCTAGGCCGAGCCAGGTAAGGCCCAGGTGGGCTTCTTTCTCCTCTTTTTTTGATTTAGTTTCTGTTTTCTATTAAACTGCAACTGTTTAGCTTTATTTAAAATACTAAAACATTTCCAAAAATCCTGAAAATAAATGTGGCCTCTGTTTAGATTATTTCCAACAGGAAACATTTATTCCCAGAATTATTTGAGCATTTAGATTATTTTATAGCATTTAAATGCCCAAATTCAAATACTTATGATTTAATTCAATGACCTTCTGTTGACCTAGAAAATTGTGCACCAATTTTGCCAGAGGTTCTAACCTAAGACAAAGAGGGTGAACTTTTTAGAGGGGCATTTTAGGTTCATTGAAAATATTTTTAGTAAACCCTAGTTGTTTCCAGGGGGGTGTTGGGGGTTCTGTCTTCCCCAATTCAAATTTAAGAAGAATTTAAACATGATGCACATTCTAATGCTTGAACTAGCTAGGGTGTGACAACTGACCCCCACTCAAAAGAATCTCGTCCCGAGATTTAGGATCCTCTGGAAAGAAGGTGGGGTACTCAAGTCAAAGACGATCCTCCCTTTCCCAAGTGGCTTCTTCCTCGGAATGGTGTGACCATTGAACCTTGAGAAACTTGATATTACAACGTCGAGTGGTACGCTCGGCTTGACCAAGGATACGAACGGGATATTCCCGATAAGAGAGGTTATCTTGTAGATCAAGCGTTTCGTGGTACACTCCACAAATAGGATCCGCGAAGCAACGCCTGAGTTGTGAAACGTGGAAGACATCATCAACTCTGGAAAGATGCGGAGGTAGTTCCAATTGGTAGGCAACTTCTCCTTGTTTGGCAAGAATGCGAAAGAGTCCAATGTAACGAGGAGCCAATTTGCCTTTGATACCGAAACGATGGGTTCCCTTTAACGGAGTAACCCGAAGGTAAGCCTTCTCGTCGACTTCATAAGTCATAGGCTTATGTTTACGATCATATTGACTCTTTTGACGAGATTGGGCGGTTTTCAATTTCTCATGAATAATGCGAACCTGCTCTTCTGCTTCCTGAATCATATCCGGACCAAAGAGTTGTCTTTCCCCGGTTTCTGACCAGTTAAGAGGCGTTCGACATTTTCGTCCATAGAGAACTTCGAAAGGAGCCTTGCCTAAGTTGGCTTGATAACTATTGTTATAAGCAAACTCCGCGAATGGAAGGCATTTCTCCCAACTCATTCCGAACAAGATGACAGAAGCTCGGAGCATATCTTCCAGAATTTGATTGACTCATTCCACTTGACCACTTGATTGAGGATGGAAGGCAGTGCTAAAGGAGAGACGAGTTCCCATAGCATTTTGGAAACTTTCCCAAAATCGAGAGGTGAAGAGACTCCCACGGTCTGAATTAATTCCGATGGAACACCATGAAGAGACACTATCCGGGAGATGTATAAATCGGCTAGCTGGCTAGCGGTGATACTCTCACGAACAGGTAGAAAGTGGGCTACTTTGGAAAGTTGGTCGATCACGACGAAGATGGCATTATTCCCTCTCTTGGTCCTGGGAAACCCAGTGATGAAATCCATACTGATTTTATCCCATTTCCATTCGGGAATAGCCAAAGGTTGAAGAGTGCCAGCAGGCTGTTGATGCTCTGCTTTAACATGATGACATACGTCGCAATTAGCAATGTATTGAGCAATTTCTCTCTTCATCCTAGTCCACCAAAACCTCTGGCGTAGGTCTTGATACATTTTAGTACTACCGGGATGAATGGTGAGAGGGGATTCATGAGCTTCCTTAAGGATCAACTGACGTAGATGTTGTTTCTTGGGAACCACCAAACGGTTCTCGAAGAAAACAGCACCTCGCTCATCCATGGAGAAACATTTAGCAACTCCGCTAGCGATGTTTTCCTTAATCCGGGATATGCCCTTATCATACCGCTGGGCGGTTATGATTTGGTCCGTAAGGGTAGGTTTCGCCACCAGGGTGGATAGGAATCTTTGAGGAACAATGTGAAGATTTAGCTTACGAAATTCCTCATGGAGAAGTGGTTGACTTTCTTGTAACATCAGGTTGTTACAATAGGACTTACGGCTTAGCGCATCAGCCATGACATTGGCTTTGCCCGGGGTGTAAGTTATTCCTAAGTCGTAGTCCGAGATCAACTCAACCCAACGTCTTTGCCTGAGATTCAAATCTGATTGGGTGAAGATATATTTCAAACTTTGGTGGTCGGTGAAGATCTCGCAACGATTACCGAGAAGGTAATGTCGCCAAGTTTTAAGTGCATGGACTACAACTGCAATCTCTAGATCATGTGTAGGATAATTTTCCTCATGTGGGTGTAACTGCCGTGAAGCATAGGCAATTACCTGACGATCTTGCATGAGTATGCAACCTAGTCCTTGTCGCGAGGCGTCGCAATAGATAATAAAGTCCTTGGAGAAGTCTGGTGGTACCAGTATGGGGGCAGATGTCAGGCGTCTTTTCAGTTCTCGAAAACTGACCTCGCACTATGGAGTCCACTCGAACTTTTTATCTTTCTTGAGGAGTTCAGTTAGAGGTTTAGCAACCTTGGAGAAATTTTCGACGAAGCGGCGGCAATAGCTCGCTAAGCCAAGGAAGCTCCGAACTTGCTTGACCGTCTCAGGTGGAGTCCAATCAAGGACGGCTTGAACTCGCTCGGGATTGACAGCAATACCCTTACCAGAGATTACATGGCCTAGATAGGTCACTTCTGGCAACCAAAATCCACACTTGGAGAATTTGGCATAAAGGCAATGCTCTCGAAGTTTCATCAATACCAGCCTTAGATGTTCGGCATGTTCCTCTTCATTCTTGGAGTAGATGAGTATTTCATCGAGGTATACTACGACGAATTTATCCAAGTACTCCATGAAGACTGAGTTCATTAACCGAGAGAAGGTAGCCGGGGCATTGGTACCGAAGGACATGACGGTGTACTCGTATTGGCCATAACGAGTAACAAAGGCCGTTTTGGGTATGTCCCCGTTTCTGATTTTGATTTGATGGTAACCCAACCTCAAATCCATCTTGGAGAAGACTGAGGATCCAGCGAGCTGATCATACAGATCGTTAATCCTGGGAAGCGGGTATTTGTTCTTGATGGTGACCAAATTGACAGGTCGGTAATCCACAACCATTCGATCCGTTCCATCCTTCTTCTTAACGAAGAGGACGGGGCAAGCCCAAGGAGAGGAACTAGGGCGGATGAAACCCTTTTTCAAGGACTCATCGAGTTGGTTCTTAAGCTCGGCTAGTTCTAGGGGTGCCATCTTATAGGGTCTTCTAGAAATTGGAACGGTTCCTGGAACAAGGTCTATCACAAACTCAACATCCCTATCAGGTGGAACACCTGGCAGTTCTTCTGGAAAGACATCCGGAAAGTCTCGGACTACCGGAACATCCTCAAGGTCTGGAAGGGGGTTGGCGTTTAGGGAGTAAAGTTGGCGCTTGGCCACTCGAGTTAAGACATTAACTGTCTTGCCCGAGGGGTGAGTAAGTTGAACGGTTCTAGTGGCACAATCGATCCTAGCATAATGAGCTGACATCCAGTCCATACCCAAGATGATATTTATGTCGGAGGACTTGAGAGCTATTAAGGATGCAAGGAAGACAAGTCTATCAACAAGAATTTCGTTCCCATGGCTTACTCTAGAAGTTTGCCATTTGGAACCCGGAGTTTGAATTACCATGGAAGTGGGCATGTCGCAGAATGTCGTGTTATGCAATCGAGCATAGTTCTCGGATATGAATGAATGAGATGCTCCAGTATCGAAAAGAACAGATGTCGGATGGTAGTTAACAAGGAGCGTACCAAGGACGACGTTGGGATCCTCATGAGCCTCCTCGGCTGAAACATAGTTGACATGGCCACGTGCAGTGGTGGCCGGCTTGGCGTAGAAAGTCTTCCCCGCTGGTTAACCACGGCCAACGGACTTTCCAGTTTGATTGGGGTTGTTGTTCTGGGGACACTCTCGGCTATAGTGACCCGGCTCTCCACACTTGAAGCATGTCACCACATTGGGGCGTGGAGCAGCATTAGCAGCGGGGCCACCATAGGCTTGGGCGGTGCAAATTGTTGGTTGGGACGAGGCGCCTCAAAGGATGGCCTCGGGGTGAACCTGGGTGGCAGTGCCGTGCTCGGAATCCACACCCGGCGCTTCTGAGTTCCAGAGCCGGATGAAGAGCCAAAATCACGGGAGTGCTTGCGTGAAGCGTCATAATCAGTCTGGCCCGTCTCAGCACTGATGGCTTTATTGACCAACTTCTGAAAAGATGTGCACTCGTGCAGACGGAGATCATGGCGAAGCTCAGGGCTAAGTCCCTTGCGGAACCTTGCTTGCTTCTTAGCGTCAGTAGATACCTCTTCGGGAGCATAGCGTGCCAGATTTCCAAATTCACGACTGTAAGCATCCACGGTCAGTCTTCCTTGGGTGAAGTTGCAGAACTCCTCCCTCTTGTGATCCATGAGACCTTCTGGAATGTGATGCTCACGGTAAGCTTCACTGAATTCATCCCAAGTAGTGATTTGGCCGACCGGGCGCATAGCTTCGAAGTTTTCCCACCAAAGGCTAGCAAGGCCTTTGAGGTGATAGGCAGCATAAGTAACCTTGTCGGCTTCAGCTACGTTGGCAGAACGTAGCTTGTGGGTGATGCTGCGAAGCCAGTCATCCGCGCCGAGGGGCTCGACGGAATGGTTAAACTTTGGTGGGTACAGCTTGATAAAGTCATTGATTGACACCAAGTCATTTCGCGGGTGGCGTGCGGTGTTCTGCTCAATCCGCTCCAGCAGGCGGTTAGTCTCACGCTTGTTTCTTTCCGCCTCTAGCATCACTTCGGCCAGAGAAGGCGGGTGAGGCAGATTTTCACCCCTAGTTGCACTGGCTTCCCCCTGCTCCGGGGCAGCAGGGTTGCTGCGGGTGTTGACCATCCTAGGAGAAAACAAGACAACGGTTTAGACCAGGATGGCTCAAACTTAGCAAGGAAGTGCAGAATGTAATGGATAACACAGAATGCCGAGATGTTCATCCGTATGTCATGGTAATATAAAACTGCCATATATATACCAACGGTCATACACATCATACATAGTTCAGTACAAGCCCAGGCTACAGTACAACTATGATGAAAGACATTACATCTCATCGGAGGCATTCCAAGCTCCTATACATTATTTGTCTACACCTCCGGAATTGACTACACACTAAGTCGTATTCCACAAATCACGCAGGACAGTGGAGATACAACTACTACAGTACTAGTGGTACTACTACTAACTCAGACAGCTCCGTAGTAGTTCTCATAGAAGTCACCTCCGTAGCCTGGAAGTTCAACATGATCATCCGGGAACAGACAGTCCTGAGGAGCCTGTGGACCAAAGGGGCTAGGATGAGGTCTTGGACCAACGAACGGTGGCCTGCGGGGACCACGGGGTGGGGTGATGCCTCCCACATCGCGCCAATCCACCATGTCTGGCAGAGCTGATCTCACAGGATACAGATCCCTTGTATCCATACATCCAGCTTGCACCGCAGGTGCAAACCGAGTCAATGTGGCCCAATGATCAGCACGGGTATTGAAAAGCTCCAGCCTCAAGGCCCGATTCTCTCGGTCCTTATCTTCGAGCAACTCGGCAGTGGTACGAGTTAATGAGTCCTCCTGAGTGGAGTCAGCATAGATAGCCTGTAGATACCCTTGCGCTCCCGGAAGTGAAGCTGGCATGTAACAGAAGTCGGTGTTCCGTAGCAGGCCAGTCTGGACTGGCAAAATGGTCATCATGGAATAGGCAGCATCCTGCACAGCCATCTCAACAGTAACCCCGAGTCCATAGGAATAGTGAAGGGGCTCGGTAGACCCAGGATAAGAAGGAAATATCCTGACGGTGCAGAGATATTGGCTTTGATTAAAATCGCGGAACTGCTCTTCGACGGTGTATTCGGGGTACCAACGGTAGCCCGTCTCGATCATTACCCGGACTAGCATAGCAGTATGACCGGGCACGTCGAGGCACCGGGTCAGGCGAACCACTTGGTTTTGAGCATGGTTGGCCATCTGAAAGCACAACCACAATGCAAAGACATCAGAATTCCTAGGGAAAATTGGACAACATAACAACTGTAAATGCTCAGAAAAAGATTTGAGACATCCACAACAGTTCAGAATACCACTCAACAACATCATATCAAGGTTCTGATTCAATTAGCAACATACTAAGAATAGTAGAAACTGAACTTGGACTTGTAACAACAATCCTATAAGCTACTACGGATTAGTAACACGTGAACCTGATAGAAGAAGAGAGCCTAATCCTTAACCCACGTTCAATGAGAAGAGAATGACTCAGATCAGAGACATAGGGTAAAGGAGTAAAAGAACCTTACGTTCCCTCCCACAATCAATTCCCCTACATATAACTAAGCATTTCTAGACTCGACATCGACCAGTTTGGCTCAACGAACCTACAGGCAGCCCGGCTCTGATGCCAACACTGTCAGGACCCCGATTCCAAGTCACATCGATCTAGCCGGTAACACCTCATATCACTTTGCGGCCTCACGCACGGTACCCCACGGGTGTCGCCTTACCATGGCCCGGGACCATTTGCGCCTTTTGGCTCACGTATATGATAGTGTCGCTAGCATCCATATGACAGAGAACCCGGGCCGACATGGCTAGTCGTGAACCCAAAGCGGCACAGTCCTATGGAGACAGGCATACATGAATCACATCGAGCATGTCGGTCATCAGCGAGTGATTCCGGGCTGTAGCACTGGGCTAACAGGACTCCGGGGAACCCGGGCTGTAGCAGGCTAGGCAGGACTCCGGAAATCACCGCGTGACATTTCCCCGAAGGGACAGACATAGGAACGAAGTGAAACACATGCCGGCCAGTCAAGTGTCCTGAACAGTAGTGCTGGGCTAGCAGGACTCCGGTGAACCGGGCTGTAGCGGACTACTATGGCTCGAGGAGCACTAGACTACATTTCCCCATAAGAAAGACTGCCAAGGATAAACAACTAGATTGTCGGATCCCACTCATACCAAGCATTTCAATCATACACACAATATGCCCGATATGAGTACATACAACATGGCATCACAACAAAACTCTACAATTCAAGTACTTTATTTAAAGGCTCCAGGGAGCCATACATAGCATGTTCATACAGATAGGGGTCACATGACCCGACACTCAAGTCATACAAACACACAAGCACATGCGGAAGCAGCTAGTCTGAGTATAGACTCTAGAAAGAAAAAAGGCTTCTCGAAGCATGTCTATCTACATAGGGCCCTCCATGGCCAGGATCACCACCTGGGTGGCTAGTCACTCGTCGACGTCAAGGTCTACATAAAACCCATCGGAGGGGCGGTGTTATCGTCTGAAAACAGTAATTAAGCAAACATGAGTACAAAGGTACTCAGCAAGTCTTACATCAGAACCTACTAAACATGCTTATTCTCAAGAAGGTGGTGGGGTTAATGCAGCAAGCCAGCTTTGACTCTTGGCTAGCTATCCTACGGAACTTCACCAGTAAAATAGTTTTCGCACACGAGTCCACTACTCACCAACACAATACACCACCGTGGATCCTCCCTCGTCATCCTACGAGAGGGCCATCCTCGATACTCACACTTATCTTGAGTCTTTTAGTAGTATCCATTAACTTGTCTATGAACTATATAGGCAACCAAGTAGTCCTTTACCGCGGACGCGGCTATTCGAATAGTTTTATACCCTGCAGGGGTGTACTTCGTCATACACGCATTCACCACTTACCGCCGTTTACACGACATGTACCCGGCAACCTTCAAGCGGAAGCCCAACGAGGGTGTCGGCCACGGCCTACCTAAACACTTAAGCCTCTAGTCCAGGTTTATCGCCTATCCAGGTTCCATCTGCAGGGAGTCCAGCCGAGGTTTCCACATACGGCCCCGAACGATGTGAACAGGGTTCTTGAGACACCAAACGGGTGACTCGGTACACCGTGCCATGGTGTATCTACCGTAACATAGCCCACCCCGAGGGTCAGCGCTACGCACGGCCGCCAACACATAACCAACAAGCACCAGAAACTATTTGCAAGTCCTGGACAGAGTACTAGGGTGGTTAAGAAGCCGAGAGGGTCAATTAAGGATCCCAATGCATGGTAGTAGCTGAATCTTAAATCACACATACAAATCTCAGTTCTTAGGGACGGCCTCAATGAAACAACCCACCATGTACTCCTACATGGCCTCTCATCGATACCTTTACCAAAACATGTTCCACGCATCCCTCACATTACCGACATAAGCATTTCACTCTAGCCCATCACCTAGATGAACCAGACCTGACACAACTCTAAGCATAGCAGGCATAGCAAGGTAGGAATCACATACATGGCTCAATCAACTCCTACACATGCTAGTGGTTTTCATCTAGTTACTATGGCAATGACAGGTCATGCAGAGGATAAGGGTTCAACTACCGTAGCACACAGCAGTTTGAATCGCGTTGCCTTAATGCAGTACACAAGAGCAAAAGTGAGAACATGGGTTTGTATCGGAATGATCAATGGTTGCTTGCCCGATGGAGTGGTAGTGGGATACTGCCCTTCAGTTGGATACTCGTGAATATCCTCGGAGGCAGAACCTACCACGGAGAACACATCGGAACACAATCAACACATGACGATATGCAACAATATGATGCATGCTATGACATGGCAATATGATTGTGTCTCGGCCTAATGCAAGTTATATTAGAAAGGAATGAACTCATTTGAATCAAAGATTCAAATATTAGCTCATTAAACATGGCCTTAATAGTGCATTTCCTTATTCTGCTTAAACAGCAAGGTGAACTTGTTTTGTCATGCATGAAACCATTACAGATGGATAGATTGAATTTTTCTGATAATTTTTCATATATAAATTATTTCATTTGGAGTTACGGTTGAATTTCTATGATTTTTAGAAGTTTTAAACATTTTCTGGAATTTCCTGTATAAAAATAAATCCAGAAAATGCATTACTGCATCAGCAATGCGTCAGGGTGACGTCAGCAGGTCAAAGGCGCCAGCCCAGGTCAAACCTGACTGGTGGGCCCCTGCTGTCAGCCTCTCAGTGCACTAACTACGTTTAGTTAGCCTAATTACTGGGCAGGGCCCACTAGTCAGTGACTATACTAATTAAACTAACTAATTTTTAGTTAGAAACTAATCTGGATAATTATCAGAGGGGGCCCACTTGTCATTGACTCAGGGGAGTCAGCTGGGCCCACCTAGTCCACGTCAGTGGTCAAATCCGCCGGTCAACAGGGCTAATCCCGCCGGCGTTGAGTTGCCGGCGAGGCCGGGACGGCGGAGGGCTTCGGAAAACGCCCTCAGGCGACCAAATCGACGGCGGAGACTATCTACGGATAGCTGGGAACGAGCCGCAGCATTTGGTGGTGGTAGTTGGGCTCCGGGTGGCCGGAAACGTCGCCGGCGACGAGCTTGGCGGTCGCCGGAGTCGGGTGAGGACGGTTTCGAGGCTACGGTGCACGGGAGGAAGAACTGGTGGTGGCTACGGGTTCCTGGTGCTGCAATGAGCATGGTGAGGCGCTCGGACGCGTGCTTGCACGGCCGTAGCCACGACGGCGACATGGCCGGCGGCGAGGAGGTCTCGGGTGCGGTGGAAACGGCGGCTACAGGGGCCAAAAGAGCACGGGGGCTAGGGGGAAAGGTTGAGGAGCTCACAGCGGAGTCGGAGAGGGGGTCAGCGAGCTCGGGGAGGTCCTGGCGGCGGCGAATCGACCGGAGATGGCTCGGGTGCCCGAGGTTGAAGACGAGGGCGAAGGCGGCGAAGCAGGGCTTCCGGCAAAGCGTGGCTCGGTGGGGAGGACGAGGGAGTCGTGGCGGAGCTAATGGGCTCGTCGGAGGGGCGAGGGAGTGGCTGTAGTGGCAACTACGGCGATCGGTGGCGAGGGACGTGCTCGGCCATCGCGGGGGAGAGTGAGAGAGACGAGGGGGAGAGTGCGAGAGGATGAGAGGGAGACGTGGGGGTCGCGTGGCGTCCTCTGGGCGTCTCCCGGCGTCGGCAGAAGCAGGAGGTGGCCGGCGCGTGGCCGGCGCGCGGCGAGCACGCGCCCCTGCCTCCTGGCGCGAGGTAGGGGGTGACTGGCCGAGCCAGGTAAGGCCCAGGTGGGCTTCTTTCTCCTCTTTTTTTTGATTTAGTTTCTGTTTTCTATTAAACTGGAACTGTTTAGCTTTATTTAAAATACTAAAACATTTCCAAAAATCCTGAAAATAAATGTGGCCTCTGTTTAGATTATTTCCAACAGGAAACATTTATTCCCAGAATTATTTGAGCATTTAGATTATTTTATAACATTTAAATGCCCAAATTCAAATACTTATGATTTAATTCAATGACCTTCTGTTGACCTAGAAAATTGTGCACCAATTTTGCCAGAGGTTCTAACCTAAGACAAAGAGGGTGAACTTTTTAGAAGGGCATTTCAGGTTCATTGAAAATATTTTTAGTAAACCCTAGTTGTTTCCAGGGGGGTGTTGGGGGTTCTATCTTCCCCAATTCAAATTTAAGAAGAATTTAAACATGATGCACATTCTAATGCTTGAACTAGCTAGGGTGTGACAGCATCCAAGAGGGATATAATAAAAACTTTCATATAAAGTGCATTGAATACTATGTGAAGTTTGATTCCTTATGATTGTTTTGAGATATGAAGATGGTGATATTAGAGTCATGCTAGTGAGTAGTTGTGAATTTGAGAAATACTTGTGTTAAGGTTTGTGAGTCCCATAGCATGCACGTATGGTGAACCGTTATGTAACAGAGTTGGAGCATGAGATATTTGTTTGATTGTCTTCCTTATGAATGGTGGGCGGGGATGAGTGATGGTCTTTTCCTACCAATCAATCCCCCTAGTAGCATGCGCGTAGTACTTTGTTTCGATGACTAATAGATTTTTGCAATAAGTATGTGAGTTCTTTATGACTAATGTTGAGTCCATGGATTATACGCACTCTCACCTTTCCACCATTTCTAGACTCTCTAGTGTCGCGCAACTTTCGCCGGTACCATAAACCCACCATATACCTTCCTCAAAACAGCCACCATACCTACCTATTATGGCATTTCCATAGCTATTCTGAGATATATTGCCATGCAACTTTCCGCTGTTCTGTTATTTATGACACGCATCATTATTGTCATATTGCTTTGCATGATCATGTAGTTGACATCGTGTTTGTGGAAAAGCCACCATTCATCTTTTTTTACATGCCGCTCTTGATTCATTGCACATCCCGGTACACCGCCGGAGGCATTCATATAGAGTCATATCTTGTTCTAGTATGGAGTTGTAATTTTTGAGTTGTAAGTAAATAGAAGTATGATGATCTTCCTTTTTTAGAACACTGTCCCATGTGAGGAAATAAAAGAAAAGAGAGAGAAAAAGAAAAAAATAGATAAAGAAGAAAGAAAAAAAAGAGAAAAATAGAGAAGGGGCAATGTTACTATCCTTTTCCATACTTGTGCTTCAAAGTAGCACCATGATCTTCATGATGGAGAGTCTCCTATGTTGTCACTTTCATATGCTAGTGGGAATTTTCATTATAGAACTTGGCTTGTATATTCCAACGATGGGCTTCCTCAAATTGCCCTAGGTCTTCATGAGCAAGCAAGTTGGATGCACACCCACTTACTTTTCTTATTGAGCTTTCATAAACTTATAGCTCTAGTCCATCCGCTGCATGACAATCCCTACTCACTCACATTGACATCTATTAATGGGCATCTCCATAGCCTGTTGATACGCCTAGTTGATGTGAGACTATCCCCCTCTTTTGTCTTCTCCACAACCACCATATTCTATTCCACCTATAGTGCTATGTCCATGGCTCACGCTCATGTATTGCATGAAAATTGAAAAAGTTTGAGAACATCAGAAGTATGAAACAATTGCTTGGCTTGTCATCGGGGTTATGCATGATTTGAGTATTTTGTGTGATGAAGATGGAGCATAGCCAGACTATATGACTTTGTAGGGATAAGCTTTCTTTGGCCATGTTATTTTGAGAAGACATAATTGCCTTGTTAGTATGCTTGAAGTATTACTGTTTTTATGTCAATATTAAACTTTTGTTTTGAATCTTATGGATCTGAACATTCATGCCACAATAAATAAAATTACGTGGATAAATATGTTAGGTAGCATTCCACATCAAAAAAATCTGTTTTTATCATTTACCTACTCGAGGACGAGCAGGAATTAAGCTTGGGGATGCTTGATACGTCTCCAATGTATCTATAATTTTTTATTATTCCATGCTATTATGTTATCCATCTTGGATGTTTTATATGCATTTATATGCTATTTTATATGATTTTTGGGACTAGCCTATTAACCTAGAGCCCAGTGCCAGTTTCTGTTTTTTCCTTGTTTTTGAGTTTTGCAGAAAAAGAATATCAAACGGAGTCCAATTGACCTGAAAATTTACGGTGATTTTTTGAAGGAAATATGCCCTAGAGGAAATAATAAAGTTGTTATTTATATTTCCTTATATAATGATAAATGTTTATTATTCATGCTAGAATTGTATTAAGTGGAAACTTGATACATGTGTGAATACATAGACAAAACAAAGTGTCCCTAGTATGCCTCTACTTGCCTAGCTTGTTAATCAAAGATGGTTAAGTTTCCGGACCATAGACGTGTGTTGTCATTCGATGAACGGGATCACATCATTTGGAGAATGATGTGATGGACAAAACTCATCCGTTAGCTTAGCATAATGATCCTTAATTTTTATTGATATTGCTTTCTTCTTGACTTATACATATTCCTTTGACTATGAGATTATGCAACTCCCGAATATCAGAGAAACACCTTGTGTGCTATAAAACGTCACAACATAACTGGGTGATTATAAAGATGCTCTACAAGTGTCTCCAAAGGTGTTTGTTGGGTTGCCATAGATCGAGATTAGGATTTGTCACTCCGAGTATCAGAGAGGTATCTCTGGGCCCTCTCGGTAATGCACATCGTGATAAGCCTTGCAAGCAATGTGACTAATGAGTTAGTTAAGTGATGATGCATTACGGAACGAGTAAAGAGACTTGCCGATAACGAGATTGAACTAGGTATGAAGATACAGACGGTCGAATCTCAGGCAAGTAACATACCAATGACAAAGGGAATGACGTATGTTGTCATCGCGGGTTGACCCATAAAGATCTTCGTGGAATATGTAGGAACCAATATGAGCATCCAGGTTCTGTTGTTGGTTATTGATCGGAGATGTGTCTCGGTCATGTCTACATAGTTCTCGAACTCGTAGGGTCCGCATGCTTAACGTTCGATGACGATTTGTATTATGAGTTATGTGTTTTGGCGACCGAAGATTGTTCGGAGTCCCGGATGAGATCACGGACATGACGAGGAGTATCGAAATGGTTGAGAGGTAAAGATTGATATATTGGACGATGGTATTCGGACACTGGAATGGTTTCGGAGTGGTTCGGATATTTATCGGAGTACTAAGGGGTTAGCGGAACCCCCTAGGGAAAGTAATGGGCCAACATGGGCCATAGGGGAGAGAGGGAAGCCCACAAGGGGTGGCCCCCCCATGAGCAGTCCGAATTGGACAAGAGGAGGGGGCGTGGCCCCCCTTTCCTTCTCCCTCTCCCTCTCCTTCCCTTTTCCCCCTCCGAAAGAAAGGAAGGGGGAGACTAGGACTAGGAATCCTAGTTGGTTCCCCCCACTTGGCGCACCCCCTTGGGCCGGCCTCCGCCCCTCCTCCTTTATATACGGGGGCAAGGGGCACCCCATAGCACATCAATTGTTCTCTTAGCCGTATGCGGTGCCCCCCTCCACAGTTTACTCCTCCGGTCATATTATCGTAGTGCTTAGGCGAAGCCCTGCGCGGATCACACCACTGTCACCATGCCATCGTGCTGACGAAACTCTCCCTCGACACTTTGCTGGATCAATAGTCCGAGGAACGTCATCGAGCTGAACGTGTGCTGAACTCGAAGGTGCCATACGTTCGATGCTTGATCGGTTGGATCGCGAAGACGTTTGAATACATCAACCGCGTTAACCTAACGCATCCGCTTTCGGTCTACGAGGGTACATGGACACACTCTCCCCCTCTCGTTGCTATGCATATCTGTTGGGGAACGTAGTAATTTCAAAAATTTCCTATGCACACACAAGATCATGGTGATGCATAGCAACGAGAGGGGGAGAGTGTGATCTACGTACCCTTGTAGATCGACAACGGAAGCGTTAACTTGGTTGATGTAGTCGTATGTCTCCACGACCCGACCGATCAAGCACCGAAACTACGGCACCTCCGATTTCTAGCACACGTTCAGCTCGATGACGATCCCCGGACTCCGATCCAGCAAAGTGTCGGGGAAGAGTTCCGTCAGCACGACGGCGTGGTGACAATCTTGATGTACTACAGCAGCAGGGCTTCGCCTAAACTCCGCTACAGTATTATCGAGGACTATGGTGGCTGGGGGCACCGCACACGGCTAAGGAATAGATCACATGGATTAACTTGTGTGTTCTAGGGTGCCTCTACCTCAGTATATAAAGGACCAAAGGGGGGAGGCTGGCCGGCCACAAGGGGCGCGCCAGGAGAGTCCTACTCCCTCCGGGAGTAGGATTCCCCCCCCCCAATCCTAGTTGGAATAGGATTCCTCGGGGGGGGGGGAGAGAGAGGGGGCCGGCCACCTCTCCTAGTCCTAATAGGACTAGGGGAGGGGGGAGGCGCGCAGCCCACCTTGGGCTGCCCCTTTCTCCTTTCCACTAAAGCCCACTAAGGCCCATATGGTTCCCGGGGGGTTCCGGTAACCTCCCGGTACTCCGGAACACTTCCGATATCCAAACATAGGCTTCCAATATATCAATCTTTATGTCTCGACCATTTCGAGACTCCTCATCATGTCCGTGATCACATCCGGGACTCCGAACTAACTTCGGTACATCAAAATGCATAAACCCATAATATAACTGTCATCGTAACCTTAAGCATGCGGACCCTACGGGTTCGAGAACAATGTAGACATGACCGAGACACGTCTCCGGTCAATAACCAATAGCGGGACCTGGATGCCCATATTGGCTCCTACATATTCTACGAAGATCTTTATCGGTCAGACCACATAACAACATACGTTGTTCCCTTTGTCATCGGTATGTTACTTGCCCGAGATTCGATCGTCGGTATCCAATACCTAGTTCAATCTCGTTACCGGCAAGTCTCTTTACTCATTCTGTAATACATCATCCCACAACTAACTCATTAGTTGCAATGCTTGCAAGGCTTATGTGATGTGCATTACCGAGAGGGCCCAGAGATACCTCTCTGACAATCGGAGTGACAAATCCTAATCTCGAAATACGCCAACCCAACATGTACCTTTGGAGACACCTATAGAGCTCCTTTATAATCACCCAGTTACGTTGTGACGTTTCGTAGCACACAAAGTGTTCCTCCGGCAAACGGGAGTTGCATAATCTCATAGTCATAGGAACATGTATAAGTCATGAAGAAAGCAATAGCAACATACTAAGCGATCGGGTGCTAAGCTAATGGAATGGGTCATGTCAATCAGATCATTCATCTAATGATGTGATCCCGTTAATCAAATAACAACTCTTTGTCCATGGTTAGGAAACATAACCATCTTTGATTAACGAGCTAGTCAAGTAGAGGCATACTAGTGACACTCTGTTTGTCTATGTATTCACACATGTATTATGTTTCCAGTTAATACAATTCTAGCATGAATAATAAACATTTATCATGAAATAAGGAAATAAACAATAACTTTATTATTGCCTCTAGGGCATATTTCCTTCAGTCTCCCACTTGCACTAGAGTCAATAATCTAGTTCACATCGCTATGTGATTAACACCAATAGTTCACATCTTTATGTGACTGGTTCACATCTCCATGTGACTAACACCCAAAGGGTTTACTAGATTCAATAATCTAGTTCACATCGCTATGTGATTAACACCCAAAGAGTGATCATGTTTTGCTTGTGAGAGAAATTTAGTCAACGGGCCTGCCATATTCAGATCCGTATGTATTTTGCAAAATTCTATGTCTACAATGCTCTGCATGGAGCTACTCTAGCTAATTGCTCCCACTTTCAATATGTATCCAGATTGAGATTTAGAATCATATGGATCAGTGCCAAAAAGTTGCATCGACGTAACCCTTTACGACGAACCTTTTTGTCACGTCCATAATCGAGAAACAATCCTTATTTCACTAAGGATAATTCTGACCGCTGTCCAGTGATCTACTCCTAGATCACTATTGTACTCCCTTGCCAAATCAGTGCAGGGTATACAATAGATCTACTACACAGCATGACATACTTTATAGAACCTATGGCCAAGGCATAGGGAATGACTTTCATTCTCTTTCTATCTTCTGCCGTGGTCGGGCTTTGAGTCTTACTCAACTTCACACCTTGTAATAAAGGCAAGAACTCTTTCTTTGACTGCTCCATTTTGAACTACTTCAAAATCTTGTCAAGGTATGTACTCATTGAAAAAACTTATCAAGCGTCTTGATCTATCTCTATAGATCTTGAAGCTCAATATGTAAGCAGCTTTACCGAAGTCTTTCTTTGAAAAACTCCTTTCAAACACTCCTTTATGCTTTGCAGAATAATTCTACATTATTTCCGATCAACAATATGTCATACACATATACTTATCAGAAATGATGTAGTGCTCCCACTCACTTTCTTGTAAATACAGGCTTCACCGCAAGTCTGTATAAAACTATATGCCTTGATCAACTTATCAAAGCGTATATTCCAACTCCGAGATTCTTGCACCAGTCCATAGATGGATCGCTGGAGCTTGCATATTTAGTTAACACCTTTAGGATCGACAAAACCTTCTAGTTGCATCGTATACAACTCTTCTTTAGTAAATCCATTAAGGAATGCAGTTTTGTTTATCCATTTGCCAGATTTCATAAAATGCGGCAATTGCTAACATGATTCGGACAGACTTAAGCATAGATACGAGTGAGAAAATCTCATCGTAGTCAACACCTTGAACTTGTCGAAAACCTTTTTGCGACAATTCTAGCTTTGTAGATAGTAACACTACTATCAGCGTCCGTCTTCCTCTTGAAGATCCATTTATTCTCAATTGCTTGCCGATCAGTGGGCAAGTCAACCAAAGTCCATACTTTGTTCTCATACATGGATCTATCTCAGATTTCATGGCCTCAAACCATTTCGTGGAATCTGGGCTCATCATCGCTTCCTCATAGTTCGCAAGTTCGTCATGGTCTAGTAACATGACTTCCAGAACAGGATTACCGTACCACTCTGGTGCGGATCTTACTCTGGTTTACCTACGAGATTTGGTAGTAACTTGATCTGAACTTACATGATCATCATCATTAGCTTCCTCACTAATTGGTGTAGTAGTCACAGGAACAGATTTCTGTGATGAACTACTTTCCAATAAGGGAGCAGGTACAGTTACCTCATCAAGTTCTACTTTCCTCCCACTCACTTCTTTCGAGAGAAACTCCTTCTCTAGAAAAACTCCGAATTTAGCAACAAAAGTCTTGCCTTCGGATTTGTGATAGAAGGTGTACCCAACAGTCTCCTTTGGGTATCCTATGAGGACATATTTCTCCGATTTGGGTTTGAGCTTATTAGGATGAAACTTTTTCATATAAGCATCACAACCCCAAACTTTAAGAAACGACAACTTTGGTTTCTTGCCAAACCACAGTTCAGATTGTGTCGTCCCAACGGACTTAGATGGTGCCCTATTTAACGTGAATGCAGCTGTCTCTAATGCATAACCCCAAAACGATAGTGGTAGATCGGTAAGAGACATCATAGACCGCACCATATCTAATAAAGTACGGTTATGATATTCGGACTCACCATTATGCTGTGGTGTTCCAGGTGGCATGAGTTTGTGAAACTATTCCACATTGTTTTAATTGAAGACCAAACTCGTAACTCAAATATTTTACTTCTGCGATCATATCGTAGAAACTTTCATTTTTGTTACGATGATTCTCCACTTCACTCTAAAATTCTTTGAAATTTTCAAATGTTTCAGACCTTTGTTTCATCAAGTAGATATACTCATATCTGCTCAAATCATTTGTGAAGATCAGAAAATAATGATACCTGCCACGAGCCTCAATATTCATCGGACCACATACATCAGTATGTATGATTTCCAACAAATCTGTTGCTCGCTCCATTGTTCCGGAGAATGGCGTTTTAGTCATCTTGCCCATAAGGCATGGTTCGCAAGCATCAAGTGATTCATAATCAAGTGATTCCAAAATCCCATCAGCATGGTGTTTCTTCATGCGCTTTACACCAATATGACCTAAACGGCAGTGCCACAAATAAGTTGCACTATCATTATTAACTTCACATCTTTTGGTTTCAATATTATGAATATGTGTATCATTAAGATCGAGATCCGATGAACTATTTTCATTGGGTGTGTAACCATATAAGGTTTTATTCATGTAAACAGAACAACAATTTATTCTTTTACTTAAATGAATAACTGTATTACAATAAACATGATCAAATCATATTCATGCTCAACGCAAACACCAAATAACACTTATTTAGGTTCAACACTAATCCCGAAAGTATAGGGAGTGTGCGATGATGATCATATCAATCTTGGAACCACTTCCAACACACATCGTCACTTCACCCTTAACTAGTCTCTGTTCATTCTGCAACTCCCGTTTTGAGTTACTACTCTTAGCAACTGATCCAGTATCAAATACTGAGGGGTTGCTATAAACACTAGTAAAGTACACATCAATAACATGTATATCAAATATACTTATGTTCACTTTGCCATCCTTCTTATCCGCCAATCACTTGGGGTAGTTCCGCTTCCAGTGACCAGTCCCTTTGCAGTAGAAGCACTTAGTCTCAGGCTTAGGATCAGACTTGGGCTTCTTCACTTGAGCAGCAACTTGCTTGCCGTTCTTCTTGAAGTTCCCCTTCTTCCCTTTGCCCTTTTCTTGAAACTAGTGGTCTTGTCAACCATCAACACTTGATGTTTTTCTTGATTTCTACCTTCATTGATTTCAGCATCACGAAGAGCTTGGGAGTTGTTTCCGTTATCCCTTGCATATTATAGTTCATCACGAAGTTCTACTAACTTGGTGATGGTGACTAGAGAATTCTGTCAATCACTATCTTATCTGGAAGATTAACTCCCACTTGATTCAAGCGATTGTAGTACCCAGACAATCTGAGCACATGCTCACTAGTTGAGCGATTCTCCTCCATCTTTTAGCTATAGAACTTGTTGGGGACTTCATATCTCTCAACTCAGGTATTTGCTTGAAATATTAACTTCAACTCCTGGAACATCTCATATGGTCCATGACGTTCAAATCGTCTTTGAAGTCCCGATTCTAAGCCATTAAGCATGGTGCACTAAACTATCAAGTAGTCATCATATTGAGCTAGCCAAACGTTCATAACGTCTGCATCTGCTCCTGCATTAGGTCTGTCACCTAGCAGTGCATCAAGGACATAATTCTTCTGTGCAGCAATGAGGATAAACCTCAGATCACGGATCCAATCCGCATCATTGCTATTAACATCTTTCAACACAATTTTCTCTAGGAACATATCAAAATAAACATATGAAAGCAACAACGCGAGCTATTGATCTACAACATAATTTGCAAAATACTACCAAGACTAAGTTCATGATAAATTTAAGTTCAATTAATCAAATTACTTAAAGAACTCCCACTTAGATAGACATCCCTCTAATCCTCTAAGTGATCACGTGATCCAAATCAACTAAACCATAACCGATCATCACATGAAATGGAGTAGTTTTCAATGGTGAACATCGTTATGTTGATCATATCTACTATATGATTCACGCTCGACCTTTCGGTCTCCGTGTTCCGAGGCCATATCTGCATATGCTAGGCTCATCAAGTTTAACCCGAGTATTCTGCGTGTGCAAAACTGGCTTGCACCCGTTGTAGATGGACGTAGAGCTTATCACACCCGATCATCACGTGGTGTCTGGGCACGACGAACTTTGGCAACGGTGCATACTCAGGGAGAACACTTCTTGATAATTAGTGAGAGATCATCTTATAATGCTACCGTCAATCAAAGCAAAAATAAGATGTATAAAAGATAAACATCATATGCAATCAAAATATGTGACATGATATGGCCATCATCATCTTGCTTCTTTGATCTCCATCTCCAAAGTACTGTCATGATCTATATCGTCACCGGCATGACATCATGATCTCCATCATCTTGATCTATATCAATGTGTCGTCACGTGGTCGTCTCGCCAACAATTGCTCTTGCAACTATTGCTATCGCATAGTGATAAAGTAAAGCAATTATTTGGCGCTTGCATATTATGCAATAAAGAGACAACCATAAGGCTTTTGCCAGTTGCCGATAACTTTAACAAAACATGATCATCTCATACAACAACTTATATCTCATCACGTTTTGACCATATCACATCATAACATGCCCTACAAAAACAAGTTAGACGTCCTCTACTTTGTTGTTGCAAGTTTTACGTGGCTGCTACGGGCTTAAGCAAGAACCAATCTTACCTACGCATCAAAACCACAACGATAGTTTGTCAAGTTGGTGCTGTTTTAACCTTCGCAAGGACCGGGCGTAGCCACACTCGGTTCAACTAAAGTTGGAGAAACTGTCACCCGCAAGTCACCTATGTGCAAAGCACGTCGGGAGAACCGGTCTTGCGTAAGCGTACGCGTAATGTCGGTCCGGGCCGCTTCGTCCAACAATACCGCCGAACCAAAGTATGACATGCTGGTAAGCAGTATGACTTATATCGCCCACAACTCACTTGTGTTCTACTCATGCATATAACATCAACACATAAAACCTAGGCTCGGATGCCACTGTTGGGGAACGTAGTAATTTCAAAAATTTCCTACGCACACGCAAGATCATGGTGATGCATAGCAACGAGAGGGGGAGAGTGTGATCTACGTACCGTTGTAGATCGACAATGGAAGTGTTAACTTGGTTGATGTAGTCGTATGTCTCCACGACCCGACCGATCAAGCACCGAAACTACGGCACCTCCGAGTTCTAGCACACGTTCAGCTTGATGACGATCCCCAGACTCTGATCCAGCAAAGTGTCGGGGAAGAGTTCTGTCAGCATGATGGCGTGGTGATGATCTTGATGTACTACAGCAGCAGGGCTTCGCCTAAACTCCGCTACAGTATTATCGAGGACTATGGTGGCTGGGGGCACCGCACACGGCTAAGGAATAGATCACGTGGATCAACTTGTGTGTTCTAGGGTGCCTCTACCTCAGTATATAAAGGACCAAAGGGGGGAGGCTGGCCGGCCACAAGGGGCGCGCCAGGAGAGTCCTACTCCCTCCGGGAGTAGGATTCCCCCCCCCAATCCTAGTTGGAATAGGATTCCTCGGGGGGGGGGGGGGAAGAGAGAGAGGGGGCCGGCCACCTCTCCTAGTCCTAATAGGACTAGGGAGGGGGGAGGCGTGCAGCCCACCTTGGGCTGCCCCTTTCTCCTTTCCACTAAAGCCCACTAAGGCCCATATGGTTCCCGGGGGGTTCCGGTAACCTCCCAGTACTCCGGTAAAATCCCGATTTCACCCGGAACACTTCCGATATCCAAACATAGGCTTCCAATATATCAATCTTTATGTCTCGACCATTTCGAGACTCCTCGTCATGTCTGTGATCACATCCGGGACTCCGAACTAACTTCGGTACATCAAAATGCATAAACTCATAATATAATTGTCATTGTAACCTTAAGCGTGCGGACCCTACGGGTTCGAGAACAATGTAGACATGACCGAGACACGTCTCCGGTCAATAACCAATAGCGGGACCTGGATGCCCATATTGGCTCCTACATATTCTACGAAGATCTTTATCGGTCAGACCGCATAACAACATACATTGTTCCCTTTGTCATCGGTATGTTACTTGCCCGAGATTCGATCGTCGGTATCCAATACCTAGTTCAATCTCGTTACCGGCAAGTCTCTTTACTCGTTCTGTAATACATCATCCCGCAACTAACTCATTAGTTGCAATGCTTGCAAGGCTTATGTGATGTGCATTACCGAGAGGGCCCAGAGATACCTCTCCGACAATCGGAGTGACAAATCCTAATCTCGAAATACGCCAACCCAACATGTACCTTTGGAGACACCTGTAGAGCTCCTTTATAATCACCTAGTTATGTTGTGACGTATGGTAGCACACAAAGTGTTCCTCCGGCAAACGGGAGTTGCATAATCTCATAGTCATAGGAACATGTATAAGTCATGAAGAAAGCAATAGCAACATACTAAACGATCGGGTGCTAAGCTAATGGAATGGGTCATGTCAATCAGATCATTCATCTAATGATGTGATCCCGTTAATCAAATAACAACTCTTTGTCCATGGTTAGGAAACATAACCATCTTTGATTAACGAGCTAGTCAAGTAGAGGCATACTAGTGACACTCTGTTTGTCTATGTATTCACACATGTATTATGTTTCCGGTTAATACAATTCTAGCATGAATAATAAACATTTATCATGAAATAAGGAAATAAACAATAACTTTATTATTGCCTCTAGGGCATATTTCCTTCAATATCCTAGATAGATCTTGTGTGATCGTAGGAATTTTTTTGAAATTGCATGCTACGTTCCCCAACAGTGGCTTCCGAGCCAGGTTCATGCGTAGATGATATGCACGAGTAGAACACAAAGAGTTGTGGGCGATCATAGTCATACTTCTTACTACCAACGTCTTATTTTGATTCGGCGGTATTGTTGGATGAAGCGGCCCGGACCAACCTTACATGACCACGTTCATGAGACCGGTTCCACCGACAGACATGCAACTTGTTTTGCATAAAGGTGGCTGGCGGGTGGCTGTTTCTCCAACTTCAATTGAAGCGAATTTGACTACAGTCGGTACTTGTTGAAGTTTAAAACAACACACTTGACAAAAAATCGATGTGGTTTTGATGCGTAGGTAAGAACGGTTCTTACTAGAAGCCCATAGGAGCCACATAAAACTTGCAACAACAAAGTAGAGGACGTTTAACTTGTGTTTTGCAGGGCATGTTGTGATGTGATATGGTCAAGACATGATGTGATATACGTTATTGTATGAGATGATCATGTTTTGTAAAAGTTATCGGCAACTGGCAGGAGCCTTATGGTTGTCACTTTATTGTATGAAATGCAATCGCCATATAATTGATTTACTTTCACTATGCGTTAGCGATAGTTGTAGAAGCAATAGTTGGCGATACGACCACGACGCTACGATGGAGATCAAAGTGTCAAGTCAGTGACGATGGAGATCATGACGGTGCTTTGGAGATGGAGATCAAAGGCACAAGATGATGATGGCCATATCATGTCACATATTTTGATTGCATGTGATGTTTATCTTTTATGCATCTTATTTTGCTTAGTACGGAGGTAGCATTATAAGATGATCCCGCACTAAATTTCACGGTATAAGTGTTCTCCATGAGTCTGCACCGTTGCGACAGTTTGTCGTGCCGAGACACCACATGATGATCGGGTGTGATAAGCTCTACATTCACATGCAACGGGTGCAAGACAGTTTTGCACATGTAGAATACTCGGGTTAAACTTGATGAGCCTAGCATGTACAAACATGGCCTCAGAACACTGAGACCGAAAGGTTGAACGTGAATCATATAGTAGATATGATCAACACAGAGATGTTCACCATTGAAAACTACTCCATCTCACGTGATTATTGGACATGGTTTAGTTGATATGGATCATGTGATCATTTAGATGACTCGAGGGATGTCTATCTAAGTGGGAGTTCTTAAGTAATATGATCAATTGAACTTAAATTTATCATGAACTCGGTCCTGATAGTTTTTTGCATATTTATATTGTAGATCAATGGCCCGTGCTACCATCCCCTTGAATTTTAATGTGTTCCTAGAGAAATCTAAGTTGGAAGATGATGGTAGCAACTACATGGATTGGGTCCGTAACTTGAGGATTATCCTCATTGCTGCACAGAAGAATTACGTCCTTGATGCACCGCTAGGTGCAAGGCCTGCTGCAGGAGCAACTCCGGACGTTATGGACGTCTGGCAAGCTAAATCTGATGACTACTTGATAGTTCAGTGTGCCATGCTTTACGACTTAGAATCGGCACTTCAAAGACGTTTTGAGCGTCATGAAGCATATGAGATGTTCTAGGAGTTGAAGTTAATATTTCAAGCAAATGCCCGAGTTGAGAGATATGAAGTCACTAACAAGTTCTATAGCTGCAAGATGGAGGATAACAGTTCTGTCAGTGAACACATACTCAGAATGTCTGGGTACCATAACCACTTGACTCAGCTGGGAGTTAATCTTCCAGATGATAGTGTCATTGATAGAGTTCTTCAATCGCTGCCACCAAGCTATAAAGGCTTCGTGATGAACTATAATATGCAAGGGATGAACAAGACGATTCCCGGGCTCTTCGCAATGCTGAAAGCTGCGGAGGTAGAAATCAAGAAGGAGCATCAAGTGTTGATGGTTAAATAAACCACTAGTTTCAAGAAAAAGGGCAAAGGAAAGAAGGGGAACTTCAAGAAGAATAGCAAGCAAGCTGCTACTCCAGGGAAGAAGCCCAAGTCTGGACCTAAGGCTGAAACTAAGTGCTTCTACTGCAGAGGGACTGGCCACTGGAAGCGGAAATGCCCCAAGTATTTGGCGGAGAAGAAGGATGGCAAAGTTAAAGGTATAATTGATATACATGTTATTTATGTGTACCTTACTAATGCTCGTAGTAGTGCCTGGGGTATTTGCTACTGGTTCTGTTGCTCATATTTGCAACTCGAAACAGGGGCTACAGATTAAACAAAGATTGGCTAAGGACAAGGTGATGATGCGCTTCGGAAATGGTTCCAAGGTCGATGTGATCGCTGATGGCAGCTGGAACTACGTCTGTATTTCCCCGAAGAGGGAGGGATGATGTAGCACAGCGGCGGTAGAGTATTTCCCTCAGTTATGAAACCAAGGTGTCGAACCAGTAGGAGAACCAAGCAACACAATGTAAACAGCCCCTGCACACAAATAACAACACCTCATAACCCAACGAGTTAAAGAGGTTGTCAATCCCTTTCGGCTAACGGCGCCAAAAATTGGTGCGTGACGAGAGAAAGTTGTGATAGACTAAAATAATAGATCGCAAATAAAATAAAGTGCAACAAGGTATTTTTGGATTTTTGGTTTAATAGATCTGAAAATAAAAGCAAGGAAAAAGTAGATCACGGGGAAAATATATGAGAAATAAGACCCGGGGGTCGTAGGTTTCACTAGTGGCTTCTCTCAGGAAAAATAGCAAACGATGGGTAAAAAAATTACTGTTGGGCAATTGATAGAACTTCAAATAATTATGACAATATCCAGGCAATGATCATTACATAGGCATCACGTACAAGATTAGTAGACCGACTCTTGCCTGCATCTACTACTATTACTCCACACATCGACCGACATCCAACATGCATCTAGTGTATTAAGTTCATGGAAAAACGGAGTAACACAATAAGAATGATGGCATGATGTAGACAAGATCCGTTTATCTATATGGTGGTAGATATAGATCTTGTCTTTTTATCCTTAGTAGCAACGATACATACGTGTCGGTTCCCTTTCTATCACTGGGATCAAGCACTGTAAGATCGAACCCACTACCGAGCACCTCTTCCCATTACAAGATAAATAGATCGAGTTGGCCAGAAAAAACCCAAATATCGAAGAAGAAATACGAGGCTATAAGAGATCATGCATGAAAGGTTCAAAGAAACTCAAATACTTTCATGGATATAAAAACATAGATCTGATCATAAACTCGAAGTTCATCGATCCCAACAAACACATCGCAAACGAGTTACATCATATGGATCTCCAAGAGACCATTGTATTGAGGATCAGGGGAGAGAGATGAAGCCATCTAGCTACTAACTACGGACCCGAAGGTCTACAAAGGACTACTCACGCATCATCGGAGAGGCACCAATGGAAGTGGTGAACCCCTCCGTGATGGTGTTTAGATTGGATCTCGTGTTTCTGGACTCTGCGGCGGCTGGATGAATATTTCGTCGACTCCCCTAGGGTTTTGGGAATATTTGGGTATTTATAGAGCAAAGAGGCGGTCCGGGGGCACCCGAGGTGGGCAAAACCCACCTGGGCGCGCTAGGGCCTCCTGGAGCGCCCTAGTGGGTTGTGCCCCCCTCGGGGCACCCCCCAGGTGCAACCAGGTCCCATCTGCTTCCTTTTGGCCCATAAAAAATCATCGTAAAGTTTTGTGCCATTTGGACTCCGTTTGATATTGATTTCCTGCGATGTAAAAAACATGGGGAAAACAGGAACTGGCACTGGGCACTATGTCAATAGGTTAGTACCAAAAATGATATAAAATGACTATAAAATGATTATAAAACAGCCAAGATTGATAATAAAACATGGAACAATCGAAAATTATAGATATGTTGGAGATGTATCAATCGTCGTCGGCACACTACCTCTACATCTACCTTCGGGATTAGTTTTAGACCTGAATAATTGTTATTTGGTGCCAGCGTTGAGCATGAACATTATATGGGGATCTTGTTTAATGCGAGACTGTTGTTCATTTAAATCAGAGAATAATGGTTGTTCTATTTATATGAGTAATATCTTTTATGGTCATGCACCCTTGATGAGTGGTCTATTTTTGTCGAATCTTGATCGTGGTGATACACATATTCATAATATTGATGCCAAAAGATGCAAAGTTAATAATGATAGTGCAACTTATTTGTGCCACTGGCGTTTAGGTCATATTGGTGTAAAGTGCATGAAGAAACTCCATGCAGATGGGCTTTTGGAATCACTTGATTACGAATCACTTGATGCTTGCGAACCATGCCTCATGGGCAAGATGACTAAGACTCCGTCCTCCAGAACAATGGAGCGAGCCACTGCCTTATTGGAAATAATACATACTGATGTGTGCGGTCGAATGAGTGTTGAGGCTTGCAGCGGGTATCGTTATTTTCTGACCTTCACAGATGATTTGAGTAGATATGGGTATATCTACTTAATGAAACATAAATCTGAAACATTTGAAAAGTTCAAAGAATTTCAGAGTGAAGTGGAAAATCATTGTAACAAGAAAATAAAATTTCTATGATCTGATCACGAAGGCGAATATTTAAGTTACGAGTTTGGTCTTCATTTAAAACAATGTGGAATAGTTTCGCAACTCACACCACCTGGAACACCACAGCGTAATGGTGTGTCCGAACATCGTAATTGTACTTTATTAGATATGGTGCGATCTATGATATCTCTTACCGATTTACCACTATCATTTTGGGGTTATGCATTAGAGACAGCTGCATTCACGTTAAATAGGGCACCATCTAAATATGTTGAGATGACACCATATGAACTTTGGTTTGGCAAGAAACCTAAGCTGTCATTTCTTAAAGTTTGGGGTTGCGATGCTTATGTGAAAAAGCTTCAGCCTGATAAGCTCGAACCCAAATCGGAGAAATGCGTCTTCAAAGGATACCCAAAAGAAACTGATGGGTACACCTTCTATCACAGATCCGAAGGCAAGATATTTGTTGCTAAGAATGGATCCTTTCTAGAGAAGGAGTTTCTCTCGAAAGAAGTGAGTGGGAGGAAAGTAGAACTTGATGATGTAGTTGTACATTCTCTCGAATTGGAAAGTAGTTCATCACAGAAATCAATTCCAGTGATGCCTACACCAATTAGTGAGGAAGCTAATGATGATGATCATGAAACTTCAGATCAAGTTACTACCGAACCTCGTAGGTCAACCAGAGTACGTTCCGCACCAGAGTGGTATGGCAATCCTGTTCTGGAAGTCATGTTGCTAGACCATGACGAACCTACGAACTATGAGGAAAGGATGATGAGCCCAGATTCCGCTAAATGGCTTGAGGCCATGAAATCTGAGATGGGATCCATGTATGAGAACAAAGTATGGACATTGGTTGATTTGCTCGATGATCGGCAAGCCATAGAAAATAAATGGATCTTCAAGAAGAAGAAAACTGATGCTGATGGTAATGTTAGTATCTACAAAGCTCGAATTGTTACGAAAGGTTTTCGACAAGTTCAAGGAGTTGACTACGATGAGACCTTCTCACCTGTAGCGATGCTTAAGTCTGTCCGAATCATGTTAGCAATTGCCGCATTTTATGATTATGAAATTTGGTAAATGGATGTCAAAACTGCATTCCTCAATGGATTTCTTAAAGAAGAGTTGTATATGATGCAACCAGAAGGTTTTGTCGATCCTAAAGGTGCTAACAAAGTGTGCAAGCTCCAGCGATCCATTTATGGACTTGTGCAAGCCTCTCGGAGTTGGAATATACGCTTTGATAGTGTGATCAAAGCATATGGTTTTATACAAACTTTTGGAGAAGCCTGTATTTACAAGAAAGTGAGTGGGAGCTCTGTAGCATTTCTAATATTATATGTGGATGACATATTGTTGATTGGAAATGATATAGAATTTCTGGATAGCATAAAAGGATACTTGAATAAGAATTTATCAATGAAAGACCTCGGTGAAGCTGCTTATATATTGGGCATCAAGATCAATAGAGATAGATCAAGACGCTTAATTGGACTTTCACAAAGCAAATACCTTGATAAATTTTTAAAGAAGTTCAAAATGGATCGGTCAAAGAAAGGGTTCTTGCATGTGTTACAATGTGTGAAGTTGAGTGAGACTCAATGCCCGACCACTTCAGAAGATAGAGAGAAAATGAAAGTCATTCCCTATGCCTCAGCCATAGGTTCTATGTATGCAATGTTGTGTACCAGACCTGATGTGTGCCTTGCTATAAGTTTTGTAGGGAGGTACCAAAGTAATCCATGAGTGGACCACTGGACAACGGTCAAGAACATCCTGAAATACCTGAAAAGGACTAAGGATATGTTTCTCGTTTATGGAGGTGACAAAGAGCTTGTCGTAAATGGTTACGTCGATGCTAGCTTTGACACTAATCTGGATGACTCTAAGTCACAAACTAGATACGTATTTATATTGAATGGTGGAGCTGTCAGTTGGTGCAGTTCCAAGCAGAGCATCATGGCAGAATCTATGTGTGAAGTAGAGTACATAGCTGCTTTGGAAGCAGCAAATGAAGGAGTCTGGATGCAGGAGTTCATATCCAATCTAGGTGTAATACCTAGTGCATCGGGTCCAATGAAAATCTTTTGTGACAATACTGCCTTAGCGAAGGAATCCAGATTTCACAAGAGAACCAAACACATCAAGAGACGCTTCAACTCCATCTGTGATCAAGTCAAGGAGGGAGACATAGAGATTTGCAAAATACATACGGATCTGAATGTTGCAGACCCGTTGACTAAGCCTCTTCCACGAGCAAAACATGATCAACACCAAGACTCCATGGGTGTTAGAATCATTACAATGTAATCTAGATTATTGACTCTAGTGCAAGTGGGAGACTGAAGGAAATATGCCCTAGAGGCAATAATAAAGTTGTTATTTATATTTCCTTACATCATGATAAATGTTTATTATTCAAGCTAGAATTGTATTAACCGGAAACTTGATACATGTGTGAATACATAGACAAAACAAAGTGTCCCTAGTATGCCTCTACTTGACTAGCTCGTTAATCAAAGATCGTTAAGTTTCCTGACCATAGACATGTGTTGTCATTTGATGAACAGGATCACATCACTAGGAGAATGATGTGATGGACAAGACCCATCCGTTAGCTTAGCATAATGATCATTAAGTTTTACTGCTATTGCTTTTTCGTGACTTATACATATTCCTTTGACTATGAGATTATGCAACTCCCGAATACCGGAGGAACACCTTGTGTGCTATCAAACGTCACAACGTAATTGGGTGATTATAAAGATGCTCTACAGGTGTCTCCAAAGGTGTTTGTGAAGGAAATATGCCCTAGAGGCAATAATAAAGTTATTGTTTATTTCCTTATTTCATGATAAGTGTTTATTATTCATGCTAGAATTGTATTAACCGGAAACATAATACATGTGTGAATACATAGACAAACAGATTGTCACTAGTATGCCTCTACTTGACTAGCTCGTTGATCAAAGATGGTTATGTTTCCTAGCCATAGACAAAGAGTTGTCATTTGATTAACGGGATCACATAATTAGGAGAATGATGTGATTGACTTGACCCATTCCATTAGCTTAGCACTTGATCGTTTAGTTTGTTGCTACTGCTTTCTTCATGACTTATACATGTTCCTATGACTATAAGATTATGCAACTCCCGTTTACCGGAGGAACACTTTGTGTGCTACCAAACATCACAACGTAACTAGGTGATTACAAAGGTGCTCTACAGGTGTCTCCAAAGGTACTTGTTAGGTTGGCATATTTCAAGATTAGGATTGGTCACTCCGATTGTCGGAGAGGTATCTCTGGGCCCACTCGGTAATACAAATCACTTAAGCCTTACAAGCATTGCAACTAATGAGTTAGTTGTGGGATGATGTGTTAGGGAACGAGTAAAGAGACTTGCTGGTAACGAGATTGAACTAGGTATTGAGATACCGACGATCGAATCTCGGGCAAGTAACATACCTATGACAAAGGGAACAACGTATGTTGTTATGCGGTTTGACCGATAAAGATCTTCGTAGAATATGTAGGAGCCAATATAAGCATCCAGGTTCCGCTATTGGTTATTGACCGGAGACGTGTCTCGTCATGTCTACATAGTTCTCGAACCCGTAGGGTCCACACGCTTAAAGTTTGATGACGGTTATATTATGAGTTTATGTGTTTTGATGTACCAAAGGTAGTTCGGAGTCCCGGATGTGATCATGGACATGACAAGGAGTCTCGAAATGGTCGAGACATGAAGACTATATATTGGACGACTATATTCGGACACCGGAATGGTTCAGGGGGTTATCAGATATATACCGGAGTACCGGGGGTTACCGAAACCCCCCGGGGGTTATTAGGCTTCATGGGCCCAAAGTAGTGGAAGAGGAGAGGCAGCAGGAGGTGGCGCGTGGCCCCCTTGCCCCAATCCGAATTGGGAAAGGGAAGGGGTGGCAGCCCCCCTTCTCCTTCCTTCTCTCCACCTCCTCCTTCCCCTTCTCCTAGTTGGAATAGGAAAGGGGGGCAAAACCTACTTGGAGTAGGATTGCCCCCCCTTGGGCGCGCCTCCTCCTCTTGGTCGGCCCCCTCCTCCTCCCCCTTTATATACGAAGGAGGGGGGCACCCCATAGACACAACAATTGATCTCTTAGATCTTTTAGCCGTGTGTGGTGCCCCTTCCACCATAATCCAACTCGGTCATATCGTAGCGGTGCTTAGGCGAAGCCCTGCGTCGGTACAACATCATCATCGTCACCACGCTGTCGTGCTGACGGAACTCTCCCTCAAAGCTCGGCTGGATCGGAGTTCGAGGGACGTCATCGAGTTGAACCTGTGCAGAACTCGGAGGTGCCGTGCGTTCGGTGCTTGATTGGTCGGAACGTGAAGACGTACGACTACATCAACCGCGTTGTGCTAACGCTTCCGCTTTCGGTCTACGAGGGTATGTGGACACACTCTCCCCTCTCTTTGCTATGCATCACCATGATCTTGCGTGTGCGTAGGAAATTTCTTGAAATTGCTACGTTCCCCGACAGTGGCATTCGAGCCTGGTTTTATGCGTTGATGTTATATGCACAAGTAGAACACAAGTGAGTTGTGGGCGATACAAGTCATACTGCTTACCAGCATGTCATACTTTGGTTCGGCGTTGTTGTTGGATGAAGCGGCCCGGACCGACATTACGCGTATGCTTACGCGAGACTGGTTCTACCGATGTGCTTTGCACACAGGTGGCTGGCGGGTGTCAGTTTCTCCAACTTTAGTTGAACCAAGTGTGGCTACGCCCGGTCCTTGAGAAGGTTAAAACATCACTAACTTGATGAACTATCATTGTGGTTTTGATGCGTAGGTAAGAACGGTTCTTGCTCAGCCCATAGCAGCCACGTAAAACTTGCAACAACAAAGTAGAGGACGTCTAACTTGTTTTTGCAGGGCATGTTGTGATGTGATATGGTCAAGGCATGATGCTATATTTTATTGTATGAGATAATCATTTTTTTAACCAAGTTATCGGCAACTGGCAGGAGCCATATGGTTGTCGCTTTATTGTAAGCAATGCAATCGCCCTGTAATGCTTTACTTTATCACTAAGCGGTAGCGATAGTCGTAGAAGCATAAGTTGGCGAGACGACAACGATGCTATGATGGATATCAAAGTGTCGCGCCGGTGACAATGGTGATCATGACGGCGCTTCGGAGATGAAGATCACAAGCACAAGATGATGATGGCCATATCATATCACTTATATTGATTGCATGTGATATTTATCTTTTATGCATCTTATCTTGCTTTGATTGACGGTAGCATTATAAGATGACCTCTCACTAAATTATCAAGGTATAAGTGTTCTCCCGGAGTATGCACCATTGTGAAAGTTCTTCGTGCTGAGACACCACGTGATGATCGGGCGTGATAGGCTCTACGTTCAAATACAACGGGTGCAAAATAGTTGCACGCGCGGAATACTCAGGTTAAACTTGACAAGCCTAGCATATGCAGATATGGCCTCGGAACACTGAGACCGAAAGGTCGAGTGTGAATCATATAGTAGATATGATCAACATAATGATGTTCACCATTGAAAACTACTCCATTTCACGTGATGATCCGTTATGGTTTAGTTGATATGGACCACGTGATCACTTAGATGATTAGAGGGATGTCTATCTAAGTGGGAGTTCTTAAGTAATATGATTAATTGAACTTTAATTTATCATGAACTTAGTCTTGGTAGTATTAGCATATCTATGTTGTAGATCAATAGCTCGTGTTTAGCTCCCTGTTTTATTTTTGATATGTTCCTAGAGAAAACTAAGTTGAAAGATGTTAGTAGCAATGATGCGGATTGGATCCGTGACCTGAGGATTATCCTCATTGCTGCACAGAAGAATTATGTCCTTGATGCACCGCTAGGTGACAGACCTATTGTAGGAGCAGATGCAGACGTTATGAACGTTTGGCTAGCTCAATATGATGACTACTTGATAGTTTAGTGCACCAGGCTTAACAACTTAGAATCGGGACTTCAAAGACGGCATGGATCATATGAGATGCTCCAGGAGTTGAAGTTAATATTTCAAGAAAATACCCGAGTTGAGAGATATGAAGTCTCCAACAAGTTCTATAGCTAAAAGATGGATGAGAATAGCTCAAGCAGTGAGCATGTGCTCAGATTGTCTGGGTACTACAATCGCTTGAATCAAGTGGGAGTTAATCTTCCAGATAAAATAGTGATTGACTGAATTCTCTAGTCACCATCACCAAGTTAGTAGAACTTCGTGATGAACTATAGTATGCAAGGCATGACGTAAACGATTCCCGAGCTTTTCATGATGATGAAATCGATGAAGGTAGAAATCAAGAAAGAGCATCAAGTGTTGGTGATTAACAAGACCACTAGTTTCAAGAAAAGGGCAAAGGGAAAGAAAGGGAACTTCAAGAAGAACAGCAAGAAAGTTGCTGCTCAAGCCCAAGTATGGACCTAAGCCTAAGACTAAGTGCTTCTACTGCAAAGGGACTGGTCACTAGAAGCGGAAATGCCCTGAATATTTAGTGGATAAGAAGGATGGCAAAGTGAACAAGGGTATATTTGATATACAGGTTATTGATGTGTACCTTACTAGTATTTATAGTAGCCCTTGGGTATTTGATACTTGTTTGGTTGCTAAAAATTAGTAACTCGAAACAAGAGTTACAGAATAAATAGAGACTAGTTAAGGGTGAAATGACGATGTGTGTTGGAAGTGGTTCCAAGATCGATATGATCATCATCGCACACTCCCTATACTTTCAGGATTAGTATTAAACCTAAATAAATGTTATTTGGCGTTTACGTTGAGCATGAATATGATTTGATCATGTTTATTGCAATACGGTTATTCATTTAAAATCAGAGAATAATTGTTGTTCTCTTTACATGAATAAAACCTTTGATGGTCATACACCCAATGAAAATAGTTTGTTGGATCTCGATCGTAGTGATACACATATTCATAATATTGATGCCAAAAGATGCAAAGTTGATAATGATAGTGCAACTTATTTGTGGCACTGCCATTTAGGTCATATCGGTGTAAAGCGCATGAAGAAAATCCATGCTGATGGGCTTTTGGAATCACTTGATTATGAATCAGTTGATGATTGTGAACCATGCCTCATGGGTAAGATGACTAAGACTCCGTTCTCCTGAACAATTGAGCGAGCAACAGACTTGTTGGAAATAATACATACTGATGTATGCAGTCCGATGATTGTTGAGGCTCGCGGCGGGTATCGTTATTTTTCTGACCTTCACAGATGATTTGAGCAGATATGTGCATATCTACTTGAAGAAACATTAGTTTGAAACATTTGAAAAGTTCAAATAATTTCAGAGTGAAGTGGAAAATCATCGTAACAAGAAAATAAAGTTTCGAGTTATGAGTTTGGCCTTCAATTAAAACAATGTAGAATGGTTTCACAAACTCGTGCCACCTGGAACACCACAGCGTAATGGTGTGTCCGAACGTCATAACCATATTTTATTTGATATAGTGCAATCTATGATGTCTCTTACCGATTTACCACTATCATTTTGGGGTTATGCATTAGAGACAGCTACATTCACATTAAAAAGGGCACCATCTAAATCCGTTGAGACGACACCGTATGAACTGTGGTTTATCAAGAAACCTAAGCCGTCGTTTCTTAAAGTTTGGGGTTGCGATGCTTATGTGAAAAAGTTTCATCTTGATAAGCTCAAACCCAAGTCGGAGAAGTGCGTCTTCATAGGATACCCAAAAGTAACTGTTGGGTACACCTTCTATCACAAATCAGAAGGCAAGATATTTGTTGCTGAGAATGTATCCTTTCTAGAGAAGGAGTTTCGCTCGAAAGAAGTGAGTGGGAGGAAAGTAGAACTTGATGAGGTAACTGTACCTGCTCCCTTATTGGAAAGTAGTTCATCACAGAAATCTGTTTCTGTGACTCCTACACCAATTAGTGAGGAAGCTAATGATGATGATCATGTAACTTCAGATCAAGTTACTACCGAACCTCGTAGGTCAACCAGAGTGAGATCCGCACCAGAGTGGTACGGTAATCCTGTTCTGGAGGTCAAGTTAATTGACCATGACGAACCTACGAGCTATGAGGAAGCGATGATGAGCCCAGATTCCGCGAAATGGCTTGAGGCCATGAAATCTGAGATGGGAGCCATGTATGAGAACAAAGTGTGGACTTTGATTGACTTGCCCGATGATCGGCAAGCCATAGAAAATAAATGGATCTTCAAAGAGGAAGACGGGCGCTGATAGTAGTGTTACTATCTACAAAGCTAGACTTGTTGAAAAAAGGTTTTGACAAAGTTCAAGGTGTTGACTACGATGAGTTTTTCTCACTCGTATCGATGCTTAAAAGTCTGTCTGAATCATGTTAGCAATTGCCGCATTTTATGAAATCTGACAATTGGATGTCAAAACTGCATTCCTTAATGGATTTATTAAAGAAGAGTTGTATATGATGCAACCAGAAGGTTTTGTCGATCCTAAAGGTGGTAACAAAATATGCAAGCTCCAGCGATCCATCTATGGACTGGTGCAAGCATCTCGGAGTTGGAATATATGCTTCGATAAGTTGATCAAAGCATATGGTTTTATACAGATTTGCGGTGAAGCATTTATTTACAAGAAAGTGAGTGGGAGCACTACAACATTTCTGATAAGTATATGTGAATGACATATTGTTGATCGGAAATAATGTAGAATTATTCTACAAAGCATAAAGGAGTGTTTGGAAGGAGTTTTTCAAAGAAAGACCTCGGTGAAGCTGCTTACATATTGAGCATCAAGATCTATAGAGATAGGTCAAGACGCTTGATAAGTTTTTTCAATGAGTATGTACCTTGACAAGATTTTGAATTAGTTCAAAATGGAACAGTCAAAGAAAGAGTTCTTACCTGTGTTACAAGGCGTGAAATTGAGTAAGACTCAAAGCCCGACCACGGCAGAAGATAGAAAGAGAATGAAAGTCATTCTCTATGCCTCAGCCATAGTTTCTATAAAGTATGCCATGCTGTGTACCAAATCTATTGTATACCCTACACTAAGTTTAGCAAGGGAGTACAATAGTGATCTAGGAGTAGATCACTGGACAACGGTCAAAATTATCCTTAGTGGAATAAGGATATGTTTCTTATTATGGAGGTGACAAAAGGTTCGTCGTAAAGGGTAACGTCGATGCAAATTTTGACACTGGTCCAGATGACTCTAAGTCTCAATTTGGATACATTTTGAAAGTGGGAGCAATTAGCTAGAGTAGCTCCGTGCAGAGCATTATTGACATAGAAATTTGCAATACATACGGATCTGAATGTGGCAGACCCATAGACTAAACTTCTCTCACAAGAAAAACATGATCACACCTTAGTACTCTTTGGGTGTTAATCACATAGCGATGTGAACTAGATTATTGACTCTAGTAAACCCTTTGGGTGTTGGTCACATGACGATGTGAACTATGGGTGTTAATCACATGGTGATGTGAACTATTGGTGTTAAATCACATGGCGATGTGAATTAGATTATTGACTCTAGTGCAAGTGGAAGACTGAAGGAAATATGCCCTAGAGGCAATAATAAAGTTATTATTTATTTCCTTATTTCATGATAAATGTTTATCATTCATGCTAGAATTGTATTAACCGGAAACATAATACATGTGTGAATACATAGACAAATAGAGTGTCACTAGTATGCCTCTACTTGACTAGCTCGTTGATCAAAGATGGTTATGTTTCCTAGCCATAGACAAAGAATTGTCATTTGATTAACGGGATCACATCATTAGGAGAATGATGTGATTGACTTGACCCATTTCGTTAGCTTAGCACTTGATCATTTAATTTGTTGCTATTGCTTTCTTCATGACTTATACATGTTCCTATGACTATGAGATTATGCAACTCCCGTTTACCGGAGGAACACTTTGTGTGCTACCAAACGTCACAACGTAACTGGGTGATTATAAAGGTGCTCTACAGGTGTCTCCGAAGGTACTTGTTGGGTTGGCGTATTTTGAGATTAGGATTTGTCACTCCGATTGTTGGAGAGGTATCTCTGGGCCCATTCGGTAATACACATCACTTAAGCCTTGCAAGCATTGCAACTAATGAGTTAGTTGTGGGATGATGTGTTATGGAACGAGTAAAGAGACTTGTCGGTAACAAGATTGAACTAGGTATTGAGATACCGACGATCGAATCTCGGGCAAGTAACATACCGATGACAATGGGAACAACGTATGTTGTTTTGCGGTTTGACCGATAAAGATCTTCGTAGAATATGTAGGAGCCAATATGAGCATCTAGGTTCCGCTATTGGTTATTGACTGGAGACGTGTCTCGGTCATGTCTACATAGTTCTCGAACCCGTAGGGTCCACACGCTTAAAGTTCGATGACGGTTATATTATGAGTTTATGAGTTTATGTGTTTTGATGTACCAAAGGTAGTTCGGAGTCCCGGATGTGATCACGGACATGACGAGGAGTCTCGAAATGGTCGAGACATGAAGATTGATATATTGGACGACTATATTCAGACACCGGAATGGTTCCGGGGGTTATCGGATATATACCGGAGTACCGGGGGTTACCGACCCCCTCAGGGGGGGTTATTGGGCCTCATGGGCCCAAAGTGGTGGAAGAGGAGAGGCAGCAGGAGGTGGCGCGCGGCCCCCCTTGCCCCAATCCGAATTGTGAAAGGGAAGGGGGCGGCGCCCCCCCCCCCTTCTCCTTCCTTCTCTCCACCTCCTCCTTCCCCCTTCTCCTAGTTGGAATAGGAAAGGGGGCCAAAACCTACTTGGAGTATGATTGCCCCCCTTGGGCGTGCCTCCTCCTCTTGGCCGGCCCCCTCCTCCTCCCCCCTTTATATACGGAGGAGGGGGCACCCCATAGACACAACAATTGATCTCTTAGATATTTTAGCCTTGTGCGGTGCCCCCTTCCACCATAATCCACCTCGGTCATATCGTAGTGGTGCTTAGGCGAAGCCCTGTGCTGGTAGAACATCATCATCGTCACCACGTCGTCGTGCTAACGGAACTCTCCCTCAAAGCTCAGTTGGATCGGAGTTCGAGGGACGTCATCGAGTTGAACGTGTGCAGAACTCGAAGGTGTCGTGCGTTCGGTGCTTGATCGGTCGGATCGTGAAGATGTACGACTACAACAACCGTGTTGTGCTAACGCTTCCGCTTTTGGTCTACGAGGGTATGTGGACACACTTTCCCCTCTCGTTGCTATGCATCACCATGATCTTGTGTGTGCGTAGGATTTTTTTTGAAATTACTACGTTCCCCAACAGTTTGTTGGGTTGGCATAGATCGAGATTAGGATTTGTCACTCCGAGTACCAGAGAGGTATCTCTGGGCCCCCTCAGTAATGCACATCATGATATGCCTTGCAAGCAATGTGACTAATGAGTTAGTTACGGGATGATGCATTATGGAATGACTAAAGAGACTTGCCAGTAACGAGATTGAACTAGGTATGAAGATATAGACGATCGAATCTCGGGCAAGTAACATACCAATGACAAAGGGAATGACGTATGTTGTCATTGCGGTTTGACCGATAAAGATCTTCGTGGAATATGTAGGAACCAATATGGGCATCTAGGTTCCGCTGTTGGTTATTGATCGGAGATGTGTCTCGGTCATGTCTACATAGTTCTCAAACCCGTAGGGTCCGCACGCTTAACATTCGATGATGATTTGTACTATGAGTTATGTGTTTTGGTGACCGAAGATTGTTTGGAGTCCCGGATGAGATCACAGACATGATGAGGAATCTTGAAATGGTCGAGAGGTAAAGATTGATACATTGGACGATGGTATTCGGACATCGTAATGGTTTCAGAGTGGTTCAGATATTTATCGGAGTACCGAGGCGTTACTGGAACCCCCCGGGGAAGGTAATGGGCCAACATGGGCCATAGGGGAGAGAGAGGGAAGCCCACAAGGGGTGGCGCCCCCCATGGGCAGTCCGAATTGGACAATGGGAGGGGCGCCCCCCTTTCCTTCTCCCTCTTCCTCTCCTTCCCTTTTCCCCCTCTGAAAGAAAGGAAGGGGGGCCGACTAGGAGTAGGAGTCCTAGTCGGTTCCCCCCCCCCCCACTTGGCGCGCCCCCTTGGGCCGGCCTCCTCCCCTCATCCTTTATTTACGGGGGCAGGGGGCACCCCATAGAACATCAATTGTTCTCTTAGACGTGTGCGGTGTCCCCCTCCATAGTTTACTCCTCCGGTCATATTGTCTAGTGCTTAGGTGAAGCCCTGCGCGGATCACATCACCATCACCATCACCATGTCGTCGTGCTGACGAAACTCTCCCTCGACACTTTGCTGGATCAAGAGTTCGAGGGACGTCATCGAGCTGAACATGTGCTGAACTCGGAGGTGCCGTGTGTTCGGTGCTTGATCGGTTGGATCACGAAGACGTTCGACTACATCAACCGCGTTAACCTAACACTTCCGCTTTCGATCTACGAGGGTACATGGACAAACGCTCCCCCTCTTGTTGCTAATGCATCTCCTAGATAGATCTTGCGTGATCGTAGGCATTTTTTTTGAAATTTCATTCTACATTCCCCAACATTTTTATGGACCAAAAGAAGCCCTCGAAGCAAAAGAGTTGGGTTAGAAGAGCCATGAGGCCTCCACAAGGGTGGAGGGCATGCCCTGGGGTAGGGCGCGCCCTCCGTCCTTTTCATTGCCTCGTGG